>NC_141628.1:12795860-13114610 GCF_047967505.1 Dipteris shenzhenensis | reverse complement strand
TCATGGAGTTTTAAGGGTTGAGGAACAAAGGATTTAGGGGGAGCATAGGAGTGGGAGAGAAAGAAGGTGTAAGAGCATGGGGGAAAGAAGAGAGAGGAGGGAGGAGGAGGAGGGAGGAGGAGGAGGAGGAGGAGGGAGGAGGAGATGGAGAGGATGGGTTGCAAGGTTGGAGGAGAGGGGAGGAGGAGTTGCAAGGTTAGGACATGCTTTTGGACGTGCAGTGCAAGGAAGCATGGACACTTGAGACAAATGCTTTGAATACCAAAGTAGACTCAACACAATGCCCCAAAGAGTGTGGACTTCATTCCATTATGGGGTATTTATACAAGTTGGAGAGCTTCTCTCTCTGCATGTAACACAAAGTTGTATCACAAAGTTGTAACACAAAGTTGTAACACAAAGTTGTATCACAAAGTTGTAACACATTCTCTTTCTACATGTAGAAGTCATATGTAGAAGTTGTAACACAAAGCTGTATCACAAAGTTGTAACACAAAGTTGTAACACAAAGTTGTATCACAAAGTTGTAACAAAAATTTGTATCACAAAGTTGTAACACATTCTCTTTCTACATGTAGAAGTTGTAACACAAAGTTGTATCACAAAGTTGTAACACAAAGTTGTATCACATTCTCTTTCTACATAATTTCATGTTGGCACAGAGTCAACATACTCCCCGATCCATTTTATTACCCATCCTCGGGTTATGGCATATTTTGATTTTAGAGTTGGGATGCCATGTGCATAATCTAGTGGCTGTTTAGCTTGTGGCATGCGAATCGTTCCTACTATAATGCTTTTGCACCATACAATTTGTACTCTGTAGTCAAGAAGCTTATCTCCTCTTAAGGAGGGATAGACAGCTGTGAATTTTAGAGGGGATCTTATTGCTGAGGTTGCGGACTCTGCCATCGAATCTTCTTGGGAAGAGGTTTGGCAAGGGTCTCATTGTTGAGGCTGGAATTTCTTGCTATCTTGCATACATGTTGGATGCAATTGCACCCGTATCATTGAGCTTGTAGATAATTAGTATGCAAGTCTGATATTTTTGCATATAGGAGACGGCTGTGATGTTTGGCGGGGGTCTCGTTGTGGAGCCTGCAGACTTTTTTGCCAATTCATCTTGAGTTTTGGCATAGCTTCTTGTACTGCTTGTGAATTCATTACATGCTTTGAGAGTATGGGATGAAAGTGTGTAATACTCTTATTGATGCAATCTATTATGTGCCTATGCAAAATCATGTGAGTGCATGTGATGTGTCGAACTATATGCTTATTTGTGGGATTTAATAGGGAAACTAAGACTCAAACATCCCTAATACGAAATTGATTAGGTCGTCCTAAATGTGCAAAAACGTGCATATGCCAGCGAGTGTGCATGTAACAATCTAGTGCAAACTATATGTGTAAAAACGTGCATATGTGAGTGAGTGCTTGTGATACAATCTAATCCTAACTAAGGAAGACTTGGTTTCCCAAATCTTCATTTTTGTTGGGGATGGCTTGCGTGTTGATGTAGTAGCGCTTCAGCCGGCTCCTGTTTATTGTTGTGTTGAATTGGGCTCCATCCAATGTTTCTAGCAACACAGCTCCGATGGGATTCATCTTTTGTACTCAGTAGGGTCCTTGACCTAGATACTTCAGTTTCCCCTTGTGTACTTTGGCATTGTATAACAGGACTAAGTCACCTTCCTTGATGTCTTTAGCTTTAAGGTTTCTATCAAACCATGCCTTTCTTCTACGTTTTTCAGTTGTCATGGCATGGTAGGCGACTAGTCTTGTCTCTGTATGCTTTTTCGATTGATAGGGCCTTTCTTTCAAGTATTCGTGGTCTCCCATGCATTCATGTACTGCGATGCGTAGACTTGGTATTACAAATTCGAGTGGGACCATAGCTTCAATGCCGTATACAAATTGAAAAGGTGTGTTCCCTGTACTGACCTTGAATGTGGTTCTGTATGCCCATAAGGATTACCTCATTGACAAAATGAGTGCCTCTATCCGCACAATTTCAATGGGGCATCCAAATTGGGTGATCACATTTTTGTATAAGAATCTTGTTGTGCTTCTGGCATCTACCTTTCTGACTGCTTTAGCTTCAACCCATTTTGTAAAGTAATCAGTGGCCACAATGATGTAGCGTGCTTATGTTCCTTTTGTTGCTGGATGTATGGGACCCGCATAGTCAATCCCCCATTTTCAAATGGTTTTTGTGCAACAATTGGTGTTAGGGGATTGAAGTCTTTGTGTTGTGGTTTAATAGTCCGTTGGCATACATCACTGCCTTTTACATATTCATAGGCATCTGCCCACAGTGTTGGCCACTAGTAGCGTGCAAGGAGAACTTTTCTTACTGTGGCTTCCCCTTGGAAGTGTCCTCTTGCAATGCCTTCATGGACTTCACTCAAGATTGGCATGATCTCATGAGGCATTACACATCTTCTTAATATCTCGTCCTTGCCCATCTTGTACAGTTGTTTTGCAATGAGTTGATAGGGTGCAGCCTTTAGAATCAATTTTTTGGCATCTATTGCTTTCATTTCAGGGGGTGGTCTTCCCGCCATCAAGTACCCAATGATATCTCCACACCACTCTGGAACAGCATCTATTTGAAATAGTGTGGCATCTAGTAAGTCATCTTCTACTCCAGTGGCTTCTTCTCTTGACTTGACTTGAGACATGTGATCGGCAATGTAGTGTTGGGCACCTTTGCAGACCACGATTTTGAAGTTGAATTCTTGAAGCAAGAGGAGCCCTCTGGTTATTCTTCTTGTTGTACACGGACGGTTCACAAGATAAAGTAATGCTTGATGGTCGGTGTAGAAGACAAAATCATTTGCCAATAGATAGTGCCGAAATTTCTTTACACTATACACCATTGCTAGGGCTTCTCTTTCTGTGGTTGTATAGTTGATCTCTGCATCATTGAGTTGTCGACTGGCAAAGTAGAAGGGGTAGTCTTTCTTATGTTCACCAAGTTGACAAAGCACACTCCCAATTTCATACTTGGATCCATCAGTATGTACATGAAAATCAATATCCCAATTGGGAGAAATAAGGATGGGTGTTGTGATTAGGCACCACTTTAAAAGATCAAAGGATTGGTTGCACTCTTCGGTCCATAAGAACTCCACTAATAATTTGTAAAGTGGTCTAGCTATCATGGCATACTACAATATAAATCTTCTATAATAGCCAGCATGTCCCATAAAGACCTGTACACCTTTGGAATTTGTAGGAGGAGGCAATTCCATCATGATTTTGATTTTTTCCATGTCAGTTGAAATCCCATGTTGAGAGACGATGTGTCCCTAAACAACTTCGTGGGTGACCATGAACTGGTATTTTGTTGGATTTAGGGAGATGCCATACTCCCTGCATTTGATTAGTACTTCTTCAAGACATTTGAAGTGGTCCTGTTTGTTTGAATGGATGCACAAATCATCCAAGAACACTTGTAAAAACTTATTCAAAAATGACTTGAAAGCTGTGAACATGACTCGCTGGAATGTGGCCATTGCATTACAAAGGCCGAATGGCATGACTCTATATGCAAAAATACCCCATTCTATAGCAAATGCTATTTTTGATTGGTCTTGAGGAGCAATTTGCACTTGGTTGTAGCCACTGAAGCCATCCAAGAAGCTATATATTTCGGATCCTGCCACCTTTTCCAACATTGTTTCTGTATGCACGTACCTGGGTAAGATGAAAAGATTAATCACCAAATGTGACCCATACCTAGATGCAAAGTACCTCACGGCATGGTTCATTGCAGGACTACGAAAGAAAATTCAAAAGGATATGAAAAAGATAAGCAGCTATGAAATGTTCAGTGCTGCTCATGCAGTAGCCATTGACATCGAGGATGGCATGACCAACTCAGATACTAGTAGTGATGATGGCAAATCTAGTACACGTGATAAGGACTCGAAAAAGGGCAAATCAAAGGCCACTGATGAAATATCAAATGAAGATCGCCTAGAGGCCATGACCCTGAAGCTGAAAGAAGACATGATGCAGGCCTTCACTTGTCTCAGCCACAAACTCAGACATATCCACGGTGAGAAAATGTCTCATGTCCACATTGCATGGCCAATCATATAGCAAATGAGTGCATGGTCCTAAGAGCCAGGATCACTACATAAGCAAATCCACCACCAAGGTTGTGTTGCCATATCTGTGTTGTCGGTAGCCATGATAAGAGCAGTTGCATCTTCAACATGCGCAACAACCCACCTCGACCTCAACAATACCAAGTAGCACCCATGCTAGTATATAGGCAATCGGCACTTGCACAAGCACCCCCAGCTCTGAGGCTAAATCCTGTTCCTGTTCAGACACAAGTCCCACAACTACTCAGGAATTAGAATCCACGACCATATCCAAGAGCACCAAATCCAGCTCCTCAGGCACTTCCAATACATCAATTACAAGCTGAGAAAGTAGACTCGCCATTTGAGTATGAAGCAGAGTACCCAGTGTACTATGTAGAAGGTGCAAAGGGTCTAATAGCAGTTTATACAAATCAAGTACGTCCCAACACATATCATGCACCAATCAAGTGCTACGGTTGTGGCGAAAATCACCGGATCGCAGAGTGCCCTCATCGTGGTAGCCCAGCTACTTTCCAACCCCTGTGTGGAGATTGTGGCATAGGACATGCCTGTATGGATTGTCCCATGAAAAATAAAGGCCCAAAACAAACAGAGATTAAGCCTAACGTCCCAATCAGCATCATCAGGGTGGAACATCAAAGTCTGGGTCCAGCAAGTGTAATATCACAACCTGTAAATGTAATTACATTCCAACAGAAAGAGGCCACCAAGGACCCTAACATTCCAATCCAACCAAAGTGACTTATGAAAAAGAAAGCACAAGTGCCTCCACCTCCGCCAAGCAATGAGCAATCGAGCTCATCCACATCAACTTCTGAGCCTCAAATAAAAGAAGCTCCATACCCAAATGCAAAGGTGGAGAAGGCTAGTTTTCAAGCACTTCAACAATGGGTACAAAACAAAAAAACTCAATTTGAGGCTAAGAAATAAGCTCAAGACCCAATCCATGACTTGGCCGCACAAAGTATTGATACTGTACTCGAGCCTTTGTTCCAACAATAGACTCCACAACATAATGTACCGCCACGTCAACTTGAAGGAGCCGCACTCTCTAGCATCTTGAGTTGCCCTGTGTCAATTCCGATTGGAATCCTCCTACGTAATTGTCCCAATCTCTGGGAAAGTTTCAAAGGATGGATCAAACTCACAAATCCCCCGCGACCAATGAACGACATCAAAGATATCCCTGTGCAGATGGGTGAGAGAGATGAGATACGCAACATTACTATGCCTTTGATCCACAAGGCATATAATGAAGTCCAAGCCATAGTGGATGGTGGAGCAGGTGTAAATGTCCTATCAAAGGAGCTCTATGAAGAATGGGGTCTCCCACCAATGCAAAAGGCTAATCTCCACATATGCCTTGCCAATGATTCTTGGGTTAAACCCTTGGGAATAGTGAGTGGCTTGTCCACAAACATCGTAGGAGTCCGCTTTTCCCTTCAATTCACAATCTTGGATCTCCCCAAAAAATCCTATCACATCTTACTGGGACGTCCTTGGTTATGGGAAGCATCAATCCTCCATGACTGGGGAACTGATAGACTGACAATCCAGAATCGTGACACCACAGTCAGGGTGAATGTGGGGATAGGAGCTATTAAACCAATTGTGCCTAGGGCATTGGATGACACATCTTCAATGACAACCTCAAGCAAATCAGCTCCCTTGCCACAGCATGCCATAGCAGGTGACTCACAAAGCAATGTCAATAACTGGATACAAACATTGGCAACCATTGACAACTGCCATTTATTAGACCCCATCTTCTCACAGATAGATGCTAAGGCACTACAGGTAGATCTTCCACTCACACATGAAGAACCAATCGATCTAGAGATGCCATTCTTTATGGCTGATCTCTAGTGGGATAATGAACTTGAAGAAGGTACCCAAACCAATGATGACTTATATTTTCCTTGGGACCTTGAAACAGAGGCTGAGAATGCTGAAATTGAAGGTCAAATCTTTGATAATGACTTAGCCATTCTGCATGCCCTAATGGCAGTCGAGCTCCTAAAACTTGAACCTCCAAAGTTGAATAATAGTAGAAGATCCCACAAGAAAGTGGAAGGAGGAAATCGTAGAAAAGCCAAGGCCGAGCACTTCAATGAATTCGAACAAGTCCAATCCAAGATCGTCGAATTGTACCTTGCAAAGTCAGCTCCCTCAAAATCAAAACCACCGCCTCTTGAATGGTCCCCTAAGGGATTGGAAGGAGTATGCGTAGCAAATGAACCCTTACTTGGAAACACCTTACCAGTGGAAAAGTTACCCCACAGTTCCCAACATAAGAAGTTTTGGAAATATAAGCCACATGTACGGATGAAGCTTGATCAAGAGACTTCAGAAAAAGATAGTTAAGAAGAGCCTAACAAATTAGTAAATGCAACTATACCACCAAGTACACATGACACATGTCAGGCTAGTTCATCACCATTAGAGGCCGATCTTCGAGAAGTGCCGGAACACTTCAAGAATTATACAAGTGGCAGTGCGCCAATAGCAATGCCAAGACCACTAAGGGAATCTAAAGTTCAAGAAACCGATAGCATTGGAGAAACTCCAATCTATGAGGGACCGGCAAAAACATGCACAATAAACCTCGCCCTTGAAGGGGAGGAAGAAAAACTAGTTTTCATTGGGAAACAGATTCGACAAGAAGATGAAACCAAACTCAAAGTACTCCGAATGGAATACCGCGACTGCCTAGCATGGTCATACAAAGAGATGAAAGAAATTTCACCAAAAGTGGCAGTATACACGATACCTATAAGGGAAGGTGCTCACCCTAAAGTATGTGGACCTTATCACACAAATCCTAAATATGGAACCATGGTTTATGACGAGCTAGAAAAACTCCTACGTGCCAAATTCATCTATGAGATAGAGCACACTAATTGGGTTTCACCCATTGTCATTGTGCCTAAATGCAACAAGAAGCTCAGAATATGGGTAAACTTAAAAAATGTGAATCTCGCCACAATTAGGGATCACTATCCCCTACCCTTAACAGAAACAGTGTTGGAAAAGGTGGCAGGTTCAAAAATATATAGCTTCTTGGATGGCTTCAGTGGCTATAACCAAGTGCAAATTGCTCCTTAAGACCAATCAAAAACAGCATTTGCTACAGAATGGGGTATTTTTGCAGATAGAATCATGCCATTCAGATTTTGTAATGCCCCCCCAGTGAGTCATGTTCACAGCTTTCAAGTAATTTCTAAATAAGTTTTTACGGGTGTTCTTGGATGATTTGTGCATCCACTCAAACAAACAAGACCACTTCAAATGTCTTGAAGAAGTACTAATCAAATGCAGGGAGTATGGCATCTCCTAAATTCAACAAAATGCCAGTTCATGGTCACCCATGGAGTTGTTTGGGACACATCATCTCTCAACATGGGATTGCAACTGACATCCCTGCATCTTTTGATTATCAAATATAAATGGCATAATGTTACATATCAAATCAAATGACAAGGCATGATTTAGATGAATATCATGCCTTTTTGCACCATCTAAAAAACTTGTGTGCATCAGAATATAAATTCTGTGACACATAACCACCTTTTTGAATACTTTGTACTTCAAGCAATTATTTTATTAAAAACTTAGATTCTTTCTTTGCTTGCTTGATTTTCCAACCACTTCAACTAATTGTCACTCGCTTTTTTGGGCTCGCTCGCTTTTTCTCGCTCGCTCTATTGACTACCCCCTGACGAACTTAGAGTCTTCTTCAGAAGCTTGGCAGAAGCTTGACATTATTTTTGGTGCTAGCTCTCACATCTCAAAATTGTCACTTAAGATTGCTTTCTTTGAATTGAAGATGGTTAGTGGCACTCCTCTAGTTGCCCATGTCAATCTTATGCGGAGTCTCGTGACTCAACTTGCTTCTATCAACTCTCCAATCACTATAGATGATGCAATGCAGTATTGCTCAAAAGTATGCCTGAAGATTATGATCATGTTGTTACCACTTTGAAAAATCTTCCTAATCCTAATCTTAAAGGTCTTATTTCTGCTCTTCAAGAAGAAGAAAGGCACATGGAACTTTGGAGATGCAATGACACAGCATACCAGAGAGGCAATGACACAACCTATGCCATAAAATTTCAAAAGGGCAAGTTTTCACCTTGCAAACATTGTGGGAAGACTAATCACCTCTCAAAAGACTACTTCAAAATCAATCCATATAAACACTGTGGCAAAAACAATCACCATGAAAAGTATTTTAGAGCCAAAAAGGAAGAAACTACAAAGTTAGAAACTGCCAATCTACTTTCATTTGATGAGTCTCCACATGATGAAGATTATGCTTTTTGAACCATCTCTATATATGCTCCAGATCTCTCTTTTTATGTTGAGTCAAGGTACTCAGCTTGGATAGTCCTCCAAAATGAATGAAATAAACTATTGTGTTCTTTGTAAACACCTCTGGTCACCATATGATGTAGGCCATGTGTATGTGTTTTGCTCCATGGTACCTCCTGCAGACATTGTGTGCATGTACATGCAGGGGAGATAACCATTGGAAGGTCTTATGTATCCCTTTTGTTTACCTCACACCCTTGGGAACCCCTTACTAGCATGAGATCCTAGCCATAGATTAATCCTTGACCACCATGAGATGGCATGAGATACTATGAGACTAGATGAATCCTTAACATAGCCTGAGGCATTCCCTTGAGGGGGGGTTTGTTGGGATATCTCAAGGTGTATGCCCCAGGCACACCTTGGTTTCTATGTGTGTGTACTAGAGGCACAGTTAGGTGCCCATAAGCACTGTTAGGTGGTAGATCCCACATAGGATGATTGAGAGATTCTAGGAGCTGATCGAGGAGATGATTGTGGAGCTCGGAGATCATCAGTGATGTCAGTGATCATGTAAGAGATCATGTAAGAGGTGCCTACATATGGACCTCAACTTTCTTCATTCCATAATCAAGCATTCTCATTTTGTGTTCACTTCATGCTTTCCCTTTAGTTCCTCAACAAAAATGACACAGTACTTGATTCTGAATATCAAGATCTGGATAATCCAATTCGTACACCCATGCCAAGTTCCAATGATGGGTATGATTTTGATGAGATAGCACTTCCCAGTAACCCCATCAAAGGAATTTTGGAGCAAATATCTTGATATGAAAACTCGAGGGGGATGGACCCTGGACAACTTTCCTACCAATTTTTCTTAGTGTCAAATTAGTAAGGGTTAGATTAGCAAGTTGGATCCACAACCTGATTGGTGCCACCCCAAGCTCTTTGATGTAATCTTCTTGAAGGAGTACCTACGGGCACCTCCATGTCTCAGAACCCATCCCAAGTTCTATGCAGTTCCATGGTGTTAAAAATGGGAAGCCAACATACACACTTTGGCTGAAGATCTCGAACCATTAATTGGCCAATGATCGAACCCTACTCTAGTGTAGAATGGAATATCCAAGGCACAATGGCCCGATCACTTCAGTAGTGTGACATGAAGTTGGGGGTAATAAACTTCACGTACCTCTTCACTTCTTGCTGCTTTCGAACTGATTGCCAAAGATATTTATCATTGAGAATGGGACATTAGAAAGAAGCTTTTATGCCAAGATACCACACCATACTTTCCTCCCTCAGATGAGAATGAAGATGGTAACATCCCAAGTGATGTTGTAATCAAGCATAGGGAGAAGGAAAGGATCAGCAAAGGCCATAATCTCAGCGAGCCGGTCTGCACCAAAGAGAAGAGCGATACGTTGTTGAAAGAAGATCTTGCGGCTCAACATGACATGAACTGATATATATCGAGGAGTTTGAAGGGGCTGATTAGGTCGGATGGGTAGATTTCGAGGAAACATTGCACCTCCTTCATAGACACCTTTACACTTAGGTAGATTTCGAGGAAACATTGCACCTCCTTCATAGACACCTTTACACTTAGCTCAAAACACTCTACGAACTGTCATTAGACATAGAGGCCTATAACTTTTAGTAAAGACATGATATCAGGGAATCAAGCACACAAAGAGATGTCCTTGAGATGGGCTTCGTGCTGATATAAGTTTCATTGAAAACAGACAGACGGTTGAAGAGATATGGACAATTTACTGGAAGGGGGTAAAAACTGTCATGAAAACAGACTATCAAACACAGAGACTCATAACATTCTGTAGCCATATCTGATTCAAGATCTAAGTATGTAAAGACATGCGCCTTAAAGAGATCTTCGCGCTGATATATGTTTCGTAAGAAACAGAGAAGCGGCCAAAAAGTTATGGATAGTTTACTAGACGGGGGTAAAAACTGTCATAAAAACAGACTGTCAAACACAGAGACTCATAACTTTTTGCAGCAGTATCTAATTCAAAATCTGATCACAAAAAACATGCGCCTTGAAGAGAGCTTCATGCTGATATAAATTTCATTACAATCGGACTACCGAGCAAAAAGTTATGAGCAAAATACTAACAGGGGGTCAAACTGTCATGAAAACTACCCTCCACCCAGGCTAATTTCGCCTGAGCAGGATGCTCCCTCAAGACTCCACCTTCATCAACGATCCACCCCTCATAGATTTTGCCTAGAAGGGGGGAAGAAGTTTGCATGGTGGCTCGGGAAATAGAGGGACCATGTGTGCACAGTGAGCAGCCGAATAGAAAGAACTTTTAAGGCTTTGAAAGAAAGAAAAGGGAAGGGACACTCACGAGAGAGAGAACCTGAAGTGACCTTCATTACAAATAGAGTGAGAATCCACTTCAACACTACAAACACAAGGGAGAAGAAGAGGTTTCATACATACAAGAGGGAGCGGAAGCTCCAAGACTACTCATAGAGAGAGAATAAACTAGAGAGAGATAGACTCAAGAGTCTACATAAGAGAATATCTACAAGAGGAAGAGAAGGCTCATGGAAGAGGCTTGGGGAGACTAGAACTACAGCAACAGAAGGCCCAATGGTGGAAAAGATTCTGATGAACAAGGGAGAGGAGGGCTCCTTTTATAGAGATTTTGTTACCTTCCTTCACCCATTTACAATTGCTGCCTGTAGATTCCTTTCCGCATAAACCACATAAGCACGTATGTCACCATCCATGTCCTTTTTGGCTACTCTTGCCATGTGTCCCATCAAAAGATGCTCAAGACTCTTAAAATATTGAGAAAGTCAAGAGTCTCCTCACATGGAGCCCATAGGGACCCTCTCTTTTCCACATGTCCACATCCTCCTTATTCCACATAGGAGTTCTAGAAGGATTCCTCTTGACTTCACACTCCTCCACATGCCTTCCACACGCTTGGCATGTGGCCTCTCTTATATTATTGGAACAGATGGACATGAGCCCACCTCTTTATATGACTCACTCTTCCTATTTTCTAAAAAACTCATAATATCCCATACACAAATAACTCTCACCCCATACCAAGGTATTTATAATTCATACCTATGGTATTTACAATGAGCCATTCCACTCATCCTCTCAATCCCATCATAGAAAATAGAAATAAATGAGAGCTGCTAGGCTATCATTTGATACTCAAACCCTTATCAAACATAGAGAAAAACAATATCAATGCCAAGTTAAAAATATCAATTTTTGGCGTCACATCTTTCCCCCCCCAGCAGATCCTCTCTAGTACAGAGAGGGTCTGCTGGCCCTCAAGGTGGTTGAGCATAGAAGAATTTAAGGTGATACTCATTGGTGCGTCCGGGTATCACCATGCCATCAACATCCTCAAGCTGAAAGGTTCCATTCGTGAACTTCTTTTTGACTCGATATGGTCCCTTCCATCGGCCGATAAACTTTTTGTCTAGCCGCTTGTCCAGACGGCTATCAAATCTCATTACCAAATCTCCTTCTGCAATATCTTTCTTCTTGCATAATTTGGTGTCAAAACGGGCCTTGCGCCTTCTTTGAGAAGATTCCAAGTTTTGTAAGGCCTGTAATCTGCATTCAACCAAGGCTTCTAGCTGTACCAAGCATTGAGCATAGGCATCCTCCTGTCCTTCTATTCTTGCAACAGCTGTGCGAAGACTATGTATCTCCAATTCAATGGGTAAAATGGCTTCTATTCCATACACTAGTTGGAATGGTGTAAACCCAATAGCTAGCTTGTGTGTGGTTCTGTAAGCCCATAAAACTTCTGCCAAGTGCCTATCCCAATGCCTTTTCTTGGTGTCAACAAGCTTTCCCATTGAATTGCACAACAATCCATTTGTTTTCTCAACCAAGCCATTACATTGAGGATAGTATGGCATGGACATGCTATGATTTATCTTTAGCTTATGCACCACATCTTCAATTAGTTCATTTCTAAAAGAGGTTCCTCCATCAGTGAGAATTTCCAAAGGACAACCAAAGCGTGAACAAATTTGATCAAAGAGAAATTTTGCAACTATGCTTGCCTTGCTATTGACTGTGGCCTTGGCCTCTGCCCATCGAGTCGCATAATCTGTGGCCACCAATAAATAATGCTTTGAGTGAGGGAGTGGTCCCACAAAGTCCAACCCCCACCTCTCAAATGGTCCATATGCTGGAATAGGTTTCAAGGGCCCAGGAATCAACTGTCGCCTTCCAAACTTTTGGCATACTTTACAACTTCGACACCATTCATATACATCCTTATGGAGGCGTGGCCAAAAGTATCCTGCATTAAGAATTCTCCTAGCTGTGCTTGCTGAAGCAAAATGACAAGAGCATTCATGACACATTTCTAGGATTCTCCTAGTCTCCATGGGATGGACCACCCGACGGAGCACCTTATCTTTTCCCAATTTATAAAGAATGTCATCAACAATAGTATAGGGACAAGCCTTCCTTACCAATCTCTGCTTCTGTTGTGGAGTTAACCCTTGAGGAAACATGCCTTCTTCCACATATTGCTGAACATCTTGCAGTTCTGGCCATCCAGTGTCTACCAAAGAAACCACCCCCCGGTCTTGTACTACAATGGCTTGAGTAGCTAACTCATCTGCCCTTTGATTTTCTTTTCTATTTATATGAACAAACTTGCAAAAATCAAACTGACTACATAGTGCCATAGCCTTTTGATTAAGCTCCTTCAAATGAGGACTTCTTGTCTGGTAATGCCCTTGCATTTGCTTTATAATAAGCTGAGAATCTCCTCTTACTTCCAATTCTTTAACTTGACTTTGAAGACAACCCTCCAAACCAAGAATCAAAGCATTATACTCAGCTGCATTGTTAGTTGTGATACCTGGAAGCTCTTGTCCTCTTGCCCATACCTGTTGCCCTTCAGGATTCATCAAGACTATCCCCCCGGCTCCTTGTTGGCATGAAGGACTAAAAGCCCCATCAAAATACAAAACAAAGCTGTTGGTGGTGTATCCCTTTCATCTTTAATGTTCTCCTTACATTTCTTTTCTTCTCCTAGATCCTTCCGCGCCCTGTGAGCAAATCTGCCATAGTGGACCTAGTGGTATTCTCAGTGACAAAAGAGAAAGAGAACTCTTGAAGCTCTGACAACCATTTTGCAAATCTCCCCCCAGGATTAGGCTTGCGAACTAGATATGCTAATACAGACTGAGAGGTAAGGAAGAAAAATGGTCGAGGTAATAAATAGGAGCGAAACTTTCTGACGGAAAACACCAAAGAGAGAGCTTGCTGCTCCATTTCTTCATACCTTGTTTCCACATCTGTAAGCTGTCGGCTGGCATAATAGATGGGTTGCATTCTACCTGCCTCTCCTTTTTGTAGCAATACAGCACCAACTGAATGCAAAGATACACTTGGATTTACATAAAAGTCTTGAGACCAATCAGGGGGCTTCAATATTGGGCCCTTACTCATGGCCTCCTTAAGTTGCTGGAAAGACTCTTGTTGCTCCACACCCCATTGGAATGAAACTCCTTTTCTTGTCAACAAGTTCATGGGATGCACTATCTCTGTGAAATCATCACAAAAGCATTGATAATACTTGCTCTTTCCTAGAATTCTGCGAACACCAGTGACACTCTCAGGACTTGGCAACGCCATGATTGCTTGAACCTTGTCAGGATCTTGCAGGCCTTCTTGAGACACAATATGCCCTAACAAGACTACTTTTGTTTGAGCCAAATGACACTTGCTAGGATTTAGACACCCTTTTGCTTCATCAATCCTAGCTAAGGCCATCTTTAACTTCTCCATGTGATCTATGCGCCGAGAATAAATGCAAAAATCATCCAAAAACACCCGTATGAACTTTCCCAAGTAAGGCTCTAGGACTTGACTCATGAACCTTTGAAATGTAGCTGGTGCATTGGTCAACCCAAAAGGCATCACTCTGTAAGCAAAAACTCCCCAAGGTGTGACGAATGATGTTTTCTTTTGATCTTCCTCCCGAATACGAATTTGAAAGTATCTAGAATACCCATCACATACAGAATACATCTCATGCCCTGCTACTTGGTCTAGTATTTCATCTTGAAATGGTAAAGGAAAATGATCCCTCTTAGTGCATGCATTCAAAGGACGAAAGTCCACACAAACTCGCCACTTATTTCCTTTCTTTGGTGTGACAACTACAGGAGATATCCATTCTGAATCATCAACAGGAAAGATGAATCCCACCTCAAATAGTTGTGTTACCTCTTTCTTTAGTGCCTCAGCTTGGATCACCCCCAATCGCCTTAAGCGTTGCACAACTGGCTTGCTTTCTGGCTTCAACTCAATCTTGTGCTCCACAAGAGAGACTGGCCGAACCTATGAATAGCTTGTTGCAAAGAGACATGGAAAATCATCTAGCATATCTAAGGACTGGAGCTTCTCACTACCTGATAGAGAATCACCAAGAAGCTCTTCATTGCGTTGGTGTCGTTTAATGTGCTCCACATCCTCCACATGAAGTGTCTCTACAGGATCTTCTTGCACCACCACCTTGTTCCTTCCTGACTCATCCCGATCAGCACCAAGACAAAGACCAAAGGCCACTCCTTCCACCTCACCCTCTGAGTTGGACTCCTCGGAGCTACACCCTGTCTCTTCTTCTTCATCAGTTAAGTCAGAGCTTGAACTCTTTGATGTTGAAGACTCCTCCTTGACAACTTCCTTCTTGCGGCTTCTGATGTTGTAGCGCACCTTCTTATCATTTCCCTGCAAAATCAATTCTCCAGTATCCCACTTTTGAACAGCCTTCACCTTGCGTAGCCAAGGCCTTCCCAAAATCAATGGATAGGCACGTGCATCTGGCTTGGTAGGGATCACCTGAAAAGTAGTCAGCACAGAAATTCCACATACATCCACTTCTAGATTCTTCACAACTCCCAAGGTCTTAACCCTAGTGTTGTCAGCCAATTTGATGCGATAAGGAGAGGTAGTACTATAGTATTTTAAATCAGCATCAATCATGGTCTTCTCACTCATGACATTAATCAATGCACCTCCATCAATGTACACATTAGAAATCACTTGACCATCAATGATCACATCAACCACAGGTACATCATCACCAACATCTATATCTACCTTTTGAACAATAGGATTGGCACTTTTCTTCTTTTTCTTCTTTGACACCCTTGTGCTTGCTAGTTTTCCCCATTCCTTCCGTAGTTTTGGAGACAAAGCAAGTAATTGACCAAAGGTAATATGAGCTTCCTTTTCTTTAAGGTCGGACAACAAGTCATAGCTTTGAATTCCTTGTCCTACAGGAAAGTCTGACTGGCTAATTCTCCTTCTAGATGCCTTCTTTTTCTTACTACGGTGTTCCTCTTCCTGATGTTCCTCATCTACTTCTTCCTTGCTTTCTTCTTCTTCTTTTGGTTTACCACGCCCCCGTTTAGCCATCATTACCTCTCTTTCTTCATCCCCTGAAGAAGCTTCTAACAAGGATACTTGTTTTTCTTCTTTCTTTCTCAATCTAGGACACTCGGGGCGATAGTGACCTTTTTCATTACATTCATAGCAAGTGACCCCACTCCTATCTCGAGGCCTATCTTCACTCTTTGGTGCTCTAGGTTGCCGTGCATTAACCAAATGCAATTTCAAATCAGCAAACTCTGCCATCAATTGGGAGATATTATAATCTAACTCAAAGGACTTTGGTACCTGAGGAGTGCCCATTACCTCCACCTTAGAAGTTGAAGCTGTTGAAGACACAAAAGAGGATTCGATCTTTAGAGAAGCTTCTTTCTTGGTCGCAATGCGAAGTGCCTCCACGTATGTTGTTGGATCTTTACTCATTACCTTTGAGCGAAGACGAGGCTCCAAAGCCATAACAAATTTGCTCATCTTTAAGTGCTCCATCCCTGAGAGACTTTGAGGGGCCGATGATGCAGATGCCACAGCTCGCAAAGCTGCCCTTTCATACTTTGTCCATAAAGTTTCATATCGGATTGCCAACGCAGAGACCAACTCACCCTCTCCTTAACAGAACCGGTCCAACTGCAACATCAAAGCATTTGGTGACTCCACTGCCCTAAATCTCTGCTTCATTGCTGCCACCACTTGGTCCCAGTCCTCCTTGGTAGAGTCCAGCAAGGTCTCATGCCAACTCAAGGCTACACCTTTAAGAAAATCAGGCAAAATCTCCGCCCGATCCTTCATGGACCATCCAGAAAGCCGGCATCCTCGAACAAAATCCCGAAGATAAGACTCCGGGTCCTCCCCTTGGGTCCCTCGAAACACTGGAATCTTCACCATGATGAAACACAAAAAGGAAACACCAAGATCCAAATAATATCCCAAACAAGATCCGAACAAGATCCCACAGAGCCTTAGTATACCAAGACCAACTGATTATGCATAACCACTTGTTGAAAACCCTCCACAATGTGATCCTCAACAAAATCTTCAAAAATAAGTGACCAATTAGCACCATGAAAACATTGTGTATACATGCATTCTAGAATCACCCTTCTCACAATAGGAAGTGCACAATAAAAGCTTCAAGATATTGTAATCTTCATCATTTGCATAGCAAAAGAAGTTGAAAGCATTAAGAATCACCACTCCACTGTTATAGTCAAAAACTACCCAAAGACTCAACTCTTCTTCACACCAAGCTGCCAGTGCATGGAACAATCCCCAATTTATCATTGTGCCTGCTGCCGGTGTTGTCGATTCACCAACATATTCAACAATGCAAACATAAAGTATATGATCATGGTGACTGTCCGAATAGCTTGAGCATCACCTTCACAATCTTCAAGTTCTCTTAAACGGGTTGCAATTTCTTCTAACGGAGTTCTTCCAGGCATCTTCTTTATCTCATACAAACACATGCCTCTTCTAGGCATAACATGCAATCAAGTACACCCGAGACCATTTAGTAAGGTGGGATGAATCCAATACCAAACATACGCGGCGTCTCCACCAAAAGATGTGACATGAAGTTGGGGGTAATAAACTTCACGCACCTCTTCACTTCTTGTTGCTTTCAAACTGACTGCCAAAGATATTTATCATTGAGAATGGGACATTAGAAAGAAGCTTTTATGCCAAGATACCACACCATACTTTCCTCCCTCAGATGAGAATGAAGATGCTAACATCCCAAGTGATGTTGTAATCAAGCATAGGGAGAAGGAAAGGATCAACAGAGGCCATAATCTCAGCGAGCCGGTTTGCACCAAAGAGAAGAGCGATACGTTGTTGAAAGAAGATCTTGCGGCTCAACATGACATGAACTGATATATATCGAGGAGTTTGAAGGGGCTGATTAGGTCGGATGGGTAGATTCCGAGGAAACATTGCACCTCCTTCATAGATACCTTTACACTTAGCTCAAAACACTCTACGAACTGTCATTAGACGCAGAGGCCTATAACTTTTAGTAAAGACATGATATCAGGGAATCAAGCACACAAAGAGATGCGCCTTGAGATGGGCTTCGCGCTGATATAAGTTTCATTGAAAACAGACAGACGGTTGAAGAGATATGGACAGTTTACTGGAAGGGGCTAAAAACTGTCATGAAAACAGATTGTCAAACACAGAGACTCATAACATTCTGTAGCCGTATCTGATTCAAGATCTAAGTACATAGAGACATGCACTTTAAAGAGAGATTCGCGCTGATATATGTTTCGTAAGAAACAGAGAAGCGGCCAAAAAGTTATGGATAGTTTACTAGACGGGGGTAAAAACTGTCATGAAAACAGACTGTCAAACACAGAGACTCACTTTTTGCAGCAGTATCTAATTCAAAATCTGATCACAGAAAACATGCGCCTTGAAGAGAGCTTCGTGCTGATATAAATTTCATTACAATCGAACTACGAGCAAAAAGTTATGAGCAAAATACTAACAAGGGGTCAAACTGTCATGAAAACTACCCTCCACCCAGGCTAATTTCGCCTGAGCAGGATGCTCCCTCAAGACTCCTTCTTCATCAACGATCCACCCCTCATAGATTTTGCCTAGAAGGGGGGAAGAAGTTTGCATGGTGGCTCGGGAAATAGAGGGACCATGTGTGCACAGTGAGCAGCCGAACAGAAAGAACTTTTAAGGCTTTAAAAGAAAGAAAAGGGAAGGGACACTCACGAGAGAGAGAACCTGAAGTGACCTTCATTACAAATAGAGTGAGAATCCACTTCAACACTACAAACACAAGGGAGAAGAAGAGGTTTCATACATACAAGAGGGAGCGGAAGCTCCAAGACTACTCATAGAGAGAGAATAAACTAGAGAGAGATGGACTCAAGAGTCTACATAAGAGAATATCTACAAGACGAAGAGAAGGCTCATGGAAGAGGCTTGGGGAGACTAGAACTACAGCAACATAAGGCCCAATGGTGGAAGAGATTCTGATGAACAAGGGAGAGGAGGGCTCCTTTTATAGAGATTTTGTTACCTTCCTTCACCCATTTACAATTGCTGCCTGTAGATTCCTTTCCCCATCAACCACATAAGCACGTATGTCACCATCCATGTCCTTTTTGGCTACTCTTGCCATGTGTCCCATCAAAAGATGCTCAAGACTCTTAAAATATTGAGAAAGTCAAGAGTCTCCTCACATGGAGCCCATAGGGACCCTCTCTTTTCCACATGTCCACATCCTCCTTATTCCACATATAGGAGTTCTAGAAGGATTCCTCTTAACTTCACACTCCTCCACATGCCTTCCACATGCTTGGCATGTGGCCTCTCTTATATTATTGGAACACATGGACATGAGCCCACCTCTTTATATGACTCACTCTTCCTATTTTCTAAAAAACTCATAATATCCCATACACAAATAACTCTCACCCCATACCAAGGTATTTATAATTCATACCTATGGTATTTACAATGAGCCATTCCACTCATCCTCTCAATCCCATCATAGAAAATAGAAATAAGTGAGAGCCGCTAGGCTATCACTTGATACTCAAACCCTTATCAAACATAGAGAAAAACAATATCAATGCCAAGTTAAAAATATCAATTTTTGGCATCACAGCAGCATGAGCAAATAATGAGCGGCAACATTGATCCCTTCCTTCCCCTCAGTGCTATACTCTGTAAAACATTGGAATTCATTCTGGAGGTCCCCTGTTACCTTGATTCCCATTTGCCTCCACTCAGCTTTAATCCCAATGAAAGGATCGATGCTTAGATTACAAGCCGACTCTATCAAAGAGTGATCTTCTTAGAAGCATGCCACATATCTTTGTTCGAGCAAATGGTGGATACAAGCTACCTGGAAATTGTGCAAAAATTGTATGGTGCTAAGGGTTTACAGCAGGGTTGACTGCCACAACACAAGTTCCATAGCCACTGGACAAAAAGGATGGCAACCTAGGTACGTGCTCGCAATTAGCCATAACCCGAGGACGGGTAATAAAATGGATCCAGGAGTATGTTGACTCTGTGCCAACATGGACTTAGGTAGAACAGAATGTGTGTGTAGAATAGAGGCAAAGCTCCACTTGTACTTGCATAAGGCTAGAAATAATCCCTCTTATAAATCCAACTTGCATGTTCTACATGCAAGTTCTACATGCAAGTTGTACGTGCGAGTTCTACATGTAAGTTCTACATATGACTTCTACATACAACTTCTACATGCAACTCCTACATGCAAGTTGTACATGCGAGTTTTACATGCAAGTTCTACATACGACTTCTACATACAACTCCTACATGCAACTCCTACATGCGAGTTGTACATGCAAATTCTATATGTAAGTTCTACATACGACTTCTACATACAACTCCTACATGCAACTCCTACATGTGAGTTATACATGCGAGTTCTACATGCAAGTTCTACATACAACTTGTACATGCAAGTTTTACATGCAAGTTCTACATACGACTTGTACATGCGAGTTCTACATGCAAGTCCTACATACGACTTCTACATACAACTCCTACATGCGAGTTGTACATGCGAGTTGTACATGCAAGTTCTACATATGACTTCTACATGCAACTCCTACATGCGAGTTGTACATGTAGAGAGAGAATGTGTTACAATTCCTACATGTAGAGAGAGAAGCTCTCCAACTTGTATAAATACCCCATAATGGAATGAAGCCCACACTCTTTGAGGCATTGTGTTGAGTTCTACTTTGGTATCCCAAGAAATTGTCTCAAGTGTCCATGCTTCCTTGCACTCCACGTCCAAAAGCATGTCCTAACCTTTCAACTCCTCCTCCCCTCTCCTCGAACCTTGCAACCCATCCTCTCCCTCTCCTCCTTCCTCCTCCTCCTCCTCTCTCCTCCTCCTCCTCTCTCCTTCTCCCTCCTCCTCCTCCTCCTCCTCCTCCCTCCTCTCTCTTCTTTCCCCCATGCTCTTACACCTTGTTCCTCTCCCACTCCTATGCTCCCCCTAAACCCTTTGTTCCTCAACCCTTAAACTCCATGATCTACGAGGGAGACGAGTTCTCCACCATGTACTCTACCCTAAACCTTGGAACCTCTTTCTAAACCTTAGAACTCCTTCTAACCCTGGAACCTCCTTCTAAACCTTGGAACTCCTTCTAACCCTTGGAACTCCTTCTAACCCTAAAACCTCCTTCTAAACCTTGGAACCTCCTTCTAACCCTGGAACCTCCTTCTAACCCTTAACCTCCTCCTAAACCCTGCAACCCCCAATGAAGGTGAAAGCCTTCATTACCTCAATCATGATGATACACGTTCCTTTTACACATGCATGCACTTTGTTTGCTTACCACACTTAAGCCTACGTCTCTCACCGGAACACGACTCAAGGTCCTAAGCTACACATATACTACAACTGACAACCCCGATATATCTTCAGGTGACAAAAATCCTCAGAACCCTGCATACTGAGAAAACCTTGCTCTTCCTACAAAAGCCATAGGTGGAGCCAACACACGTCAAGGTACATGCAGGTTGCAAGGTGTTTACAGGGCGGGGGCAAGTTGTAGGTACTTAATCTTTTAAAATTTGATGGGCGGGAAGTGTGAAGTTTGAAATTTGTGGGAGTAGCAAAATTTTAGCCACCAGTTTTCCCCCCTCCGGTGATACACGTCAGCAAACTTGGATATCCCAAACAAGTTTTGATTAAATTGCTATATCCTATAGTCTTCAAGATGCATTTTTCACATGCAACATAGCACTTGTAATGCTTCAACGGTCTCGTTCCAAATCCTTATTCCATAATTTTTTGCTCTCATGTTCAAGTTTGGAATGTGCACTACACTTGGAGGTTTCCATTTTCCGAGCAAAAACCCCTGAGCGATGAGCAAACAAAAGGTAGGAGGGGTCAAAATATATAGGCTCAAGTCATTTTTGGGGAGCAAAAAAATCCAAATTATTTCAAGGAATATGTAAGTAAATATGAAATACTAATAAATAGATATAGATATAAATATACCTTTATATAATATATAATGTCCAAGTGGTGACTTATTTTATCACTTTCAAAAATCCTTTCTTTTCTTTTCACCATTGGTTGGATCATGAAATTTTGAGCAAATATCCTCTTTATAATTCCTCAAGATGACCTAAGAAAATAATATAATACTTTTTTAATAGACCCTCTAAGTGTATTATTCCAGAGGAATATGGTTTGAAGAGCTTGCCCCCCAACCCTATTCCGCCGGTAGAATACCCTTGGAGAGCCTACGCAGAAGGAGTCATAACTTTTGCTCCTTATCTCAGATTAAGGAGCTGTTAAAAGGAAAAATGTCTAAAATTTCATGATCTATGCAATGGTAGGCTTAAAATTATACTTTTGATAGTTATAAAAGATAAAAAGTAAAAATTTCAAGATGTATATGAGAGTTACAACTTCTCCCTAATTCATATTATGGTAGGAAGGAGTTCAATAGAGACCACATTTCCTTAAAAGTACTTAGGTTTGGAGAATTGGGAATATGGGAAAAGAGAAGAGGGGTAAAGAACCAAATATGCATAAGAGAAAAAAGAGAGAAAGCATATGCATAAGAGAAAAAGAGAGAAAGCATATGCTTATGCTTATGCATAAGCATATGAGCATATGCTCATGCATAAGCATAAGCATAAGCATAAGCATAGGCATAGGCATATGCTTATGAAAAGAAGAGAAAAAGAGAGGGAAAAAGAAGAGAAGGAAAGGAGAAAGAGAAGGAGAAGGAGAAGGAAACATATGCTCATGCATAAGCATAAAGTATAAGAGAAGAAAAAACATATTCTCATGAAAGAGGGGAAAAAGAAGATGGGAAAAGAAGAGAAGGAAGAGGGGAAAAGAGATTGAAAGAGGGGAAAGGTCCCATGTACACATCCATATTTTTTGCCTTGTACTTTCCTGGCACAAGTAGTGCAAGCATGAGGTTTCCCTTTTTTATTGTTAGCCATGGCGGGATATTGTAATTCACCACGACTATGGGCCATGTCGACCAAGATGTCAAGCGTAACCCGAAAGGATTCACGCCATCCATGGCTAGCCCAAGATGTAAGTTGTGTGGCTCCCTCGCAAAGTCCAGCCACTGATTATCTATGTGCTTCCAAACTGCACAATCTGTGGGAATCCTCAATGTGTCATCAATGGACCGATGAGATGCATGCCATGTCATCAACTCCGCTATGGATTTGCATCGGAGCATGTGTTGTATTCTTGCAATGATGGGAAAGTGTCTCAAGACCTTTACTGGTATCCGCTCACCCTACAAGTCATCTCTATATCATTGTTCCCCACACTTTGGACAACTAGCCAAATCTCTATGCTCACGACGAAAGAGAATACAATCATTACGGCAAGCATGGATGGTATCATAATCCATACCCACCGTTGTTAGCATCTTTTTTGCTTCATCTCTTGATGTGGGCATGGTATTTGGTGCAGGCAACATCTTCTGGAGCAACCTATGACAATTCAAAACATACATAGGCTTCGAACAATGATGATTCGGTATACACTATCCAAATGATGATTCTCAAAACAAACAATATCCAAATAATGAGTCAAATTAATGCAAGAGCTAACCTCATTAAGGTTGAGACACTTGTATCCGACCCATACTTTACTTGTAGATTCAAGATTGAGAGACAAGCACGTAGTTTAGACATCCTAGCACCCTCATACAATTGTGTTGATTGCAACTCTCGCATTTTGACCTCAGACTCTAACATCACGTGTACATGGGATGTAGTGCCCCTAAAAATGGAATGCATCATGTCGACCATACCCTCGTCATCATCCGAGAGACTATAGTCTTGCTGAAAGTGAGAAGGTATATGCGTACCCTCGTCACCCTCCTCATCTTGTTTTAAGATTTTGTGTAAATATAAGATCTTTTATTTCCTGGTATATAATAAGACTGCGAACTTAAATAGCTTTGACTTACCGATGGTCCATCAACACGTGCAACACCAACTGTGGGTACTGGTTCCGGCTCCTCCCCATACATCCGCAAGTGGTGCATGATAATATGACATTGATGTCATACTTCTCACTTGCAATGAGTGCAATGATAGTATAACCTCTCCATAAGCCACTTCGTGCTCCTGGGCATTGGCGCATCATCAAACGAGCTGCCACTCGCGTCCCTTCCATCTACACTTATAGAATCACAACATAAGCATGAAGAAGAGATATTAATAGTTATAAAATAGCATCTATGAGCTTTTTTTCATGCTACAACAAAAAAGTGACTGTAAGCGTCGCTATATAGCGACCTTTTTGCTCTGTTCCGTCGCTATATAGCGACGTTTTTAATTAAAAACATCGCTATATAGTGAGGATAAGTGTCACTATATAGTGATGCTGTGGGTTAAAACCCGAGACTCCTATCGCGCGATGCTTTCTTTATTCTCTTCTCTAATCTCTCAAGTAAGCAAGCCAATCTCTCCTCTCACCTATTTTCGATGACCTCCCACCTATTTCCGACAACCTCCCACTCTATTCTCCACTCCTCAGCCTTCTGCTAGCTCTTGTACTCCCTCTCTACCCTTTTCTATCTTTGGTTTCTTGAAAGGAAGTTCTTCAAGAGGTGAGTTTGTTTCAACAATGTAGGTTGTTTGTTTGTTAGCTTTAGTTTTGTGAGTGCTTCTCCTTGTATTGCTAAACCTGTAAACTAATTTTCATGCTTGTTTTCAAAGGATTGAAACAAAAAACGAGATTTCAAGAAAGAAAGAAGACTCACCTCTTTTTTATGTATTTCTCTTCCTTCTCTTTCTCCTTGTCTCCTCAATCTCCTCCTTTCCTTGTCTCCTCAATCTCCTCCTTTCAAGAAGTTACTTTTGTAATCTCCTCCTTCCTCTAACATCTTATTTGAAAAAATGGGTTGTTTCCTCTCTTTTGTAGGGCCAGTCCACAACACCAAGCGGGACGTACTATTTCAGGTAAGTGCTTCCTCTTTTTTTCATTTATTATTTTTGTTATTTGCATTGGCCTGTACCTAGCGCCTTAAGCGCTAGCTACAGTGATGGGCGTAGGAACCCTCTCTTCCCCTCAAACTCTTTCCTTCTTCCCTCCTTCAATCTATTTCCTTCTCTTTTTCCCTCTTTCCTTTTCCTCTTCTTCTCTCTTTCTTTCCCTCTTTTTCCCTCTTTCCTTATTCATAAGAGAAGTAGACATATGCTCATGCATAAGCATGAGCATATGTCTCTTTTTTTCCCCTTCTCTTATTCTCTCTTTCCCCCTTCTCTCTTTCCTTTCCCCCTCTTTCCTTTCCCTCTTTCCTTTCCCTCTTATTCTCTATTTTCCCCTTCTCTTATGCTCATGCATAAGCATAAGCATGAGCATAAGAAAATGAGACATATGCTCATGGTTATGCTTGTGCATGAGCATAAGAGAAATAGACATATGCTCGTGCATAAGCATGAGCATATGTCTCTTTTTTCCCCCTTCTCTTATTCTCTCTTTCCCCCTTCTCGCTTTCCTTTCCCCTTTCCTTTCCCTCTTATTTTCTATTTCCCCCTTCTCTTATGCTCATGCATAAGCATAAGCATGAGCTTATGCTTATGCTTATGCTTAAGCATAAGCATGAGCATAAGAAAATGGACATATGCTCATGCTTATGCTTATGCATGAGCATAAGCGAAGTAGACATATGCTCATGCATAAGCATGAGCATATGTCTCTTTTTTCCCCCTTCTCTTATTCTCTCTTTCCCCCTTGTCTCTTTTCTTTCTTTCCTTTCCCTCTTATTCTCTATTTCCCCCTTCTCTTATGCTCTTCTCTTATTTCCCTCTTCTCTTATGCTCCTTTTTCCCCCTTCTCTTCCTCTTATGCTCTTCTCTCATTTCCCTCTGCTCTTATGCTCTCTTCCTCTTCTTCTCTCTTTCCCCCTTCTCTTATGCTCATGCATAAACATAAGCATGAGCATAAGAATGCTTATGCTTATGCATGAGCATAAGAGATTCCTCTTCTCTTATGCTCTTCTCTAATTTCCCTCTTCTCTTCCCTCTTCTTCAGATTCCTCTTCTCTTCCTCTTCTTCTCTCTTTCCCCCTTCTCTTATGCTCATGCATAAACATAAGCATGAGCATAAGAATGCTTATGCTTATGCATGAGCATAAGAGATTCCTCTTCTCTTATGCTCTTCTCTATTTCCCCCTTCTCTCTTTCTCTTCTTCTCTTCCTCTTCTTCTCTCTTTCCCCCTTCTCTTATGCTCATGCATAAACATAAGCATGAGCATAAGAATGCTTATGCTTATGCATGAGCATAAGAGATTCCTCTTCTCTTATGCTCTTCTCTCTTCTCCTCTCTTCCCCTCTCCTTTCCCTCTTCTTTCTCTCTTCTTTCTCTCTTCTTCCTCTTCTCTCCCTCTTCTTCCTCTTCTTCCTCTTCTTCTTCTTCCTTTCCCTCTTCTCCCCTCTTCTTTCCCTCTTTCCTTTTCCTCTTCTCCTCCCCCTTCTCTTTTCCCTCTTCTCTCCCTCTTCTTCAAATTCCTCTTCCTCTTCCTGTTCCTCTTCTTCCTCTTCTTTCCCTCTTTGCCTATGCCTATGCCTATGCCTATGCTTATGTTTGTTTTTTTGCTTTTTGTTTTCGTGTTTGTATCTATGTTAGACATGGGATCACGTCGCTCATCCGATGAGTATGGACAGCCTCGCAGGAGAAGAGCTCATGATCTTTATGCTCCAGAGGACTTTGATTCCTCTCAGGCGACTACCTCGAGGACTACCCCTGGTCCGACTCCTCTCGGACCTAGCACTACGACTACCCCTGGTCCAACTCCTCTTCCATGTAGCACTATGACTACCCCTCGGGGAACTCCTTTGCTAGCCGTGCATGGCTTTGTCGGGAGTCCCGACGAGTTTGTAGTGCAGATGAGCGATGAGGAGGCAGCGAGATTCTTCTCTCTGCTATCTCAGAGGACCTCAGCAATTCCCTCCCCTACACCGACGGTTGGACGTACTACCCAGCTGTCCCCTCGTGCCCCTTAGATCGAGGGGTCATCACCTACGCATCCCTCTCGTAAGGGAAGGAAGAGTAGGAAGGGCAGCTTATGTTGTGCTGACTCGGGAGATGTAGATGAGTCAGCACACTCACGTTCCTACAGGTCTCCACTTGGTCTGGAGACACGGTATCAGTCAAGTCCCTTTCCCTCTCCTACTCCCACTGCTACTCCTCACTTCGGAAGCACTCGCGCAACTTCCACTCCTTCTGACTCTGCTACCCTCAATCCTCCTTACTCATCAGGGGATCTCTCCTATCAAATCACAACTGCCGGAGAGATAATAGAAGATAGAAAGGGAAAAGTAGTGATGGCCACCATGAGGAGGTTGATGAGCCATCACTTCAAGAGTGGCATTGC
Organism: Dipteris shenzhenensis; assembly: GCF_047967505.1. NCBI lineage: Eukaryota > Viridiplantae > Streptophyta > Polypodiopsida > Gleicheniales > Dipteridaceae > Dipteris > Dipteris shenzhenensis. Next base: position 13,087,383 of record NC_141628.1, on the reverse strand, counting down.
TACCGATTGGTGGTATCAAAATGGCCAAAAGAAGCAGGCGGTCATCGATGAGTCAAAACAAAAATACCCTAACCCACCAAATTGGGATTTTAATGAGGATTATATGCGAGAGTGCATGGGTTTGGTCTTGAAGCATCGTAGATCAACCTTGCGTACTTCCATCACAAAGGGTTGGCTAAACCTAGCTGGGTAGACAAAGCTGATTGGAAATTCTTCAAGAAGCAAAATAGGGACCATCTCGAATTGTTCAAGGGTCAGAGGAGGGCTGCGAAGAGACGGCTAGACATCGTAGGTACTTCGCACTTTGGTGCAGGCGGACGGTTGGCATTCAAGGAAACCGTGGTAAGTCTACTTTTTCTCATTTAATGTATTATTCTATTTTGTTTTACTACATATTACATGCACTTTAGCTAACTCTAACTCTCGTAAATTGGATCCACAGCAAGCTGCGATGGGTCATCTTCCTACAGATGCAGAGACGCGACATGCATTTTGGATAGGAACAAAGCCGTGGTTTATTGAGCAAGAGGCAATGGGAGCGACGGTCGATTGGGCTGAGCTGGCTGCTCACACGGTATAAGTTTACTCCTAATTGTAATCTCACTTTTTAAATTGTTTTATTCTTTGAGTTCCAATCTAATTTTTGATTTATATGGTTCACTCTTAGGGTCAAAGCTCAAGCGTCCCATCATCGGAGGCGAGCGATCAATAGGGCCAGGGATCAGACACACGTGACGAGGATGAGGGAGAAGATGTAGTTGATGAGGACCAAGGAACAGGCCAACAAGACGAGGACGATTCGGATTCGGATGAGTAGTAGTAGTAGTAGTGGTGATAGCATTTTCTTCACCCTGTATGTCATTTTGTATATCCGCTCGTTTGAGCAATTTTGTATCGCCCTTTCAAAAGGATAATTTTGTTACAAACAATGTTGTATATGTCCGACATGTATATGCTTTTGTTGCTCGATCATTTCATTTGAACGTTTTGTATCACCCTTTTTGCAAGGGAAATTTTGTTATAAAAAAACTTTATTTTGTAATTACCAAAAAAAAAAAGGATTAGTGGGGCTAAACAGGGCCATAGCAAGCCCTATTTAGCCCCACTAACCCTTTTTTTTTTCCTGTTAATCATCGCTATATAGCGACGTTTACCAGTGTCACTATATAGCAACAATTAACAGTGTCGCTATATAGCGACGTTTGTCATCGTCGCTATATAGCAACGTTTGTCATCGTCGCTATATAGCGACGGTTCTTTTTCGATGCTTTTAGTGACTCTTATAGCGACGTTTGCACCCATGAAAAAAAAAATTAATGTAAAAAGCATCGGTATTTTCGTCGAAAAATGGCCTATGCCTTGTAGTGATGAAAGTGATACTTTTGTTCTTCCCCATCATTGTGAGCAGGTGCATACTAATGATTTAATTAATCGAAGCTTTCATTTTTAAAGATCCATTGATACATGTACTTAAGCATAATTTCATATATGTAATTGATGGCATTTGGCACCCATCTTCAATATAGGTAGTTTTTCATCCGGATCGTTCTGATCCAAGATGGTGGTATGTGATCCAAGTTGCACCATGAAGTAAGAAAAATTTTGAAGATAGAGATGTGGATATGGAGATGCCACTACCAATGCCGGAATTGATCCAGATTGATCTAGCGAAGAAGATGAAGATCACAATATGAGCCAAGAGGAAGATGCACATAATGACATCGTAGGGGAGGAAGATGGAGACCACGATATTGAGGAAGAAGATGACGATCATCAAGAATCACCACACTTTATTGAAGAAGATGATCAAGTACTCTTAGGTGAACGTACAATGCTGGAGTACGATGATGATATAGGAGATCTACTCGGTATAGAGTTAGAGATAGACTTGTTTGGTGCATTAGACTTGGCTCAGGATGAAGCCATTGATGTAAATGCTCTTACATTGATTTTTTTCATCTCAAACTTGGACATGAATATATGAGCTTCAAAGGCTTGATGTACACGCTCTTGTACTTTTATTCTCTCAAAGGATCAAACATGTATGAAAAGGAAAAAAAATTTGTCATTGGGAAAAACTATCTTTTAAGGTCAGTATGAGAAAAAACACTCTTCGTAAAACATCGCTATAGGAAACTATCTCAGTGTCACTATATAGCGACCATTCACAAGTCTAATAAGTGTCGCTATAAAGCGACCATTTACAAGTCTAATAAGTGTCACTCTTTAAATGTCGCTATATAGCGACGTTTGCCTAAAGTCGCTATATAGCGGCACTTAACGAATCTCGCTTTGATTACCAATGATTAGCACCCCACGCATGCTAATCGTCGATCCTTAAGCATTGGAATAGGACCCGTGTGTAGTAGTGACATATACCGCATAGGGATTGTCTACACCGCACGATCCCAAACTATACCATGTGGGGTTGTGGTATATACCAAAAGATGATAGAAACATACCCCGTTGTGCATTTTCTTATATATGGTGCACCGACCTCGTACTATTCACATTCCCAAGAATCTAGCTTTGCTGGAGTCTTGAAAAAAACAAAGAAGGACAAGGAAGAAAGGATTAAGAAAGCTTCCAAAATACTTTGTGAGTTTTCATATCCTTTTAAAAAGTGTCCAGTGTCGGTGGTGGGCTTGCTTAGGCTAGCTGATATCCACCCACACTTGGATGCAAAATGGATAAATGTACAGCTTAAATTTGATAGGTTATCGGTTGTTGATTTGAAAGTTTATTTTTCCAAGAATGTTTTCATGTAAATATATTTTAAGCTTTTTTCACAAAAAGAAAAGGAGAAAAGTTTCTTTTTCGTAGACATTAGCTTTTAAAATGTAGTGCAATAACACATTTTTAATAGTTGACTAGCTATATTGCCTGTACATAGATATCAAAAACTAGTAAGAAATATATGACAATGATTGGAAATATCTATGTGCCAGTGGGGAGTCCGATTATTGTGACTTGTAACCACTCGCATATAGGTATAAAATACCTTTGAACCATGTGCCAGTGGGTGATCCCCTTATGCTGATCAGTAACCACTCACACATGGAAAATGTTATATTATAGTTTATATGTACTTATTAGTTATAAGAAAATACTTGGCTTTCACCGGTTGTGGCTTGCATTTGCCAGTTGATAACAACTTGATGAAAGTCTAGCCGGTTGTGTAGCTTGCAGTTGCCAGCTTGTATCAACCCGCACATTATACGTTAGAGATTATTGCAGAATAAGTTTGCTTGTAAGAGGAAATTAGTGGTATTATACATTGCACATTTATATGCAAAGAAAAGTCCTACATTGTCTTAGAACAATTAGTTGATATTATATAGGTATGGAATGGATATGTAGACTTACATTATATATTTTCCAACCTAGATAGTATTCTTGACTTCATAGTTTCAAACAAAAATTTTTGTTAAGTGCAAATGTAGATATTGCTAGCTACTACACTAATGTGTGTGAAATACCGACATTCGCATATAGAGCATGATGATGCGAATGATCATAGTGCAAATAGATGCTTACTTGAGAAAGAGCGGGACATGGGAAAAGGCAACTTGCCATCCCATACCTATTTCTATAGGTAGATTACCACGTCTATAACAATCCATTTATGTCTAGAGGGGGCAAGACAATTGGATGGTTGCTCTCTCCTGAGGTCTGGCAAACATACGATGACATGTTAGTGACATTGTCTTGAGTTGCAAAAAACATATTAATAATTGACTTGATGGTTTTTCTCTTTTACATGTACAGCAACCATGGCGAACAGAGAAGTTAGCCTAGTAGGCCAACGTCAACCGCCAAACCAATCTCAAGGAGAAGGCCAAAGTGTTTCAAAACCGCAAGATTTTGTTACAATGCTAGGGCGGCAAAAGTGGAAGTGTAACTTTTGCAACCAAGCCTTTACATGATCGGCCATGAGGATAAGAAAACATGTGATTGGCGATGAAAATAAATTGATAAGGAAATGTGATGGACCAAATATTGAATCTGTTGTTGGCATCCTGCAAGGCATTAACAATGCCTCAAATTAAATCACTTGTGTACCATTTGAATATGTAAATGAGTCAACATTTACTATGTGCAACTATTGTAATGAAATTTGAGAATGATTTCCATCATGGATGTTCTCAATCGATCAATTGCTAGTTCCTTGCGTATTTATTTGAGTCTTGATGTTGTAGATTGCTTGTAGTATGAACTAATGCATTTAGATTCTTCAAATAAAGAATTAAGATTGAAAAGTAGCAGGCGAGAGAGAGAAACCCGCAAGCTGCCACGTGCATGTAAGCAATTCTAGCTACTGCACTAGTGTGTGTGAAAAACTGACTTTCATATACAAATCATGATATTATGAAGGATCATAGTGTAGATAGATGCTTCCTTCTCAAATTCTCCTACATGCTATTTTTCCAACCACATATTAACCTCTAAAATCTTACTCTGGTGTCTTTCATGTTTGTACTCCTTATTTGAGGACTAATAAGTGTGAAGAGAGTGGGAGAGAAGGAAGGAGTCTCATTTGCAGCTTTCTCACATACACAATGGGGGAATATACACAAAGGTGGAGGCTGAAAATAGTTTTCCTCTTCTTAGTTGTGTAAGCCAAAAGAACTCTAAGTGCAAAATAATAGGTGAACCCTATATGTGGGTCTCAAACCAAACTGAGCTAACTAAAGTGGCATACTAACTGAGCCACTAACTAGACTATATAAAGATAGCTGTCATCCAGCTATAATTCATGGGCGGTGTAGGAGCAAGATATGGGAAAAGGCAATATGCCATCCCATGCCTAGGTCCCTAGGCAGATTACCATGTCTATAACCATCCAATTATGTTGAGAGGGGGCAAGACGATTGGATGGTTGCTCCATCTCAAGGTCTAGCACACTTACTGAATGTTGGAAAAATTTGAATGAGGGAAATGATTTCTCCATGCAACACATATTCGAGAAATAAAAGTTTAAGATCAAAGAAATGTTTTTATACATGACAATTTGCAATTTCACATTATTGATCCATTGAAACGTGCATACAGATCCGTGAGCATGGTTCCAAAGAAATGAGGCCAAAACCTTGCAAAAGCCCGAGACTATGTTATACTCATAACTGCCACAAAGTGGAGATGTAACATCTTCCATGAAGAGTACACAGGTTCAGGAACTCGTATGTGCAAACATTTCTTAGGTGACCCTCAAAGACAAATTGGAAAGTGTAAGGGTCTGGGAGTGGAAAGGGAGATCGCCATCTTGGGTGGTCAGACAATCCGCACTGTACACATGATTGTGGATGAAATAGTGGCACGTCACTAGTCTCAACTTATAATTGAAGAAAGAACCATGGGTCTTCAAATGCCGGGCAAGCAATCGGCGACTATGGAAAGTTGTTCGCAAAGTGCAACTGCTTATAGTAGTGGTGTTGGATCCCTTGCACAATCGGCAAGCTGCTCGAATGTGCAGATGGAAAGAGGACAATGCAGTAATGGGCCTCATTCGAATGCTCATGCATGTGTGCTGCAACAATCCCTCGAAGCTTCCTTCAAGGCACAACATATCGAGAAAGTGCAACAAGATGTGTTTGAAGCTATATGTCGCATGGGATATCCATTGAGCATGGTGCAAAGCCCACATTAGGAAAAAGCCATGGCCTCTATCGCTAAAGCTGGCCCAAGTTTTACAATGCCTAGTTATGATGCTGTCTGTAATAGCATGTTGGATGCTTACTATAGTAGGATGAAAGAGGAGATGCAACAAGTGGTTTATGATGGCATTGAGAAGACTGCTTGCACCATTGTATCTGGAAGAATGTTAGAAAGCGGCCGTTGATTAACATCATGGTTATGACATTCAAAGGGGAGGCTTTCCGACAATCAATTGATATAAGCGGTGAGGCTAAGATAGGAGAATTCATTGCAAAGTAGTTAAGTAGATGCATTGAAGAAATTAGTCCAAACAATATTATTTAATTGATCACTGTGATAATGCCAAGAATTGTCGAAAGGCTGGGAAAATTATAAATCGCAGATATAGACATATTTGGGCATTGCCATGCTCATGCCACTGTTAGGATTTAATCTTGGAGTATTGGTACAAAACACCTGAGACAAGCTTCTTCAAAGTTGTTGTGGATGAGGCACGAAAGGTCGTGTTGTACTTTCTTAACCATGAGCAACTACTAGGCATATTTAGGACTAAACAACTTGCGAGTCACCCGCTATAGCTTCTAAAGCCAGGCATTGGCACAAACTATAAAACGATGGAGCGGTTGTTAAAGCAACAAGCCCTTGTAATGGAGACTCTATTCAACGTCAAAGCGGTAGAGTGGATAGCCGAGGCATGCTCAAACAACTCTCGTAATGAATTTGGACACCTAAAGGTGTTGGTTTATAACCCAACGTTTTGGAGGAGGATATCCGATGCAGTGGAAGCTATGAAGCCAATTTGGTTTGCAATCCGTAGGTTGGATGTGAAAGGGCCAAGCATGGGAAGTGCTTATATGGCATGGTGGATTGTTGAGAGGGATGTTTTGAAGGAAGATACGAGGCCCAGCAAAGGTGGGTGTAGCATTACAAGACGAACTACGTTGCAAAAGATGGTGTGAAAACGATGGAATCAAGCTCATAACTCTCTACACTATGCCACCCATATATTAGGCCTGCAATGGTGGGAATATCGCACAGAAACTGATATTTAGATAATGCAGTCGTGGCATGATCTTCTTGGATGTTTCTTTGAGTATAGGATAGAGTATGCCTCCGTTGTAAGGAACTGTCAACTTTTTGAAACAGAGAAGGACTGTTTGCTTATCCAAGAATTAAAGAACTAGCAAAAGACATGCCAGCATGGAGATGGTGGGAAGAGTGTGGGGCATCCACACCTCATTTGCAAGCCTTGGCCATGAAAGTGTTGCCGCAACCTTGTAGCAACTCCTCTAGCGAATGCAACTGGAGTAACTATAAGTTCATGCATTCCGTCACAAGAAACCGCTTGACATCGAAAAGATCAAAAAAGCTAGTTTACCTCTATGCAAATGGTAGAGTTTTGGATGATGTGAAAGGGGTATCTAGCGACGGTGATATGCCAAAGTGGGTACATATTGATCTTTGCAGGTCCCTTGCATGATGCCCCTGTACTGACTCACCCTGAGCCCAATTCTAGGGACTCATAAGAGGAGATGTTTGTTTGATGGTTGGTTATAATTGGAACATGTTGCAATTGCAATTTTTTTAACATGTGACCCTTCCGAAATGCAATTAAAAATGCCACTTAAAATGCAATTTATTTGATATGTAAAATACTTGACATGCATTTTAATTTGATATCAAAGTGTTTGTGAAATATTTACAATTTCAATGACAATTAATCTATGCTAATTTTCAAACATGCAAATTTTTACATCAACAAACATAATAACGGATCATTATCATATTATTGTACACGATATTGAGTTTGATCATAGTTTACATTTCAAGCCATAGTCGCTAGGCGAAAAGTATACATGTGCTTAGTTTCCAAATTTTATAGTTACATATTAAGTGGCCAAAAAATTATACTAAGAAGCTCATTTTACAAAAATTGTGAGCATCAAAAAATTACTGCTACATGCGAGGTCCATATCCTGTTGCTAATTTTGCGGGCCGCATGAACAACACCAACATGAAGGTGGATAGGATGGAGAGCAGTATGATCATCATGGCATGTGGATTTATAGAGGTCTAAAGAAAAACAATCAAGTATTAATTGCAGAGGTATGAAGGTAAACAAGCATTAAAATCGCGCCTCTGCAGATTAAGTATTTCAAAACAATTAAAATACAGCTCTAAAGAAAATTGATTTAAATAAACCCAACAAAAAATTCGCACGCCATTTATTTAAGTATTTCAATACAATTAAAATACACCCTTAAGGATAATGGATTTGAAAAAATACATCACGTGTGCAACACTTACTTAAATATTTCAAAATAATTAAAAAGCCATCATATTAGCTCCATTAACAAAATTGGTGTATGTCTTTACAAGGTAGTACAAAATATGAGATCATAGTGTTCTCAACCGAGGATCTGTTGAAAATGTTGCTCCAATGCCAAGAACATCATACAATTGCTTGGCTTGGGGAGCATTACAAATTGGGCAGGCACTCCTAACTTTCAACGTATCTGCCAGGCAAACCAGGTGAAACCAATGATGACACGATAGGGCATAATATCCAATCATCATATCAAAACGATCCTGGCATATTGGACATAAAGGCCCATCATCCACAAAAGTGATACGTGACAGAAGGGTGGATGGTTTTCTGGCTGCCAAGCCCACAAAATTTGGACTCAAGTTGCAAACACGGCCGCCATCTTCAATGTGTTGGAGAGCAGCTTGTGCATCTCGCGCTTGTTGAGCGTATGAAGCGACGATGCGGCATTGCTCCTCGTAGGCATTTTCGAGGTCTTGCCTCTGGCTAGCTTGTTGGAGAATGGCATTTAGGCAACTAACTTCAGCTTGCAGGTGCTCGTTCTCACTCGTCACCCGCCCCTACTCGATCATTACATCACGCACTATGATGCTTGGAAAGGTGAGATCTTCTCACACAGCACTTTGCGTTCCAGCTTGTGAACCCTCAGCATGTGGGCCCTCTAAAGCATGTGAATCTCATGCTTTAACTGCTCTTGCATTGCCATCAGAGATGGGTGTGTAGACAATGTAGTGATCTAGTGCATGCAACAATTGTTTTGTAAGCACTCAACTCAAACTTAAAAATAAAGAGCTTTCGGAATACACTTGCAAAATAAAGAACATTCAAAATACATAATTTAAACTAAATTTCACTCGAAAGCAACATGCAACATCATGAATGTTTCTTGCAGCATAATCTACTACTATAGCAATCACTATGAGCGAATTCTGTAAAGTCACCATCGAGTGTTAATCTTTCAACTAGTGGATGTAAGAACAGAAAACATTTAACAGCATCACATAACCAAGATGATCTAGATCAACTTTGCCAATCACACATCCATTTGGGAAGAGTTTTATCGGGAGGAACTAGCCAGCCGGTTAAAGCGGGCCATCATCTGGATAAAACTCGGCTCTACTGACACCTATGTACATAAATAGATATGATATATAAAAAAATCAAAGCGGGGGGTAAACGGCTGGTAGATGTGAGACATCACCCGCCTTCGATCTTTACTATTATTATACACATCAGCCGAGGTCAGGAGAGTACAATCGGCCAAAGTGAATCATGTCCTGGCTTGGCTGAGACATAAACAAACATCTCTCCCTCTCTCTCTTTTACTCTCCCTCTCTCTATTTTCCTCTCTCTTTTTTACTCTCCCTCTCTTTCCTCTCTCTCTTTTACTCTCCCTCCCTCTCTTTCCTCTCTCTCTCTTTCAATCCCTCTCTTTCCCTCTCTCAAACAGCCTACTGACAGTCAACCAGGCAAGGTGAATCCGACCGACCGAGGCGGGTCATCACCTGGCCCGACTGACCGACTCTAAAAGCTCTAGGAGCTCACCGAAAGCAGAAACCGAGAGTTGCGGTAGGAAAGTGACAGGTTTGCAGGGCAGGAGTGGCGGGGGTGGGGTCCTTTTATAGATTCCTGTACCACGTGGTATCTCAACCTACAAGATTTCATATCCTTCCCAATCGGATGATCCAGGCTGTTACACGTGCGATTGGACATGTACCATGCAGTACAAGAAGGTTATCGATGGTATTTACTGATGCCCTAATAATTACCATCAGTACAGGAAGGTTACCGGGGTGGTGTTTACTGATGCCCTAATAATTACCGTCGGTATAGACCACGGACCGTGTGGGGCAATTGATACCGCTTGGTATGGCTAGACACCGTGCAATGTTTTTGTAATTGTACCATGCGGTAAGAGCGTATACCATGCGGTGTCCTTCCGTCGACAGCCGGTGTAAAGAACCGTGTTTTTTTGCATTTAGGGTGTTAGGACATGTTCTTTGGTCGAAAAGTACGTATTTTTTATTTAAAAGACATACTTTTTGAATCCCTGATGATGGGATATGCACATTTTTTTGGAGGGTGCATAATTGCTAAAAAAATGTGCATTGGTATGCATTGTGGCTGTGCTTCATGCACAGTTGTCAAGAAATTGTGAATTGGCATGCTTATGCCATAGATGTATGGCAAGACATGCACATGTTCTTATTTTTAAGCACCTGATACATAAGTGCCAAAAACTTTGCAACAAGAGATTATAACTTGGGTGTATATATGACAATTACAAAAATTAATACATATTTTAAAGTATTAGGGAATTTATGTAGCTGGAAATTTTCATAACATTCAAAAATCATTCGTATGGTGGGACATGCACAACTTCTCAATATTTCCTATGTAATTTTCAAAAAAATGTGCATAGGTATCCTTATATCATCCTTACATGTGTCTAATCCATCAAACAAATCTTTACACAGTTTAAAATAATAACAGACTCTTACACCATAATTGTCGTAAAACTCTTTGGTTGCTCAAGCTTATGCAAATTATTCGTTTTTTATGCCAAAAAATACTCAAAGGGACCTTTCTTCTCTTATGGAGGCTCTCTCTCTCTATGGACTGGCTGTTAGCCTTCATGTTAATTTTTAGAAATCCCGTTTGCTGCCTTTGCATTCTAAGGATTGGCACAATCTGCTATGGCCAAGGAAAATTATTTAGCCAACTCAATTGATACGTCATCTTGGCTTTCCTCTGGGTTGGAGCCCTGGGGCGCCAACTCCCTTTAGTAAGAAAACCTATCAAAATCTTGAGTATGAGATGAATTTAACAATATGCCATGAGTAAAAACTATTCAAATTAGCATGGTTGTGTTCTCCACTAAAAGAGCTTCAAATATGTCCTTACACCTTGAAATTTGGGTAATACATGAAAAAGTTACATTAATTTGAAAGGAGATGCGTTTTCATATTATATTTTAGTGTATTTTTTCTTTTACCCCCCCTCATCCAAAAGACCCCCCTTGGGCCTCACATATTACAAAAAATATGTACAAATCTTAAAATCTTGCATATTTTTCAAGGTATATACCTTATATTTTATGGGAGGGGAGACATTAATTTTTCATATTTTTCCCTTTCATATTTGAATTTTTTAAAGAAAATCCATGCATATTATATATGAACCTTGTCCCCCATACCCTGGATTTTGGACTAGCATAGTAACATATTACATATTGAGTTGGCACCCCAGGGTTGGAGCATTACCTGATGTCAACACATTGATTGGGTTCTCGCCAAATTGAACAAGGCCTAGAGAATAACAAGTTTGTGTAGCAAGGTGACTAGAGTGGGATTCTGTTTCAAAAAGTCGATGAGTTGTGGATAGAGGGAGCAGAAGCCAGCCTTGAGAACTTGCGATCGCAACTGGCCTGTTACCAGCAACGCAGGCACATTCCAGTAATCCCGCAAACCAAGCGGATTCAGACTGACGTCGTAACGTTCGTTTTCACCTGGAATACGAAGCTGCAGCACTGCGGCGGCTGGCAACACCACATACGCACGGAAGCTCTCTCCGTGCTTAATTTCATCGCCCTCGATCACCGGGAGCCAATCCGTGGGTGTTTCGTTGAATGGAAACCACACTACTCCCCATTCATCATCAGAACCCTCCGCAAGTATTTTGAATTCACCACGATACCTCAAATCAATAGCCAAGACGCCCTCATGCTGCCGTTGCACTAGCTCGGCCTGCACCTGCTCAGCATCTTTCACGGGGTCAGGCCATCGCGGTGTCAAGTGCACAGCTACACTCGCCATCTTTCCTCTCAACTGCATTCTCCCATCGTGTAGAACATTGAACTGAATGAAATCTGTAATCCGTCCCAGTCTCATTGAGTCGGCAATAGGACTGTGGCTTACGTAAATTTGAGTCGACAAGTTGGGCACCCATGAATGGCTCTTGCCAGCTGCTTGAGGTTGCAGCCTTGTGGGATGCCTCGTGACAAATCTCAGACACCTGGCGGCCAAGCTCCACAGCACAGAGAAAATGGTACTCCTGTTGTTTAGAGCTTCCCATGAAGCATTTACTGAGAACACGGCCAGTGCCAGACCTTGTTGCCCCTGTCTCTTAAAAAACTCGATTGTCCAGCTCTCCATGTTATCCGGGTCTTTTGGGACCACGAAATCCCTCACGTGTGCCAGCGCAAGGATGCTGTTGATGCGATCCCCTTCATGCTTGCTATTGCGTGCTGAGACGGCGGTTAAGACAGAATCCCCAGTGGGGAACCGAAAGCAAGTAGCACGTAACGTAGTAATGCAGTCGGCCAGGCAATCCATCCACTGTGTAATCTTTGTGTCTTGTAGATATGCGCCCTCTGGAATCAACTCTGCCAAGGCGCCATTCAGATTCAACAATAGGTGATAATAGTCCTTCTCTTCCATCACTACAATGGTCGAGTCATCTTTATACCAATCAGCTATTTCATCCTGGAACTCTTGCAAACTATTGCAGTGACGGATATTGTTGCCGCCCACACGTACGCAATATCGCCTTCGAGTTGACACAGATGCCTCTTGGAGTGTCCACACCCTTGTTTGCCAACGTGACCCCCAATCTCCTGTCACGGGATGTGGTTCGTGCCTGATCGGTGCCATGGGACTCCCTACATAATGCAAGAAAATAACGGTGTCCTCTGCATTTGCGTAAATCCATCCCATGTGCTGGATTGTCTCCTCAACTTCTGCCTGGTCATGCTGTGCAATACATACGCCGTCTTGCCACACGAATTCTGCTTCTGCTGACATCAAAATTTCACACATCTTCAAGATATCACCAACAGTTTGCCAATGTCCCTCGTCATGCCTGCCAGGGCAAGGATTCCTTGAACACCGTGGTGCCTTTGCAAAGCACGTCGACGCGCATTCGCAGTCGAAGACACTGTAAACCGCCATCCCAAAAGTATGAGACACGGCGGTGTAGCTTATGGCGGACGACCAATCTCTCAGCACCACTTTCTTCCCTTCCCTCGTGGATTTGCAGTCGATCACTCGAAACTCTTTAGGAGGTCCGATGTTGCTCAAATTTTGGATGAATTCAGCTCTGACGCGGTCACTCCTTTCTATTGTCTTCTCGAGATCCGGCCACCCACTTTCCAACGCCTTTTGCACAATTCGTAGACCTTGACGATAAGGCCCCATGCTAGTTCCGTCCATGCTGACCCGAACGTGTTGACCGGAACGGGTGGAGCGAAGCATCGTAAAAAGAACAACAGAGTGTGGTGATGCTTATATTTCTTAAATGAGTCTTTCGATGCTAGAATTGCTTTTGGCGTGGGAATGAGATCCCTTAAGCGTATATGCTACCTTACTTAGGCATGGCAAAATGCCCCGGGATTTCCAAACTCTTACGAAACTAGTAAACAAATGAGAATCTTTCAAAATACTTCTGAGCCATAGCAAAATGCCTAGGGATTAATTTGATTAATTCGCACAAGAATTGACATAACTTTCTCATACAAGCTCCGAATTTAGCCCTCCCACTACTCAAATCGACGGGCACAAGTCATCTGGATCCATCCGTACAATAGATTTTTCAAATTCAAGCTTATTAAAAACTTGTATATGAAGTTAAGTATATTTAAACCGATTTGAAGCCTTGAAAATGGTAGCATAGGCTATATCTATACGTCTATAACAGGGGGGAAATTCCCAATGACATACACTTGCATAGCTATGTTCTTGAAAGATTTGTCCAATGACTTACAATCCCATAACTATGTTTCCCTATTATTTTTTACCTTGTATTTGTCCTTAAGGAGGGAGGCATCTCTAGAAACGATGGAGGTATTCTCCTATAGCTACACACACATAGCCTCTTGCCTAGACTTATCATGTTATATAACCAAAGCTTGTTGCCTAGTTATATAGACAAATGTAGAGCACAATACCTCCATCATGTGCAAAGAGGCTTGTCCACAAGGAGGGATTCCATATCTATGTATGCTAGAGGTATTGTGTTGTGCAGACGCAACCTCTTACGTCCAATATAGATATTTATATGTAGAAGACAATACCCCCATTGTGCATAGATAGACTTGTCCACAAGGAGGAATGCCATCTCTCTATATGATAGAGGTATTATGCTGCACACATAAAGCCTCTTGCCTCCTCTGTAGATATATATGTAAAACATAATACTGAGATGGCATTTGTCCATAGAAATCCTCTTGCCTCCTATGTGTATATGTAAGAAAAAATACCTCCACTATGTACATAGAGGCTTGGTGCCATGTAGGGATGGCTCTTTGCACATGATAGACGTGTGTCACATATGCAAAGACTCTTACTTGTCTCTTGCCTATTTTTATGGGGATATAGGCATTTTTTACACACATATGTAGAGATAAAAGACAATAGGCATGCACTATTAACTAGAAAAGAATTCGAGGCATGAGGCTAGACGCTAGGCATGGCGACACTCAAGGGCCATGGAGGAAAAGGGAACGTGAGGGAAGAAGCGTTAACATAGGTAGGGAAAAAGGGATTAAGAGGGGTGGGAATGAAGAGGGGGACTATGCCACAAGGGGGAAGGGAGAGGGGGAAGAGGAGCATGTACATGATGGGAGGTGGAATGTAGAGATGGAGACATCAAGGGAGGAGGGTCATGCTTTATTTGAATGGAAAGATGGGGGGAAGAAATCAAAGTACTAGCTAGGTGGCTATACAAGAATGAGCGTGCTCCATCAAAGAATAGCCCCCTCCTTTTATAGTCAAGAGAGGGAGTCTCTCTCAATAAATGCATCCTCCCACATGCATGGTGTGTGTGGAAGAGTCTCCCATGTGGGCTAGGCGGTTACCCCTACAAAACTAAAGTTAAGCAGAAGTCAAAGTATATGATTTGAAGTACCTTCTCATTTTCATCAGCAACAAGCAGTTCATCTTTCCAAAGATTTATCCCTCTCCCTTCTTGTACAGCCTCTTCTCTAGTCTTTTCTGTGTATAGAGCTGAGAGATTCATAGCTTCTTGTGTGAGCTGGAAGGCAGCTTCATCTGGCTCTTGGAACTTTTCAGCCTCTTTGAAACAAAATGAAAGGGCCTCTACAGGATCAAACATTGTTTCCAAAGCCAGAAGTGATTGGTCATCCTCTATGCCAACCTCCTTGTCAAGCCTTGAAGCCTGGGCAATAAGGGAAATGGCATAGTCCTCCCTCAAATCAAACATACACTCTATATCATGGAGGAAAACATAATCCTTTCCACCAATCAACACACCTGGAAGCATGGGCACTGCATAGTTGCTGCTCTGAACATCAAAATCTTCAACTGGCTCTGCTCCCCTCAGAGTTTTATTCCTCAGTTGAACAAGGTCAAGAGCAGCCACTTGCAGCCCCTCATCCTGAAGGTTGATATCTTCTTCTTGCTCTGCCATTTCAGAGCCCAAAGAAACATCCTCCTTTTCAGAAGCTTCAGATGTGTCTTCTTCTTCTGTTTCCTGCCCTTGTTCATCCAAAGACTCCTGACTGAAGACAATGTACATGAGAAATGCCATGCTCTCCTCCAGCACTCTGCACTTTCTGGTGTGCAAAGTACAGTTGAATTTATAGTGATCAGGCAGGCTGTCAAATCTTCTGCTCACATGGTACCTCAGCCTGTCATTGGAGACAATATGATTAATGTGCACAAAAACCTTTTCACCTCCCACAATTCTTCCTGCCTCTGTCAGTTCTTTGAAGGCATCCCAATAGTCTGAAAGAAAATCTTTGTGTTGCTCCAGTACAGAGCTCATTGAGAACTCCATGTTGAATATACTGTGGTATAAATGGAAGTTACTCTGAGCCTTGCATTTGTGAAGAAACTCAAATAGGAGCAAATCTGGAGAACTGTCCTCTTCTGGTTCCATTTGTTTTTTGATGGAAGAATCAGCACTCTGCTCCAGCCTCTTCTTTTTGCCTGTTCAAAAACTTATATACTATGAATTCTATATGCTGACATATGCAATCAGTGAATGCATTGTATATCACCAGATAATTCCTTCATGACATCTCATCACTCACCTGGTGATTGCTGAGGTTTTATTATAGCAGCAGAAAAGTCCAGCTTCCTCTTGAAAGGTGGGGCCTGGGAGCCAGCTATTCCAAAACAAAAACATTTCTCATCATCAAGGAAGATCTCCACAGGGCTAAAGGTAGCAAATTAATGAGGTAGAAGTGAGAAACAAATAATACACAGGAATTTGCAGCAAAATGCGATATGGGCTGTTTAGAGAATTGTAAACCACTCTCCTCGCATTTTGTTGCAAATTCTCAAATTCTGGTCATGTGCATGTCAAATCAAGAACTTGGTTCATCTCAGTGATTCCTGGACACTATGATCTCATATGCAAGAGAAATAATGGAATGAGTGATACTATTCATGAGGAATGTGTCAACAATAGGAATTTGCAGCAAAATGCGATATGGGCTGTTTAGAGAACTATAAACCACTCTCCTCGCATTTTGTTGCAAATTCTCAAGTTCTGTTCATGTGCATGTCAAATCAAGCACTTGCTTCATTTCAGTGATTCCTGGACACTATGCTCTCATATGCAAGAGAAAAAATGGAATGAATGAAAATTTTCATGAGCAAGGAGTCCACAATAGGAATTTGCAGCAAAATGCGATATGGGCTGTTTAGAGAATTCCAAACCACTCTCCTCGCATTTTGTTGCAAATTTCTTGTTTCTGTTCATATCAACCTACAATCTAATTTCTGGGTGATTTACCACATTGTGGAAGAAGGATGGAGCTGAGTGAAGACATTGGGACATAAAAAATCCAATGGATGGAAGAAATAAATGTTGAAAAACATTGAAACCAAACTAGAACTCTGACCTTTTTTTTCCTTTTCCATGCTGATTGAGTTGCACTGGTAAATCTCCTGCTCTTTCTCTAGCTTGAACCTTGCACTCTAGGTAACCTGGAGATCTGGCAGTACTGTCTTCAGGCAGGCTGCAGTCTGGATGGAGTGTGCTGGGTAGGAAAGAATCAGAGAGAAAGGATCAGGAGAGAGTCGTGGCAGGGATGAGAGATTGGAATCCAGGGGAGGGAAAAGTGGTTGTGGTATTCATGATGAAATAATGAATGGCACAAGTTCCAAGGAATAAAGTGTACTTTCACACGTGCCAGATTTCAAACTCCAAGAGATCTGGGTCCCATCCACACGTGTGAAAAACGACTAGATTCCACACGTGTGGGATTTAGTGATTCTTTAATTCATTTTGCACTTCTTTGTGGTATCCTGTTTTAGAACTCTTGCCCTCCAGTCTCTGCTCTCTTGCCTCCCTACCTCCATACTCTGCAGCATCAGCATCTTGTCCAGCAGCACAGAATCATCCTCAGCACAGATTACTCCTCAGCAGCACAGCACATCCACAGATAGACTCCAGGTCAGGAACAATGGGTTCTCCCCTTAGTCTCTGCAATCTTTTTGCCTAAAATAGAAAAAATACATACTGTATGGAAATGCATAGACTCAAACCAAGACAAAGAAATCACTGTAGGAAAGCAGATCTTCAAGTGTGATATTTGCATGTGATCTTCTTGCATAACCTCCATTCATACTGTATTTGGTTGGAGAAACATAGAAATCACTGTAGGAGTGCACCAGCATGTCATTTAGAAAATTTGCAGCAAAATGCGATGTGGACCTGTTTGAAATTCCAAACTGCTCATATCGCATTTTATTGCAAATTTCTCTATTTGGCTTCTTCCACCCCTGTGATTGCCTTCTCTTTGTGAGAACATGTTCTGGTTTTTTGACTTCCATAGCTGTAGTCTTCTTGCATAAACTCCATTCATACTGTATTTGGCTGGAGAGACAAAGAAATCACTGTAGAAGTTCACCAGCATGTCATTTCAGAAATTTGCAGCAAAATGTGATGTGGACCTGTTTGAAATTCCAAACTGCTCATATCGCATTTTATTGCAAATTTGTCTATTTGGCTTCTTCCACCTCTGTGATTGCCTTTTCTTAATGAGAACATGTCTGGTTTTGTGACTCCCCTTAGTCTCTGCAATCTTCTTGCCTAAAATAGAAAAATTACATCCTGTATGGAAATGCATAGGCTCAAACCAAGACAAAGAAATCACTGAAGGAATGCAGATCTTCAAGTGTGATATTTGCATGTGATCTTCTTGCATGACCTCCATTCATACTGTATTTGGTTGGAGAAACATAGAAATCACTGTAGGAGTGCACCAGCATTTCATTTAAAAAATTTGCAGCAAAATGCGATGTGGACCTGTTTGAAATTCCAAACTGCTCATATCGCATTTTATTGCAAATTTCTCTATTTGGCTTCTACCACCCCTGTGATTGCCTTTTCTTTGTTAGAACATGTTCTTCATGTCTTTGATCTCTTTCCAATCCTTTGTATGCAGTTTTTCAGAGTGATGGCAAGAACCAAATCAACTGCAAGGCAAGTTGGCAAAGGACCAGGTCTTGCAGCAACAGCAGCTGGGACAGGTTCCAAGAAGTTTAGTGTGCCTCCAAAGGGAAGAGCTTCACATGGCAGGAAGGGTAAGCCAATGAGCTTGCTCAAGCAAAAGGCCAAAAGATTGAATAAGGGTGCAGGTGTGCTTAGGGAAATAAGGAGGCAACAGAAAGCCATAGGTTTTGCAATACCCAAAGCACCCTTTCAAAGACTGGTGAGAGAAATTTATGACAGTTGGAACCTTGGGTTCAGGTGGAATAGAACTGCCATTCTTTCCTTGCAGGAAATGGCAGAGGATTACCTGGAGAAATATTTTGAGGATGCAATGCTTGTAGCAGCCCATGCTCACAGGGTGACTTTGATGGCCAAAGATTTCAACACTTTGTCCAGAGTGAGATGGAGATATGACAAGCTGGTTCATCCTGTGGAATGGCAGGACATCAAAATGAGAGATATATTGCTAATTCCACCTACAAGGAAGGTCAAGGTTGATGAGGTAAAGGTTGTTGAGGTAACACACTCAAAGAACACCAGAGGGAAGGCTGCTTATGAGGACTCACTGAAGCAGCAAGTAAAAGAAACAAAATCTGTGATAGATGTGGAAACTGGAAAGAAGGAGCTACACATACATACAAGGTTGAAGGAGCTGGGCCCTGATGTAGTTGTACATATTGAGGATGAAGTTTCAGTCAATGATTTTGATTTGACAAAACAATGCTTAGCAGCATTGGCTAACAAGAATGAGTATTGCTCAGATACTATCATTCTTGCAATGCTCTAGTAAGTGTCTTTAAATTTTACATTTTTTGCAAATCAATCCTCCTTGTAACTCTTTTATAACCTACCCTAATTATGTTCTGATCCTATGCAGCATGATGAGAAGCTGGCTTCATCCCTCTGTACAACATACAGTCCATATTGTTGATCCAGCCATTTCTTCTAGATTAAGAGATGCAAAAGAGACTCCCATGAGTATTTCCAGCTGGTTCAAACACTGCAATTTTGAAGTAATTGACATTTTGCTACTTCCATATCATAGCAGGTATGTGGGTGACTACTTCTTTTAAGATTCTTCTTTAATATTGGGAACTCTTGTAGCCTTTCATTTGCTTATGCTTTTTTCCTTATGCAGTGACCACTGGAGTTTTGTGTCTATTGACATCCAGCAGAAGCAGTGCTTTCTATTCAACTCTCTAAAAAACACACACAGAGAGCTGAAATTGTAAGTACTGTGTGTGCTTTCTGAACTCAAAACTTCATTATTTTGATACCATACTAACTAAATTATACATATTGCAGTTGTATTAGAAGGCTATTAGATGCATTGGATCGTTGTCCTCCAAATGTCTCTCTGTTGGATTCAATAGAGCCATTAAGTCTAGAGGTAAAAAGTCTATTAAATGCTATGTCTTTGAACTTATTGAATAATTTTGTTTTGTGCTGATGCTCACAGTTTCTAACATTTTTTTCTAACTGTACAGACACCACAACAAAATGATTCAAGTAGTTGTGGATGGAGGGTGCTGATCAATGCAAAATATATACTTTCAAGCTACTTTGAAAAGGAACAGCCAGATCTGGTAAGGAAAAATACTTTTCATTTAGCTTGAATATAATTCATAATGATACAAAGTGTTCTAAATTATCCTCTGCCATTGCAGATGAAAGAGGATAGCTTCAGCCCCAACTATGTACATAATTTTAGAGCTCATACAATTTTGAGGTTTTTGAGCTATGCCTCCCCCAAACCTATTGTAGCAGCTACTGTGGAGCTGGGTGAAAGCTCTAAAGTACAAGAAGGTGTCATACACCTTGATCCCACATATGAAGCACCTGATGTTGAGGACCAGAAGCCACAGGAGCAATCACAGAGTGCTGAGGAGGAGCAGACACAGGAGCAAAGACCTGCTGCTGATGTTGAGGAGAAGGTGGAGAAGCAGCAAAGAGAGGCTTCTGGGGCAGTGGAGGAGACAGGATGGAGCACGGACAGGATGGAGCAGCAGAGAGAAGATCCTCCAGAAAATGTAGAGTAGCCTCTGGATGAAACTGTACATAAATAGAAAATGGATGTTAGAAATATGTTCTACAGATTCAGCTAAACAATTTTGTACAAAATCTTACTTGATTGAATACAAAACCTTTCTTTATGGAGTATGTGTGATCTCAATTTTAAAATTTTCTATGTCTTTGCATTTAACTGAGCTCTCTCTTCTTCTGAGTAACTGCAAAAAAGCAATATGAATTAGAGTGGTAAATTAAACTAATAGCAATGCTTATAGAGACTAGGATAAATCAGATGGTGTACCTTTCTGTTCTTGTAGATAAATAAAAAGTCGTTTGAGATAGAACCTTCAGTCTCAAACAGAATGTCACTGCGTAATTGAGCTAGGGAGCAACATTCTCTTAACGAGATACTGGCTACCACATCACCATTCTCAAGAACATCAATATCAATAAGTTTATTTTGTGCACCAAACGACTCTTCATCTTGGTCCATTGGGACAAGCTTTGAACCTAGCATTCGACTGTGCTTGTAATAAAAAGAGAAAATAAAATTTTGTGATGCAACCATGTACTTCAGTTGCATAGAAGGTTGGACCACCTCACAAAACACTGAACTACATGTCTTCTTATCCCAACCTTGATCCAAAAATTGTGGCATGCATGCCGAATTTGTTGCTTTAACTGTGAGCATTGTTTTTGAAACCTTTACTGGAAAGGTATTAAACAAGTCTACAAAAACTGTGAGAGGCATGCACAAAGAAATTTTTACTATCCTAGTGGCAATATTGGGCCTCAGAGCTTTCTGTACTTCTGTAAAAAGCTTCGCCCTATATGCCTCTGTAACACTAGAATGTGGGTGAGGCCAATCCACCGAATTCCATGCCGGAAGGTCTTGTTTTATTAATATACCATGTGTGTTAGCTTTGTCCAGCAACTGATAAAAATGATCAGTAAAAAATATACCCGATTGAGCTAGCTCTGTTGCACATCGACCTTGGTATTGTTGTTCTCCTATCGATCCATGCAGAACATCTATAAATCCCAGAATACAATCGATGTTTTGCCATGTCTCATACGATGAAGGATATAAATCTGAAATAAAACAACACAAGAATGTCAATAAGTTAAGAGAGAAAGCTTCATCTTAAAAATCCATACACCTCATGAAGGAAAAAACCACAATAGAAAAATATACAATTAGGCCTGTGTTGCGGAAGATTTTTCGGATAGTCTCGCAAGACAAGTCCTTTATGCATGTACACGTGCTGAATCAAAACTTCTTTCACGGATATCTTCCCTTTGGTGATTTTAAAATCTCGTACTCTTCCCTTCCACGATGCCAAGAAAATGTTTTTTGTCTGGGGTCTTTTTCTTTTGCTAGGTTGCATGAGCACCCATGCTCCTTTCGAAACACTAAACCTTTCCCAAGTTCCTTCTGTTTTGACTGTACTTGAATTCTCTACCGACGAAATAGAAGAAGTAGGTCGACGGGGTAAGGATGTTTGGTATAATTCTGCCTTCGTAGCATTATCATCCACAGAGCGTCTTGCACAAGAACGGCCGTGGTTTTGGTTCACCATGGAGATTTTCTGAATCTGTAAGAATAGCAAAGTAATGTAACTAAGATAACAATTTGAAGTTTCAAGAAAGAGAAAGTGGGAAAACAGACAGTTGACGAGAAACATCTTACTCTACGCCAAACAGGATCAAAGGAGCAGTTTTGGAAAAGGAAGGCAGTTGCACAATGAGGCAATGGTGTAGAATGGTAGACCTTTTGCACGAAAGGCGGCACAATATTTGAAAATTCAAAGGAAGGTGGAAGCGGGAAGGATCTTGTCAGATAAAATGTCAGTTTAGATTCTATCTTCTTGTCCAAAGATCTTCTACGAATAAAAAACCAATCTCCTCATTAATGTAGCACGCTTGTACTTACATAAAGTATTGTTTCTTTTTTCTATTTTCTCTTATTTTCGTGAATTTTCAACGTTACGTTGGCCTTCTATTGATTGGTTGAGAGCTTATTTTTCCAAACCGTAAAAGGCCCCAAAATGAGCTCCCTTTTTTCCTAATGCCCCTCAGCAAAGTGTCTTTCCCATCCCTTGCAAATTTTAGCATCCAAGCGGGCCTTTTGTCGATTCTTTTGGATCTCTATTTGATGTAGTGCAAGGCGTCGGGTTTCATCTAACTTCTCAAGTTGTACCCAACCTGGCCTCTACATGTTCATCTTCTATCATCCTCTATTCTTGTGCCAATATCAAGGCCAAAATCTCTATCTCTAGGGGTAAAACTGCCTCAGTACCATACACCAACTCAAAAGGAGTGTGACATGTAGACATTTTATGAGTGATGTTGTAAGCCCACACAGCTTCAGTGACCTTCTAATCCCACTGGCTCGTGTTCCCTGTGGCCATTTTTCCCATGGATGCTAGATAATAGATGCTAGAAGTGTGATGATCAATACCCATGCGATCCATGAGCAACTCCACTGCTTCATTTAAGAATGGACTCCCATGGTCAGATACTATTTCCATGGGTGGCCCAAACCTTCTGCAGATATGTTCAAATATGAAATTTGAAACTACCTTACCATTTGCAGTGGGGAGGGCGATAGCTTCACTTAGTGACATACTGAGTGGCTACTAGAAGATACTTCTTTTTGTAGGCAGTCATGGGCAGGGGCCCAACAAAATCTATTCTCCACTTTTGAAACGGATGGATGGACATCACTGGGTGATGTTGCCCACGACGCAAATCCTTCCTACCAAAGAATTGGCATGGTTCACAAGTTTTGCAATACATAGTGACATCCTTGAACAAGGTCGGCCAGTAGTACCCAGCATGTAAAATCTTCTTAGTTGTATAGTCACCGGCATAATGGCCTCCACAAAATCCATCATGATAATGCTTCAATACGTTAGGTACATCTGCATCAATGGCCCATCTTAGTACCCCATTGAGGCCTTGACGGTATAACACCCCATCAAAGAGAGTGTAGCGCCTACTATCTCTATGGATTTTCTTTCTCTCATAGCTAGTACTTTCCAGAGGAAAGGAGAAAGCAGTCAGAAACCTGTAGATACCACCATACCATGGATCCCCAACTTCTATGGCCACTACAAGGGTTACATCGAGGCACTCCTCTAAATCAATCAAAGCATTCTTCAAGTTGGAACAACCCCCTTTTACAATTTTGAAAGAAAATTCATATTCTTGTAAAACTGCCAACCATTTGGCCAATCGGCCCATGGGATTTGGTGATTGAAGAACTTGCTTTGCAAGACCATTGCTACAAATTATAATGAAGGACTTTCTAGCAACATAATGCTTAAATTTCTCAATGCAGAACACCAAAGACAAAGCATGCTTGTTAGCCTCAGAGTAGTGTTGTTCAGTTTCGAGCAATTGTCGAGAAGCAAATTGAACGGGAGACATGAACCGATCCTCCCCTTGCTAGAGAAGAATACCCGCTAGGGTATGCTTACCAAACCGAGGATTGATATAGAAAGTCTTTGACCAATCAGGATTGCATAGAATGGGTTCTAAAGCCAGAGCACTCTTGATTTGTACAAACCCATGATCACAATCCTCATCCCAAGAGAAATCAACTCCATCTTTTAATAGCATAGTCATGGGTCACATCAAAGCAGCATATTGATCAATGAAGCAGTGATAGTATCCTGCTAGATTGACAAATGAGTGTACCTGACGTTTGGTTGTTGGTGGGGAGAGCTTGAGGATAGCTTCTACCTTCTTGGGGTCAGGCTTGATGCCCTCGGATGAGACAATATGTCCCAATAACCTCCCTTGAGTGGCTCCAATGGTGCATTTATCAGGGTTGAGGCTACCATTTGCATCATTGACCCTTTGGAAGGCCAACCTAAGCTTCATGATGTGCTCCTTACGTGCCGAGAATATACAAAAATCATCTAAAAACACCTCCAAGAAAACCCCCAAATATGGAGCAAACGCCATCTGCATAAATCTTTGAAAGGTAGCAGGAGCATTGGTGATGCCAAATGGCATTACTTTGAATGCAAACGTCCCCCAGGGTGTGGCAAAATGTCATTTTAAGCACATCCTCCTCAGCAATTCTGATTTGATAAAACCCAGAGTAACCATCACATAAAGTATACATCTCATGACCACTTACCTTCTCAAGAATGAGGTCTTGAAAGGGAAGAGGATGATGGTCCCTCTTGGTGGCCGCATTGAGTTTCTTATAGTCGATGTAGACCCGCCACTTGTTGGTTTTCTTTGGGGTGACTACCACTGGTGAAACCCATTCAGTATTGTGAACCGGAACAATAAACCCAGCTTCTATAAGTTTTTGCAACTTTGAATGCAAAGAATCAGTCTATAGGGGCCCTAATCTTTGATACTGGCTTCGCATTAGGCTTTAGCTCTATCTTGTGCTCTATGGCAGTCACATGGTGAAGGTGGCAGTAGCTAGTTGCGAAGAGGTCAGGGAAATCTTTGAACATTTCTAGGAACTCGTCTTTCTCACTTGGCGTGAGGTCTGGGGAAAGCATAGATTCAAGCTGTTGAGGACTAGCTGTTACCTTTTCTACAGGTGGCGGGGTCGGAGACACCCCCATCATGTAAACTTTCTCCTCTGAGAGCTCCTCTCCACTGTCTAATTCTTCCATTGATTCAGACATCGAGGATGAGAGAGTATCACTGTCTTGCTTCTCTTCTTCTTCTAGTTCAGCGGCACCTGGTTGCACTGGGATCTTCTCCTTAGCACCAAAAGATATGTGTCTTGTCTTCCAATAGCTGACTGCATCACTGTTTCTCAACCATGGTCTCCCAAGTATGGCTGGGTAACTCCTACCTATATCTTCAATGTCCACTACATAGAAATTGACGATGGTGGTTAACCCATTGACAGTGATGGGCAAATCCTCAATGACTCCTACGGTGGCGAGTCGTCGACCATCTGCTACCTTGATTCGAGTGGAGGAATGCCTTGTGCATTTCAAATTCAATTTCTTCATGATACAGGGCACCATGATATTACATGTAGCTCCCCCATCGACACGCACACTTTTGACACAGCAATTATTTATGATGACATCTACTATATGTGGGTGTCGATCAATTTCTTCAGAGATAGAAGAAACCTCTCATACCTTTCGTTTTTCTTGCTCTTCCTTGCTGAGAGCCCTTGTTGTAGCTCACGTCTCACCTTAGGGCTTAATGCTATTATTTGAGGAAGCGCACGATGCTCAAAGACCGATGAGCAAGGTCCTGAATGACTAAATAGTCCTCTTGCCCTGAGCCGATGGGAAAATCCGAGGGCGACCACTTACTCCTGCGAGATCTTTTAGTCTTCTCTGTTGGTGGGCCTGCCATCTCATCATCTGAGGGCTCTGAGAAGGACACCTTCCTGGGGCGGCCCGAGCCATGGTTTGGAGAGGGGTCCAAGGTGGTACAACTTCTTTTCCCAAGGTCAAGGATCTCCATGTTAGAATCCTCGGTGCTTGATTCACTTAGAAGATTCACCCTTGGAATATTGGGACATTCCGTGCAATAATGACCCTTTTGGTGGCACTCGTAGCACAAACATTGGCACGTTCTCTTGGAGGGTGATTGGCTTGATTTTTGATGCCCACCATCTCAAGCCGAAGATCACATTCAGGGCCTTGGCTAGGTCATTGACTCCGGGTTCTTTAGCAGGAGCGGCCGGGGAAGTAGGAAGGAGGGGGGCTCGTGGGCTAGGTTGGGGAAATCTTCCAGGCGGAGGTTGAGGATATACTCCTTGTTGAGGGTAAGCATCTAAGGGAGGACCATACATTTGAGGTGGAGGCGGTGGATACATCCCTGATGGGGGGTGGGGGTATGCCCCTAAGTTGGACCCTCTAGGTTGTTGTTGCAAGAATTGAGGGGGTTGCAGAGGGACAATCGTCTTCTTCGAAGAGGGGTCATACTGAACTTTATCAAACTTTTGAGCAATCTCATGTGCTAGCACCATAGTTTCTAGATTCTCCCATTTAATCTTGAGGCAGAATTCATCACTTGCTCCTGCTACAAGGTAGCCCAGCACATGCTGAGTCATTCCAACTCAAAATCTGGCATTGTCCTCCTGCATGGCAATTAAATGGTCCAAGAGCATGGCCGCTCGATCCACATATCGATGCGTCGTTTCACCTTTTGACCACTTCAAGTTTGCCACGTGTAGGTACACATTCTCCGGCTCCTCTTCTTTGCCGAAATACTCAATCATCATTGTTGTCAACCTTGGCCAGCATTGGCGAACGTCTTCGGCCTACTTCTCATACCACACTTGAGCCAAACCCTCTAGAAATGTGGGAAGAACCAATAGCCATCTATCTTTAGTAAGAAAGTTGAGAGAAACACAACGGCGCTTGAAGGCCACAAGATACTCATTTGGATTTTCTTCAACCCATCCACAGAACACGGGAATGTCAGCCATGCTTGGAAAATGGAAAAGAGAGAGACGAAATGAGGCTTATGTATTAGCAAACAATGGAAAGAGGTAGCTTGAATTGAAAATCAGGTGAAGATACATCCACAAAGCACACATAGGCAAGGTAGGGTATGACTGGTGTGTTGTGAAATACTACACGGGAAGAATCTTTAGCATAGAATAGCTCATAGACAATCTTAAAAGGACCAACCCTCATGATATTGCATCCATATTTACAAGCGAGGGTTAGAGACGCGGCGTTGCATGAGGTTGTTCATCAAGGCAAACAAGAATGCCATGACAAATGTCAAGAGTTGGAGAGCTTGCACATCACCCCTACTTAATACTTAAAGGTTTAAAACACAAAGCCATAGCTTATAGGCTAAACACTTTCTTTTTCCATGTCCTTCTCTATGGCACTCCACTTTAAGCTATCTTTCCATGTTTCAAGGGCAATTTTTTATAAGCCTCTTCTCAATCTAGGGCTAATGTTTACAAAGCTCAACAAGTTGTGTTCTTGGATGCTTGCCAAACTAATCAACAAAGTTTTATCAATTTACACTTGGCTTTTTTTTAGTAATAAGCCAACAATGTGTCCAATATCCTATAATGTTACTAGAAATGTGGTATGGATGTGCATGACTTCAAGTGTCCTAACAAACAGCTGTCTCCAATGGAAGAGCTCAAAAAATGGCATGAGCTAATTTGGCACAATGATTTGAATTTGGCTATTTTCATTACCTTGCAACAAGGAAGAGGTGAGCAAGAGGTTCTATGGCACAATTTAGAAGTCTAAACCATCACTTATTTTTTAATCTATCTATGCATGTATAAAAGAAAAGTTGTGAGATCTAGTTTACCATCATGGCACATGCTATTTTAGTATGGATGATGCATAGGTTAGCTAGTTGGAAAGATTAACGCCAGCTTGGAAATATCTTTCTCGATGCATCATCTTTTCAAGAGGGTTGCACATCATCCATTCTCACCTTCCGTACTCGTTTTAGAAGATTCATACACTTATGCTACTTACAAATGCTAAATATGTTAGATATCAATGCTCCACTCTCGTGTAACTACGCAAGAACCTGCTAACTCTACTTGTAAGCCCCCCATATGAGGAGAAGGCATCTGAGTAGCTCGGTTATCCGAGAGGTCCTCGTTTGGACACCAGATGGGGGCCATGTGTGGCCTAATGGCTGGACGGCTTCAGATAGAGTTGGCACACTGCCAACTAGGCTACATGCAAGTGCGGGAAGGCATGCCATGACTGACCGCACTGAGGGTAGACGGAGCATTTCCTGGGGTAGCCCACTCTTGAGTTGCAGGTCCCGTTTGGAGCCCTAGATGATCTCGGATGGCTCTATTCTGCACCACGATTCTAACATGTAGTCGGTGGCCCCGACCTCCAGTCGGCCATTTTGGGCCGACTGGTTTAGTCTCCCAATTGGGTCTAGCCGACTACAACTGGTGACTATATAAGAGCAAGCCCGTGAAGCCCATTATCATCACTGGCTATAGCAACGCTAATTCCTTAGCATCCAGCCTCCGTCCTCTACTGTTTCCAGCATGCCATCGAAGCTTCTCACATAGGAGCGCACAGCTAGGAGGTAGCGCCATCTATTGTATCAATTTTACAGTAATCAAATTTTTTATTCTCCATACTATCTGCTTTTCTCTCTCGCCTATGAGATCTTGTTATCTGTTGAGCACAAACGTTGTTTTGTTTTCTTACATGGTATCAGAGCTTGGGCTCTAGCAAGAAGATTTGGTAGTGTGTTTCTGTTTGCGAACAAATTGTGAGAGATGGCCCAGCCCGCAAGACTGCGAATCCCACCATTCAGCGAAAGCGGAAAGTTGGATGGCACTAACTATCCACTCTGGAAGTTCAAGATGAAGACTATCCTAATCGCATACGAGCTCTGGTATACTGCTATTGGGGTGGACATGAAGTGGTTGCGAGGCCGAATCCAGCCAATGCAGGGCAACAGATAGTACCAACTACGGATGAGATTCTTGCATGGATAAGAAGAAATGCAGATGCGCTCTGTTCTATTGTCTATAGTGTAAGTGATTCTGTCATGGCATTAATTCAACATGTCACCACAACGGAGGAGGCATGGACGGTCTTGAAAAATCACTATGAGACCACGAATTAGACACGGATTCAGAATCTGGAGACAACTTGCGAACAAGAAACTGTCTAAGTTTGAAATGGTAGAGAAGTTCATCACTAGGGTGATGAATCTACGCAATCAGATGACTACGATTGGCATCACCATCACCAACGAGAATCTAGCATGAAGGTGCATATGGATTCTCCCACCAAAGTACGACGATCTTGTTACAGTGCTAAATACACAGAATAGAAATCTGCCCCTCAACTTTGAGGATTTTAGCACAATGCTTCTAGAGGAGGACATGCGTCAAAAGACGAGGACCGGAGAAGATTCGTCTTTCTCGTCTAGATCAAAGAAAGGTAAGGGTAAGGACTCTGGTAACCCATCTTCTTCTGATGATAAAAAGAGAAAGAAGAAGATCAAGTGCTTCTATTGCAACAAGGCAGGGCACAAGCAGAATGAGTGCCAGAAGAAGATTGCAGATGAGAAGGACGAAGTAAAGAAAGAGTCCAACAACAACACGTAGGCAATACCAGTAGAGCTGTTCGTAGCAATTGAGGAGATTTGCACGGAGGCAGTTCATGTACCTGCGGATGAACCTTGGATTATTGATAGTGGTGCATCGCGCCACATGACCAGTCAGAAGGATTGGTATACCTCTCTACATCTGGTAGGGAATGACATCCTGGTAGCAGTCAGCAATCATGCAAAATGTCCAGCAAAAGGAAAAGGTACGATTGCTCTCAAGTCAGATGGAGTTGTAAAATAGTTGTCCGATGTTCTTTATGTGCCAGATATCAAGGGGAACTTGTTGTCCATTTTTGCGATCACGGATCGGGACCTCAAAGTTCACTTCGATAAGAAGGGCGCACAGATTTTGGATCTTCAAGGGAAGGCCATTGGTAAAGGTACACGGCACAACAACGTCTATGAACTCTCAGCTTTCAGTGCTCGAGCCGATGTGAGCAACACTAAGCTGTGGAATGAGAGGTTTGGTCATCTGAACCTTAGTTCTTTAAAGGAGATGCATAAAAGTGGAATGATTGCAGACCTACCAAAAATTATAGATATGCCCGATGTATGTGAAGCTTGCATGATGGGCAAGCAACATCGGCAGCCCTTTCCTAAAGAGGCCAGCAGGGCAAAGGCTCCTCTAGAGCTCGTTCACATGGACCTCTGCAGAAAGATGGAGACGGAAGCTTTGGGTGGTTCCTACTACTTCATGATGCTGATCGACGACTACAGTAGAACGATATGGATATACTTCCTGAAGACTAAAGATGAGGCTTTTAGTAAGTTCAAAGAATGGCATGTAATGGTCGAGAAAGAAACGGGGAGGAAGGTGAAGAAGTTGAGATCAGACAGAGGTGGTGAGTTCACATCAAGTGAATTCAAAAGTTACTGCAAAAGTCATGGGATCAAGAGGCAGAAACCCCCGCCACATACATCACAGCAAAATGGAGTAGCAGAGCACAAGATGCGCATCATCTGCGAAATGGGCAAGAGTATGATGAAAGGGAAAGATTTGCCAAAGACTTTCTGGGCTGAAGCCTGTAACACGGCAGTTTACATTCTGAATCGTAGCTACACAAAGGCTGTGAATGGGATGACTCCACTGCAGGCCCTTTTTGGTGAGAAACCTTCAACTGCACATTTCAGAGTTTTTGGGTGTGATTGTTTTGTGCATGTCCCTAATGCTAATAGGACCAAATGAGAACTAAAGAGCCGGAAGTGTATTTTCTTGGGCTACAGTGAAGAGGTGAAGGGTTACCATCTCTATAATCCTGTTACCAAGAAGGTACTAGTAAGTCGCGATATGGTCTTCTCAGAACAGCCACATCAATTGGAGGAGGATGCTTCCTTCCCAGACAACCAGGACCAGGATATCCATCGAGTACAACCACCAATAGCAGACCAAACTCCCCCAATGGTGCTTGGGAGGATTCAAGATAAAGAAGAGGAAGAAGAGCTGCAAAACCACAATGGCAATAGCCATTCCCGAAGTGGGTAAAGCAGCTTTCAGATGGCAGAGAACCTCTAGCCATTGAGGAGGAATCATCCAAACACCACCGGTCCAAGAGATTAGAGGAGCAAAGAAGGGCGCAAGAACACTTGGTCAACTATGCTTTGATGACAAAGGTGATCTGTGCTGAAGAACCCAAGTGTCTTGAAGAAGCACAGGGTGATGATAGTTGGATGGAGGCTATGCAGTCAGAGTATGGCTTCATAATGAAGAACAACACTTGGGACCTTGTGGATCGACCACCAAAACGCAAGGTATCGGCACCAAGTGGGTGTACAAGACCAAGTACAAGTCCGGCGGCACGTTGGATAAGTACAAGGCTCAGCTCGTGGCAAAAGGATTCGCATAGGTACATGGTTTTGATTATCAAGATACTTTTGCTCCCATAGCTTGACTAACCACAATTCGCAGTGTTTTGGCTTTAGCAGCACAGGAAAGTTGGCCCATGTTTCAGATGGATGTAAAATCTGCCTTTCTGAATGGAGATCTCAAGGAGGAGGTATACATGGAACAACCACCAGGTTTTGTGATCCCCAGTTCAAAAGGTAAAATCTGTAAACTGAAGAAGGCACTTTACGGGCTGAAATAGGCCCCACGAGCATGGTACCAGTGGATTGATTCCTACTTTCTACAAAACGGGTTCAGGAGGAGCCCATCTGATGCAAATTTGTATATCTACAGAGAAGGAGGCAGGTGTATGATCGTGGTTCTTTATGTGGACAACCTTTTCATAATAAGGAACCATGAAGAGAAGATCTTGCAAACAAAGCAGTTGCTAGAAGGAGAGTTTGAAATGACAGACCTCGGATTGATGCATTTCTGTTTGGGGATTGAAGTTTGGCAAGAGCCAAAACAGATCTTCAATTCTCAAAGCTGAAGTATGCTGGAGAGATACTGAAGGCATTTGGCATGGCTGAGTACAAGATAGTTGGCACCCCTATGGAGGTTGACGTGAAGCTCTCAAACGAGGATTCATCACCAGTGGGTGACGAAGAGAAGTACAGAAGGCTTGTGGGCAGTTTGATTTACTTGTGTAACACATGGCCGGACATCAGTTTTGTGACTGGTGTACTAAGCAGGTTTTCCAATAAGCCCTGGGAGAACCATTGGAGGGGAGGGATGTGGGTGTTGAAATACATCAAAGGCACACTTTTATGGCATCACCTATACCAAGGGCAACACCTTGATTGGATTCTGTGACTCGGATTGGGCAGGAGACGTAGACAGCAAGAGATCAGTGACAGGTTACTGTTTCTCACTGGGATCTAGAGCTGTGTCATGGGTCAGCAAGAAGCAACCCACAGTTGCTCTTTCTTCTACCGAGACTGAGTACAAATCGACATGTTTTGCTTCTTGTGAGGCAATGTGGTTGAGGAGGATTTTAGGGGACATGGGTGCAATGCAAAACAAGCCTACGCAATTATCAGGTGACAATCAGAGTTGCATGGCAATTGCAAAGAACCCTGTGTTCCACGCTCGCACAAAACACATTGAGATTCAATATCACTTTGTACGCGAGCTCATCATCGATGGAGAGGTTGACTTGGTGTACTGTCCAACTACAAAGAATGCTGCAAACATCTTTACGAAGGCTCTTGGAAGAGAGTTGTTGGCAAAAGAGTCTACAGCCTCAGCAATGAGACCCCCGCCAAACATCACAGCCGTCTCCTATATGCAAAAATATCAGACTTGCATACAATCTATCTACAAGCTCAATGATACGAGTGCAATCGCATCCAACATGTATGCAAGATAGCAAGAAATCCCAGCCTCAATAATGAGACCCCCGCCAAACCTCTTCCCAAAAAGAATCGATGGCAAAGTCCGCAACCTTAGCAACGAGATCCCGTCTGAAATTCACAGCCGTCTATCCCTCCTTAAGAGGAGATAAGCTTCTTGACTACAGACCACAAATTGTATGGTGCAAAAGCATTACAATAGGAACGACTCACATGCCACAAGCTCAATAGCCACTGGATTATGCACATGGAATCCCAACTCTAAAATCAAAATAAGCCATAACCCGAGGACGGGTAATAAAATGGATCCGAGAGTATGTTGACTTTGTGCCAACATCGACTTAGGTAGAACAAAATGTGTGTGTAGAGTAGCGGCAAAGCTCCGCTTGTACTTGCATAAGGCTAGAAATTAATCCCTCTTAGAAATCCAATTTGCATGTTCTACATGCAAGTTCTACATAGAACTCCTACATGCAAGTTCTACATACCACTTGTACATGCCAGTTCTACATGCAAGTTCTACATATGACTTCTACATGCAACTTCTATATGCGAGTTCTACATGTAGAAAGAGAATGTGTTACAACTTCTACATGTAGAAAGAGAATGTGTTACAACTTCTATATGCGAGTTCTACATGTAGAAAGAGAATGTGTTACAATGTCTACATACGAATTCTACATGTAGAGAGAGAATGAATTACAATTCCTACATGCAAAGAGAGAAGCTCTCCAACTTGTATAAATACCCCATAATGGAATGAAGCCCACACTCTTTGGGGCATTGTGTTGAGTTCTACTTTGGTATTCCAAGCAATTGTCTCAAGTGTCCATGCTTCCTTGCACTCCACGTCCAAAAGCATATCCTAACCTTGCAACTCCTCCTCCCCTCTCCTCTAACCTTGCAACCCATCCTCTCCCTCTCCTCCTCCCTCCTCCTCCTCCCTCCTCCTCCTCCCTTCTGCTCCTCCCTCTTCCTCCTCCTCCTTCCTCCTCCTCTCTCCTCCTCCCTTCTCCTCCTCCTCCTTCCTCCTCCTCCTCCTCCTCCTCCTCCTTCCTTCTCTCACTTCTTTCCCCCATGCTCTTACACCTTCTTCCTCCCCCACTCCTATGCTCCACCTAAACCCTTTGTTCCTCAACCCTTAAACTCCATGATCTACGAGGGAGATGAGTTCTCCACCATGTACTCTACCCTGAACCTTGGATCCTCCTTCTAACCCTGGAACCTCTCTAAACCTTGGAACCTCCTTCTAAACCTTGGAACTCCTAACCCTAGAACCTCCTTCTAAACCCTTAAACTCCTTCTAACCCTAGAACCTCCTTCTAAACCTTGGAACTCCTTATAAACCCTAGAACCTCCTTCTAAACCCTGGAACCTCCTTCTAACCTTGGAACCTCCTTCTAATCCTTAAACTCCTCCTAAACCCTGCAACCCCCAATGAAGGTGAAAGCCTTCATTACCTCAATCATGATGATACACGTTCCTTTTACACATGCATGCACTTTGTTTGCTTACCACACTTAAGCCTATGTCTCTCACTGGAACATGACTCGAGGTCCTAAGCTACACATATACTACAACCAACAACCCCGATATATTTGTAGGTGATAGAAAGCCTTGAAAGCATACATAGAATACCCAGCTCTTCCTATGAAAGCCATAGGAAAGAGCCAACACCTAGACTGAAAATCCTGACACATTTGTGAGGCCTATGTTTACTAGCTTTTCACATCCATTGAATGTCTTCTATCAATCTAGGCCCCTCACTGGCTCACCTTTATTGTGTAGCACAACGGCTATGTTGGATCACGCATTTGGTACACAATGTTGACTAAGGGAAAAGAGCTACTCCCCTCTTCAGCTTGCCCTTCACTTGTTGGGTCATGTATTTGGTACACAATATTGACTAAGAGAAAAGAGCTACTCCCCACTTTCCCTTCCCCTTCATTTGTTGGCTCTTTGGTTGGTTCTTCACTTCACTCACTTGGGGCATTCCTTTTGGGCCTTAGTTGAATCCCTTGTTGATGCCAACTTCAACAAAGGTATCCATAGCTCATGGATAATAAATCAATATATTATGGCAATGGTAAACTATATATATAATGGAGGCAGTAAGCTATATATACTGTGGCAGTAGTAAGCTATGAAAGTATACTAGCAATAGTAATATGATAAATCAATATACATGGTAGCAATAAGCTATGACATGGAAACTTTGGGAAAACTAGGCACGTGTCTTTGTAAATTCCAATCTAGTAGAGGATTCTCTTGAAAACCAACTTGAGGATCCACTTGATATTGTATGTGAACGACCTCTTTTTCGAGTTATAGGACTTGGAATTGTAGCTCGTGAAGTACTCACCTTTTGCATTTGATGTTGGGATTTATTTTTTAGGGGCTCTATGTGAACCACTTTAGATTGCCCTACTTCTTCTTCTATTGCCTCAACTTCAAGTATACTCAAGGGCTACACTTGTTCTGTTATCCCATCAACTTCATGAGTTACACCATCTAAGTGAGTAATACCATGAACGAGAGATGCATGTGCATGTCCTATCTTATCTGATGCATGTCGTGTCTCAGCCAATTCAATTCCTATTTGAGATGCATGTGCATGTCCTGTATCATCTAATCCATGTCGTGTCTTAGCCAAATCAATTCCTGTCTCAGATGTAGATCCCTTGTAAGC
The DNA here is from genome assembly GCF_047967505.1 of Dipteris shenzhenensis. NCBI lineage: Eukaryota > Viridiplantae > Streptophyta > Polypodiopsida > Gleicheniales > Dipteridaceae > Dipteris > Dipteris shenzhenensis. The sequence goes on along the minus strand of NC_141628.1, from coordinate 13,051,933 downwards.
ATCCATGTGTACAAGACCCTCATCCAACACTACAATGCGTTTTGTCTCATCCACTCCAATTCCTCTCTCATTTGTATTACCATGAACCAGGTCTACATGGCATGTCTCATCACTTCCTTTCTCATGAGTGGATTCTTGCACCTTATGTCCCTCCAATGAAGTTGAGAACCTTGTTCAATGACACCCTGAAAGTATTCAAGGATTATCTTTGAGTGCATTTTTCTTGCTTCCTCAATGGGAAATTCCTCCCACACATGTTGGAGGATCTCCAATGCAGGAACCAATTCAGGAAATCTAGGTGCTTTTGGCGGCGGCATCACAAAGTGCATTGCATCTTTCTTTGAAAGAAGAAACAATCTCTTGCTCATTCTTGACTTTGTGCAAATCATCATTGTATTGCTATCTTTTTCAATTTTTATTCCTAGTAAGGTGCCCCCTTGAATCAAATTGCTCTTTGAGAAAGATACATCTGATGCCCGCTCATCTTTCTCCAACTCTCTCTTTGTCATCACTAGAATGAGATTTCTTTTGCTCAATACCAAGAACCATGCTTTCTTTGTTGTGTCAACAATGGTCCAGTTTGTGAAGTCCTTTAGGGCATACTTTCTTCCATTATATTTCAGTGTCATACCATGTGAAGAGAGTGGAAGAGAAGTAAGGAGTCTCACTTGCAGCTTTCTCACATACACAATGGGGGAATACTTACAAAGGTAAAGGCTGAAAATAGTTTTCCTCTTCTTAGTTGTGAAAGCCAAAAGAACTCTCTCTAAGTACAAAAGGAATAGGTGAACCCTATATGTGGGTCTCAAACCAAACTCAGCTAACCTGGGTGGCATACTAACTGAGCCACTAACTAGAGTACATAAAGATAGCTGTCATCCAGCTATTATTCATGGGCGGTGTACCAACCGCATCTGCAGCTAACAAGTCGGTGACATAAATGCACAACAGTCACCTTGGCATATCACGAGTGGAGCTCAATATCTCAATACTCCCCCTCGAGCTCGATCCCAATTCTTGCACACCACAAGCAGGTCTCTTTAGGAACTTGCGTAGCTTCTCTGCACCCAATGCCTTCGTGAATATGTCAGCTACTTGATCCTCTGTGCTGACATAAACTAGATCAATAAAACCTACTAGAACCTTCTCCCACACATAGTGATAATGCACCTTAATGTCCTTTGTTCTAGCATGATAGACTGGGTTATTTACTCATGTATTTGCTAGCTCTATACTACTCATGTTGTCATAATAAATGACAACTGGCCCATCTGTAGACTGATGCATATCATAAAGTAGCTTACGCAACCAAGCTACCTCACATGCAGCCATTGCTGCACCCCGGTACTCAGCCTCTATGCTCAACAAGGAAATTGTAGGCTGTTTCTTACTACTCCAAGTGACTGCAACACTCCCAAAAGAGAACACATATCCACTAGTAGATTAGCTATAAAAAATACTACCAGCCCAATCAGTATTAGTGTATAAATGCAACTGTATTTGAACCCCAATCTCATACAATAGTCCATACTGCAATGTGGACTTCACATACCTCACTATGCGTCTAGCTGCATCCAAGTGCGGTTTCCTTGGAGCCTGCATAAACTGACTTATTAACCCAATAGCATAGCTCAAATCTGGCCTAGTAATAGTCATATAAATCAAACTTCCTACTATGCGTCTGTACATAGTAGGGTCTTCCAGAAGCTCACCTGCATCTGCGCTCAACTTCACATTCTGCTCCAAAGGAACTAAAATAGGCTTACAGCCTATCATCCCATATTTGGACAACATGTCCAATCCATACTGCCTCTGCAAGAGCCATATCCCACTTGTGGATCTAATCACCTCAATGCCCAAGAAGTAACGCAGCTCTCCCAAATCCTTCATCTCAAAGTTCTACTTCAATAGCATTTTCACATGAAGGATATCTTCATCACTATCACCTGTGATGATCAAATCATCAACATAAATGACAAATTCTATCACTCCCAATATCTCTGTGCACAAGCATACGATGCAATTTCTGCAGCAACTTTTCATTGACCTGTGGAACAATGGTCGCACAACAAAAATAAGGCACTTTTCTGAGTGCCTACGGAAAACTTTTGCCACCAAAACGGGCCCCGTAGCATATATTGCCTTCTTGCCACACCGCGAAGGTCGTCCCAATCTGAGACAGTGCACTCTTGCACTTTCTAGCTATGCTACCTACAGAGATTTGCTCCCAAACTCGAAAAAGGAAAGCAACATTGATCCTCTTACCAAGACACTACGAACTTGGTTTGCTTTCTTGAGCTCCTTACCATGAACCGAGCTCTGATACCATGTGAAGAGAGTGGAAGAGAAGTAAGGAGTCTCACCTACAGCTTTCTCACATACACAATGGGGGAATACACACAAAGGTGGAGGCTGAAAATAGTTTTCCTGTTCTTAGTTGTGAAAGCCAAAAAAACTCTCTCTAAGTACAAAAGGAATAGGTGAACCCTATATGTGGGTCTCAAACCAAACTCAGCTAACCTAGGTGGCATACTAGCTTAGCCACTAACTAGAGTACATAAAGTTAGTTGTCATCCAGCTATTATTCATGGACGGTGTACCAACCACATCTACAGCTAATAAACCGGTGACGTAAATGCACAACGGTCACCCTGGCATATCATGAGTGGAGCTCGATATCTCAACATACCATTGACAAATGCTGTAGCCTCAAGATCCATCCTATATTAAAGCACAATAAAAATTTTAGGTACAAAAACTATAATACTTTTACATGAAAACTACAATTACTTTGATAAATCAAAAGTACAATGAGTCCCATTGATACACCTCAAGTTTTCATTTTCCCAATCATATGAGAGAGAGAGAGAGAGAGAGAGAGAGAGAGAGAGAGAGAGGGAGAGAGGAGATGAGAGAGATAGACGAGAGATGAAAATTTAGAGAGGGAGGGAGCAAGAGAAAGTACGAGAGAGAGAGGGATAGAGAGAGTAAGAATGAAAGAGATAGAAAATCTTACCAATGAGGACGAGAAAGGAGTGGGCGACGATCAAGGAGAGATAAAGGAGAGATGTTTTGATGGAGGGATGTGGGAGCTATAATCAATGAGGGATATTAGAGGAGAGATAGTGAAGGAGAATGTAAACGTGTGGAAACTTGCAAACAAAACTATCTACCTTGGTGTGTGATTTAGTCAAAACTTAAACAAACAAACCTATAAACCTTGGTGTTTGAAAAGAGAAACGTGTGGAAACTTGAATTTCAAATTTCTCACCTTTTTTTAAACTATGAACCCTTGTGTTTGAAAAGTGTGAAAAGATAAACATGTGCGAAAAGGCAAACTTGTGGAAACTTGAATTTTAACATTTTCTTTTTTTTTAAATTTAAAATGAGTTTCACTTTCATTTTCAATTTACTAGTTTAATTTCTCAATTAAAATTTTTGGAATATGGTAGAAAAAAATGCATTTTGTGTTGGAATATAGAAAGTATAATTTTAAATTTATCACATTTTTAAAAATTTTAGAAGTTTAACTTACATTCGTATATTATTAGTTTAATTTATTTCTTTTTAGGGAGAATTAATATATTCTTCTACGTAAATATTGAATGTTTTATTTTAAGTATTATTTTCTTAATTTTATGTTTAAATTTTTATCTTTTTTCTTAAACTTTAAGTTAAATTAAATTTATTTGTATTTCAAATTTTGTGATTCAAACTAATAAGAATTTACTTTGTCAAAATTTAAACTTCTTATGAATGTGAATTTTAAATTCTTATTAGTTTTAAGTTAAATTAATTTGAATTAAAAAAGGGTTTGGGGGTTTGGGTTTAAGGTTTGGGGATTGGGGGTTTAGGGTTTAGGGTTTGGGAGTTAGGGCTTAGGGTTTGGGGTTAGGGGTTAGGGGTTTACGATTTAGGGTTTGGGTTTGGGGTTAGTGTTTAGGACGTTAGTATTTAGGTATTAGAGTATTAGGGTTTAGGGTTTAGGTTTTGGGGTTCAGGGTTTAGGGATTAGGGTTTAGGGTTTAGGGTTTGGGGGTTTGGGTTTGGGAGTTTGAGGGTTTAGGTTTAGGGTTTAGGGTTTAGGAATTTGGGTTTAGGGTTTAGGGTTTGGGGGTTTGGGTTTAGGGTTTGGAGGTTTGGGTTTAGGGTTTAGGGTTTAAAGGTTAGGTTTTAGGGTTTGGGTTTAAGGTTTGGGGGTTATGGTTTAGGGTTTGGGGGTTTGGGTTTAGGGTTTAGGGATGGGGGTTAAGTTTTAGGATTTGAGGGTTTGGGTTTGGGGTTTAGGGGTTAGGGGTTACGGTTTAAGGTTTAGGGTTTGGAGTCAATTTAAATTTTAAGTTTTTATGATTTTTCATAGAGTCAAATTTAAATTTATTAAGATTTTAGCTTCTTATTAATGTGAATGTTAAATTCTTATGAGCTGTAAGTAAATTAGTTTTTGTAAATACAAATTTTATCTTTTTTAAACTCGCAACCTGCGTATATTAAAAAGAACAATGGAAAATAGATTATTTCTTGCTTTAAACTTGCAACCTAAGCATATTAAAAAGAACAATGGAAAATAAATTATTTCTTGCTTTTCTTCGCTTCGACGATTGGTGTAGTCTACATTAGCATACATTAGTTTGTCCATAGAGGAGAGAACTCCAAAAAAACCAATCAAAGCCATGCTCAAAATTTCTTGACTAGTTCCTAATTGGAGTCAGTCCATTCGTTCACATTCGGTTTCACACTCACAATAACCCTACCATTTAAGCAACGATCAAGGTTTTAAAACTTTCAAGATAATTGGAAGTTGTATTAGTGGAGAGGATAGATTACAGTTGAATCGGTTATGGGACTAGACAGAGTAGATTATATTTGTACCAGTTGTGGGAGTTGACAGAGCATATTGCACTTATATTAGACAGACTTCAGATTTGTATTCGATTGTACTTTATTTCATTTTACACTATCCACGAGCTCATTGTAAATCCTTATCTTTTTTCACATTTATGCATGTATCTAAGCCTTGTAAAGCCTTTTAGGCTATTCCCAAGGCCCTCTTAATCCTAAGGGCTTAAGGCCCTTACATTGGGCCTGGCTGCTACGAGCGACAGCGCCCACAGCGACGCTTGCGACGACACTCGCAACGTTCGCCTGTGGTGGCGTGCCAATAGCGACGCTCGCCTACCCCCACCAACACCTCCCAGCCCCCACCAACTCAACCCTGTGCTCGTCCACCCCTGCCACCTTCTCCCTGCGCCACACACCCCTGCCACCTGCTCCACCCTCCCCTCCCCACCACCCTCCCCTCCCCTCTACCCACCCCCCGTCGTCACTCGAAACCCCCCCCCCCCCCCCCCCCCCGGGCCGCCGCACGATAAAATCCCCTCCTCCCCCTCACAAACTTCCATCAAAACCCCCCCCCCCCCGAAAATTTTTTTTTTTAATCTAACCTAACCTAACCATAGCACTAACTATAGTTAGGTTAGTATTAACCTAGGTTAGGTTAGTTATAACATAGGTTAGTTAGATTAACTTTAGGTTAGTTACTTGCAATTAGGTTAGTTTAAGTGTTAGTTAGTTACACTAACTAGACCATTAGGTTAGTTGATTGTACTAGGTTAGCTCAACTAATTGTGGTTAGTTAGCTACAATCAGTCTAACCATAACTAGGTTAGGTAAGACTAACTGTTAGGCATCTAACTAGACAATTAGGTTAGTTAAACAAATTAGGCCAGTTAGGTCAACTAAACTAGGTCAGTTACTACCCCTCAATTAGACTTAAAGCCCATTCACACCAAACCTTAAGACTAAGGCCCACCCCCAAGCCAATTTTACCCCTACTTCAACACATTGTATCGCGCCCATTTCGGACCCAAACTGGGCCCCGTTTGAACCAATATTTTACACACAGAAACCATGCTACGGGTCATTTTTCCAGCCCATTGCACACCATTTTGGCAACCCTAGCACTCACTCATTTGTGCCCCCGTGTGAGCCTTGTTTCACACAAATTTGCTCGTATCTTCACGTCGTGACCTCCAATTGACGATCCATCTGCACCGACACATTTCCCTACACACATAGGACAATATTAGGCACATTATTAACATGACGGTCCCTACACAAACTAACACCACTCTAACACTCCCAATAAAACTACATCCATACCCGCACTTGCGGCGGAAGAGACCCCCTTTGCAAATCTCACCCAATCTGCATGCAGCTACATTCCGGCCAATGCCTCTAACTCGAACGCTCACTAAATCTACATACAACTCTGCTACAACCACTGCCCCCAACAATCCTCTACCTCGAATCCCCCCCTGAGATTCAATCACTCCCTTTAACTCCTCCACACCACAACAGGTAGGGGAGATCCAATGTGATTCCTCCAACATTTTGATGCCACATGCCAAGCAGGTGGAGATCAATCCCATGAAACCAAGGTGGCTTGGTTTCCTATGGCCTTAACTGATGAAGCGGTTGAATGGTACCTAGACCTTCTAGTGGAAGAGCGCGCCACATGGGACCTACTTCAAAGAGAATTTAAACGATGCTTTCAAATGGAGAGGCTACAAGATGATCCCACTCTCCAACTAAGCAAGATCAATCAAGGCCATCGAGAAGATGTACGCACGTACCTAGGTAAGATGAAAAGATTAATCGCCAAATGTGACCCATACGCCAATGCAAAGTACCTCACAGCCTGGTTCATTGTAGGACTAAGAAAGAAAATCCGAAAGGAAATGAAAAAGATTAGCAGCTATAAAACGTTCTGTGCTGCTCATGAGACAGCCATTGACATCGAGGTTGGCATGACCGACTCAGACCAGACACTAGCAGTGATGAAGATCTAGTACACAAGATAAGCACTCGAAAAAGTGCAAATCAAAGTCCACTGTCGAAACATCAAATGAAGATCGCCTAGAGGCCATGACCATGAAGCTAAAAGAAGACATGATGCAGGCCATGGAACAAAAACTTCACTTGTCACAACTGCTAACTCAGACATATCCACGGTGTGAAAATGTCTGGTGTCCACATTGCATGGCCAATCATACAACAAATGAGTACCCCATCCTAAGAGCCAGGATCATTGCACAAGCAAATCCACCACCAAGGTTGTGGTGCCATATCTGGGTCATCGACGGCCATGATGAAAACAGTTGCATCTTCAACATGCGCAACAACCCGCCTCGACCTCAATAATACCTAGCGACACCCATGCCAATGTACAGGCAACCGGCACTTGCACAAGCGCCCCCAGCTCTGCGGCTAAATCCTGTTTCCATTTGGACACAAGTCCCACAACTACTCAGGAATCCGAATCCACAACCATATCCAAGAGCACCAAATCTAGCTCCTCAGGCAGTTCCAATACATCAATTACAAGCCAAGGAAGTAGACTCATCATTTGAGTATGAAACGGAGTACCTAGTGTATTATGTAGAAGGTGCAGAGGGTCTAATATCAGTTTATGCAAATCAAGTACGTCCCAACACATATCGAGCAACAATCAAGTGCTACAGTTGTGGCAAAAGAACCAATCGATCCTCCACTCACACATGAAGAACCAATCGATCTAGAGGTGCCATTTTTTATGGCTGACCTCGAGTGGGATAATGAACCTGAAGAAGGTACCCATACCAGTGATGACTCAAATTTTCCTTGGGACCTTGAAACAAAGGCTGAGAATGTTGAAATTAAAGATCAAATCTTTGATAATGACTTAGCCATTCTGCATGCCCTAATGGTAGTTGAGCTCCCAAAAGTTGGACCTCCAAAGTTGAATAACAATAGAAGATCCCGCAAGAAAGTTAGAGGAAATCATAGAAAAGCCAAGGCTGAACACTTCAATGAATTCGAACGAGTCCAAACAAGGATTGTCAAATTGTACCTTGAAAATCCCACTCCCTCAAAATCAGAATCACTGCCTCTTGAATGGTGCCCTGAGGGACTTGAAGGAGTATGCACAGCAAATGAACCCTTACTTGGAAACACCCTATCAGTGGAAAAGTTACCCCACAGTTCCCAACGTAAGAAGTTCAGAAATACAAGCCACATGTGCAGATGAAGCTCAATCAAGAGACTCCAGAAAAAGAAAGTCAAGAAGAGCCTAACAAATTGGTAAATACAACTATGCCACCCAGTGCACATGGCACATGTCAGGCTAGTTCAACACCATCAGAGGCCAATCTTTGAGAAGTACCGGAATACTTCAAGAATTACACAAGTGGCAGTGCGCCAATAGCAATGCCAAGACCACTAAGAGAATCTAAAGTTCAAGAAACTGATAGCATTGGAGAAACTCCAATCTATGAGGGAACAGCAAAAACACGCACAATAAACCTCGCCCTTAAAGGGGAGGAAGAAAAACTGGTTCCAAACTCAAAGCACTCCTAATGGAATACCGTGACTACCTAGCATGGTCATACAAAGAGATGAAAGGAATTTCACCAGACGTGGCAGTACACATGATACCTATAAGGGAAGGTGCTCACCCTAAGGTATGTGCACCTTATTGTACAAATCCCAAGTATGGCACCATGGCTTATGATGAGCTAGAAAAACTCCTAGATGTCGAATTCATCTACGAGATAGAGCACACTCATTGGGTTTCACCCATCGTCATTGTGCCTAAATGCAACAAGAAGCTTAGAATATGCATAAACTTAAAGAATGTGAATGCCGCCACAATTAGGGATCACTATCCCCTACCCTTAATAGAAATAGTGTTGGAAAAGGTGGTAGGCTTCAAAATATATAGCTTCTTGGATGGCTTCAGTGGCTATAACCAAGTGCAAATTGCTCCTAAAGACCAATCAAAAACAGCATTTGCTACAGAATGGGGTATTTTTGCATATAGAGTCATGCCATTCAGCCTTTGTAATGCCTCGGCCACATTCCAACGTCAGTACTAATCAAATACAGGGAGTAAGGCATCTCCCTAAATCCAACAAAACGCCAGTTCATGGTCACCCACGGAGTTGTTTTGGGACACATCGTCTCTCAACATGGGATTGCAAATGACATGGACAAAATCAAAATCATCATGGAATTGCCTCCTCCTATAAATTCCAAAGGTGTACAAGTCTTTATGGGACATGCTGACTATTATAGAAGATTTATATTGCGGTATGCCATGATAGCTAGACCACTTTACAAATTATAAGTGGAATTCTTATGGACCAAAGAGTGCGACCAAGCCTTTAAGCTTTAAAAGTGGTGCCTAATCATAGCACCCATCCTTATATCTCCCAATTGGGATATTGATTTTCATGTTCATACTGATGGATCCAAGTATGCAATTGGGAGTGTGCTTTGTCAACCTGGTGAACATCAGAAAGACTACCCATTCTACTTCGCTAGTCGAGAACTCAATGATGCAGAAATCAACTATACCACCACAGAAAGAGAGGCCCTAGCAATGGTGTATAGTGTAAAGAAATTTCAGGATGACCACCCCCTGAAATGAAAGCAGTAGATGCCAGAAAACTAATTCTAAAGGCTGCACCCTATCAACTCATTGCAAGACAGCTATACAAGATGGGCAAGGACTAGATATTAAGAAGATGTGTAATGCCTCACAAGATCATGCCAATCCTAAGTAAAGTCCATGAAGGCATTGCAGGAGGACACTTCCAAGGGAAAGCCACAACAAGAAAAGTTCTCCTCGCAGGCTACTGGTGGCCAACACTGTGGGCAGATGCCTATGAATATGTAAAAGGCTGTGATGTATGCCAACAGACTACTAAACCACAACACAAAGACTTCAATCCCCTAACAACAGTTGTTGCACAAAAACCATTTGAAAAATGGGGGATTGACTATGTGGGTCCCATCCATCCAGCAGCAAAAGGAACACAGGCACGCTACATCATTGTGGCCATTGATTACTTTACAAAATGGGCTGAAGCGAAAGCTAGTCAGAAAGGCAGATGCCAAAAGCATAGAAAGATCCTTATACAAAAATGTGATCACCCGATTCGGATGCCCCATTGAAATTGTGTCTGATAGAGGCACACATTTTGTCAATGAGGTCATTCAAGAACTCTTGTCTGGCTTCATGGTAATCCATAGAAAAAGCATACCCTACTACCCCCAAGGGAATGGACAGGCCGAATCCACCAACAAAATAATATGCATTATCCTCACTAAGGTAGTAGAACCACAACATTCTGATTGGGCAAAGAAACTGACTGCAGCCTTATGGGCATACAGAACCACACTCAAGGTCAGTACAGGAACACACCTTTTCAATTGGTGTACGGCCTTGAAGCTGTGGTCCCACTAGAATTTGTAATACCAAGCCTACGCATAGTAGTACAGGAACGTATGGGAGACCATGAATCCTTGAAAGAAAGACTCTATCAATTGGAGAAGCATATAGAGAAAAGACTAGTCACCTACCATGCCATGACAACAGAAAAACGCAAAAGAAAGGCATGGTTTGACAAAATCTTAAAGCTAAAGACATCAAGGAAGGTGACTTGGTGCTGTTATACAATGCCAAAGTACACAAGGGGAAACTGAAGTATCTAGATCAAGGACCCTACCGAGTACGAAAGATGAATCCCATCGGAGTTGTGCTGCTAGAAACATTGGATGGAGTCGAATTCAATACAACAATAAACGAGAGCCGACTGAAGCGCTACTACATCAACACGCAAGCCATCCCCGAGACAAAAATGAAGATTTGGAAAACCAAGTCTTCCTTAGTTAGGATTAGATTGTATCACGAGCACTCACTTGCATGAGTTGATTGTTGTAATCTTTGATCCTAAGTTCGTAAGCATGACTGGTTTCACTGCTGTTGTAGAAAACTCTGGTTGATTTGGTTTCTCAGTGTGAGAATCCTGGAAGTGTCTTGGACTCATAGAGAGCTGCGAACATATCCCATGCTTCTTTCGATGCCTTAACGGTGTTGAGCTGTCCTAGCATGACATCTTGCACATTCTACTTGATCAGATGATATGCATACTTATCTTTCTTGTCCCATTCTGCCTATGCTTGGGCAATGGCAGGATCTGCTACTACAAGTGGGGAAACTATTGGTGTAGCTGGAGATCCCGCTGTAGATCCCGTTGCTGATGCTGTGACAATAGGTGGAATAGAGCTACTATTGGGTGGATCATCCAATGGTCTAGGTGTAGATCCATCGACATACTCGCATTTGTCCTGAAGTACAAGAATGGTCTCCATTCGGTATTTCCATGTGCCGTAATTGGAGTTATCTAACTTAGCAGATGCCTCTAGATTGAGGTTGCTAGATGTAGACATGGTGCAAGAAATGTACTCAAACTATCTGTGAAATCGTTGTCTGAATCAACTACAAAACACTAACTGTGGCAAGTGAAATCTGAACTGTCGGTGAAGATAGAACTGCAATATATATAATTCAATCTGAATTACAAGGCTTGTGGCAAATGATGCCAAGAATAGACAAGAGGCTTTACAAGGCTGAAATAAAGTGCACAATGCCGTGAAATAGCCAAATAGGCTTTACAATGATGGCATATGTGTGTGAAATCAAATCATGTGCTATCTGCCCACTGATCAATCAGTAATGCCTCTGACCACTCTGAAGTCTACTCACTGGATTGATGAACGTCAGGTTTTAGGTAATGTGATGATGTGAAACTGTATGTGAGCATAGGGAGTAGGAACAAGTTGGGAATTTTGGGCATTGCTTAGATTGGCAACTTGGAGAAATTCAAATCGTCTCCTCTATGGCAATCTAGTCTGATCTGATCTAGATCTAGACCAACCATTGATCGAAGAAAAGAACATCAAATAATTTCTTTTTCTTTGGTTCTTTTTATGTGCTGGGTCAGATGCGTCCATGTAGAGGCTGATGTGCATATAAGAAGTGGATTTATCATCGACGAGGCTCAAAAGTGACTGATACTTGCACCAAAATGTGCATGTGATGTGATGAGCATGTAGAGCACAAAAAATCGAGCGATTTTCCTTTTTGGAGCACCCTCAAATTCTTCCTGGATCAAGAAATACAACTTGATCTAGGTGGAGGGGAAAAAAGAGTGCAAAGTGATGATGTGGCAGTCAGGGGGTCACATGCAGTGACTGTGCCTGTGAAGGGGTGTGCCTCTGAGGCACTATGTGAAGATATAGCAGGCAGGTGCACATGCAGTGTGCGTGGCAGGGGTACAGTGTGCCTATAGGAGATAGCTGAGGAGGCAGTTGACTGACCTAACCCAGGTCTAGGTTGATCCAACCATGGAATAGTTAACTAACCCATGGTCAAGTTCACTAACCTAGGGTCAGGTTGACTAACCTAGGGTCATGTTCACTAGGGTCTCAGTTGATGACATGGAAATGATAGGTGGCAGGTGACGTTGCAGATGAGGATGACATGGCAGGCAGCGACCACATGGATGATGATGTGGCAGATAGGATTGCTAAGGGGCTGACATATGTCGCCTTCAGGATGTGGCATCCAGAGCCTACATGGCACATATGCGGCCACTGCTGATGTGGTAGGCCTATCCAAGCTTATCCAATCTGCCACGTGGCAAATGCTAAGCCAAGCTTCTGGTGTGTGGTGACCCTAGGATAAGGTTCCAAGGGTTAAGGATATGCCACATGTCGACGACGAGCTAGCCATCGAAATCTTCTTAGATTCCACAGAATCTCTAGAAAGATTGTATTGTTACGAATTCCGTGAGGCGAGAAAATCCCGTCGATTTTGTCAAAGGAGTCCACCGCTAGAGCTTTGGCGTTGAAGGAGTCTTTTGGTGAGTCGTGGCAGAGGTCGTTGCTCTGGAAGGCGCAGTTGGCAGTGGAGCAACCGACGAGGAACACCACTACGCTAATGGGCTAGAGACGATATGTAGGCTGTTGTAGTTTTGTTCGTCGGCCGTTGGAGGGAGCCCGCCGTTATGGGCTTTGGCAGATGGAGTTGCCCATTACGGGCGACTGGAGAAGTGTTTGCAGACATTGCATATAGCCCCATTGATGGCATTGGGTAGAGAAGGGCTCGCCCGTGGTGGAGTCTCTCGTGGCTCACATTTGCTCATGCACATAGGGCTAAACGATGCGTGTCGCTCATCTATGAGGAGCCGTGATGGAGGAAGGCATAGATGCTTTTGTTGCGTGACTTGTCGACTGTCAATAGCGCACTATTGGGCATTGCAGAGCCGCAAAGGTGAAGGCTTTGAAGCCTTGGGCGGTTACAAAACCAGTCCGTCACAAAAGCTGGCTGTTGGAGCGTTTGCAAGAGAAGGAGATCAGCCGAGCACTCTAGTCATGGCTGTAGATCCCGCACTGTAGACTAGGAGCTGTGTGTTAGTCATCGCTCGTGGAGGCAGCTGTTGGCCGTTGCATGAGTTGCCTTTGCTTGTTCTGGTCACACCTTGGTTGCTAGCTATCTTGCTAAGCCTTAGTCGATGTGTAGAAGCTTAGGCTAGAATAGTCTCTCACAAAATAAGATGTCTCTGAAAGGTTCTCTTGCAAGACACTGAAATCACATGAAGAATAATCTCTCTTTTTCACACAATCTCTCAACAGAAGAGATGTCTCTCAGTTCTCTCTCTCTCTCTCGATGAACTCACACTCAAAGAACGCTCTCTTTCAATGGAAATCTCTCAATCTCTCATGTACGGAAATCTCTCTCACAGAAGAGAAGAAATGAACTCTCTCACAAGAACACTCGAGAAGCTCTCAATCTCTCAATCACTCTATCTCTCTCACAAGGATGGTGCCTCAGGCGGAAGGAAGAACCATGCTCTGATACCATGACAAAATATGAAGAGGGGAGAGGAGAAGAGTGGAGATGAGGAGAGAGGGCATAGCTAGGGAGCAAACCACAAATGACTAACTGTACACTAGATTTAGTTGAATATCTAGAATATATACAAACCCATTTAGGGTTAGGGTTAGGGCATGTAACCCTTTCCTTTATAGCACTCTATATGTGTTAGTGCTATGCACATGTAATCACATGATGTTGAGCATGCTCTCTTAACAAAGAGATGTTGGAATAAAGGATGGTGTGGCTCCATTTATCTCAAAGAACATTAATTTCAAGTTCCAAGGGAGGAGTATAGAGAGAACTTATCAGTACCTAAGTAAGCTAGAAATTCTTAAAGAGATCTATGAAAATCCTTGAACCTTTATCCTAGGTTGTTCAAGTTCAAGACTGCCTATATTGCTTGAAAGATAGAATGAAAATGTAGCTATGGTAAACATGCTTGATGATATGCATACAACCACATTTAAGAGCGGTCGCATGGCTAAGATGATTATTTTAGAACAAGATGCAAAAATGGAGGAGATTCGAGGGGCTGAGGACCTTCAGATTCACTAGCGAGATGCTCTATTATGTTACAAATTGCTTTCCTATGTGTTTCTATTTCTGTAAGACTTGAGAATGCACCTGATAATATCCTATCAAAACCCCCAACAATGGGATATTTTGGTTTTGCAAGAATGAAAAGATGAAAGGGCAAATTGTTGAGCGAAATTTCATCCAACTATTTGATTCGACGTCAACGCACAGTGTTATTCATTTCAAACTAGTAAAAAGACTCAAGTTAGAAAACAACCTATCTAACTATGCCTATATAGTTCGGATGACAAATGAGAGTCCAACTGGGGTGTGGGAACAAAGGGTTACACGGTTGGAGTTACACATCCAAGACTTAAGAAGCTAGATTTTGAAACTATGAGACTTGCTCATGCAGATATGGTGCTCCAAGGAAATCCCATTGTTGATTAGTAAAACCGTACCTACGGATTGGATAGTGCATTGCATATTTTTCAAGGCAAGAAGGTCCTTTGATCTTGACTGTGGATGTTTGAAAGATTCCATGTGAGTCATTAGGAAATTTCAGACTCAAAAAGGGCCTCACATTAGGCCCTTAAGAATGGTCTGATACTTGTTTAGGCTCTAAACCAATGAGGAGCCTCAAGCATTTAAAAAATGGCTCTAATCCTTGTTTAGGCTCTAGAGCAATGGGGAGGCTCAAGCTTTAAAGAATGGAGGATTCTTTCCTCCTACTAATTGGTGGAAAGAAATAACATCTTGGATGGTTGGATCATATATGACCGAGTGGTTGGCAACCCATGCCATCTTCCTAATCATTGCCATTAGATCATATGGTGAATATCTAGTAGCCCTTGGATAGAATTTTGATCCAATGACTATCACAGTGCGACAAACTGTCCATGGTGGTAGATGCACAGGGCAGGGTGTTAAAGACCGAGGTCGTAATTCAAGCATGGCATCTAGTCCAGATTTAGATCCAACAATCTAGAAGCGTGCCCTTGATGGATTTAGATCGAAGCTCTAGAAGACGCAATGTCGCGAGTTGTTGGATCAGAGTGTATGATCTAAGGGTGGCCACATGTACCTCCATCTCTTGTGAACTATTGGATCAAGAATTGATCCAATGGTCTAGAAAAGGAGGTGCGAGCCACGCATTAGGAAAAAAGAAAACCCATTTTGGGGCCTTTTAGCGTGGAAGGAAAATAGCCATCCACCAATCAAAGGAGAGCCAACGTAACGTTGAAAAAATACAAAAAAGGAAGAAAAAAGAAATATTGTCAAGTTTGCATTCAATGAGGATACTTGAGCTACTTTATTATATCTAACGCACGGTGCAAAATTCAGTACTTCTGACATAATCGGCGGGTCCGGAGCAGGTCAAAACTTCCTGAACGACTTTTGAAACACTGAAAACAAACACCCGAACGTTCGAAAAAGGCCGAAAAGGCCCCGCAAAAAAAGTATACTAAAGAAAGCGATTTGACAAGGTTGCTAGGGGCTTTCTTTAGTACACTTTTTTTGCGGGGCCTTTTTGGCCTTTTTCGGACCTCCAGATGTCCGTTTTCAGTGTTTCCAATGTCATTTCGAGGATTTTGTCCCGCTCCGGACGTGCTGGTGACGTCAAAAGTACCGAATTCTACACCATGCGTCAGTGGAGTTATGTCGTATTTTAGTGTTTTAGAGGGAAAAAAAATGAAGAAATTGAGAATTTCTCGCAAGGCCCCAAAATGAGCTCCCTTTTTTCCTAATGATATCATAATCGAGATTTACAATGGAGAAATTGAGTCAAATGTGAACCATTAGATGGAATCTACAACATCAAAATCCTTTACCTTGGAAATTAAGAAATTAATTTTTCTTATGAGGCATTTTTTAGTCCAAAACTTTCCTAATGTTTTGTGTCTTTGTTGCGCATTTGAAGTCATGCTTACACAAACAGATCATTTGGCTACCCAAAATTGGGAGATGGACTTGTTAGCCAATCAAATTCTAGATCAGCTCTCTTATTGATGAATTACCATTTGGCTTACATCTAGAAAGAAATGTTTTCACATAAGATGGAATCACCGAAAGTGAGGAAAGATTCAACCCCATTTCTCACGTTTTGCTTTACCAATGATATTAAAGAAACAACTTTGGTTGTGTATCAGTTATCGAGGGTTGAGCAACGTTACTATTAAGCACAGATATCCAATGGCAATAATTGTTGATACGTTAGATGCATTGCATGTTGCTATAAGTCTTAGTAAGAATGTCCATGCTCAAAATGTGCACAAAACTACTTTTAGCAAGAGATTCCGTCACTATGAGTTTTTGGTAATGCCATTTGGGCTTACCAATGCTCTAGCTATATCCGTCATGTCAATGAATGATTTACTCCACCCATATATCGAGAAGTTCTTAGTCCGTTTTATTGACAATATATTGGTTTACAACAAAAGTATTGCTGAGCATAGGGAACATTTGAAAAAATTGCTCAATAACTTGAGACAAGCTAACCGCAACATGAATAAGAAGAAAATTGTGCTATGCATGGTTAAGTTAGAATAACTAGGTTCATGATAAGTGGATTCAAGGAAGGTGCAATTGTAGAATGGCCGACGCCTAAGAATGTGACAATTTTACAATCCTCCTTATGAGTAGTGGGGATCATCCTAAAACAGATGGTCAGACAAAAGAGTCAACCAAGCTTTTGAAGCTATTTTGAGAGCACATGTGACAAAGTTCTTGAAACAAGTGGTTGCCATTGTTAGAATTTTCCTCTAATGATAGAAAGCATTCATCCATAAGGATGAGTCCTTTTAAGTTGAATTATGGACTTAGGCTAGCTAATCCAACTACAATTAGTGTTCCACCTAGTGCAACAAATTATATAATCTTCATACGAAATATGTTGGAACTTGCTATGTCGAACATCCGACAAGCCGTGGACAAGGCTAAGGCTCATGCAAGAGAATTTCAAGGGGAGGTTTCTCAAGATTACCTCACATTCCAAGTCCTTAGCTAGACAATGCGTTAAGCTATTGCCCTAATATTGTGGACCGTGGTTGAATTTAAAGAGAATAGACAAGGTTGCCTAACTCATTAATTGATGCAATCATTCTGTTACAACCAGAGAAAAATGTTGCACTGACGCCAACAAGAATCCTAGATTGGGGGAGAGCTGACTCTTCAAAACTAGACTATCTACAATGATGATTTCTTGTCATAGAGTTCCTGTATCTAAAGCTACCTTGGAACTTGTGTACCAGAGAGAAAAAGCATTTCCAAATTTTATCATGGGGACACTAATGCCTAAAGAGGGAAGGAATGTTACATTTCAATGAGAATGTAATAGGAGCTTGGATGAGTTAATGACATTTGTAATGTAAATAAATGTAAATACGTGTATTATGTCTATTGAAAAAGTTATGATCACGGATTTGTTTGTACACGTCTTTCACGATGGCTTCCGAGACAACTAGAAGGTTCAATGGACTTGTGTGAGAATTTGTTCGGTTTAATTTGTTAGTCATGTACGTAAGGGCATGTGCCAAGGAGCCAAGATGTGGCTAATAATTAATGGGAATACCCAAGAAGAGTGAAGGTTAATGCAAGTGGTTTAACATGTTTAGCATTGAAACTTCTAAGGGTTCGTATTCGTGGGGCAATCTAGTACCACACTGGACGACAACAAATAGTATGACTATGTACCCAAGTAGGTTATGCTTTTAATCATGGTGAGCAAATTGTTAATGGCTAGGTGGAAACTATCTCAATCACCTATGAACTTGAACAAGATACCATGGGTCTCATTGACAACATTAATGTCATATCTAACACACTCAATGGGATCTTAAAAGACCAATAGAAAAGCAAACAGCCTTTTTCACAAAAATACCAAGTGATTGTGAATCAATAATAATTGATTGTGTCCTATATGCTACCTTTGCACATTTAAAAAACCATACCTTATATACACAATAATACCACACTCACAAGAAGTTATTGTGCAACATGCAATTTGGCTCCATTAACATGAAAAACAAATGTAACCCCCTCACAAACACCATGCACAACATACATATTAAATTAATTTGACAGAAAAATACATCCATGAAATCAACACTCTCGTAATAGAGGTAACATCTTGCAAAACAATGTTCACTTTTTGTATTAAATTCCCTTAAATAAAAAGACAAATTGTATCATGAAATACCATGTGAGTATATTAACAACAAATACTGTAACCCTACAACAAATACCAAGCTCAAAATGCACTAAAATCCCTGTGCTACTTCACAACCTTCAAGAAACAACTGGAAGCATCCAGCCACCCTCAGCTAGCATCACCAAGTCTAAGCAAATTCATGAGACATCTTGACGTTCCGTCTTTCTTTGAAAAAAAAAAGCTACTGTCATATGTAAATATCTAAAAAGGGGAAGAAGGAAAGCCACCAATATCTTGACTGGAGAAAAGTGAACACAGAAAAGCGAGAGAGAAGGAAAGCATTCAAAGGTTTGCATAAAAAGGGAAAATGGAATGAGTCGCCGGAGAGCTGGCAAAATCGGGGACACATTTAGTTTCAAAGAAAAGTCGGGACTAAGGCTCATCAATGGAAACAGGCCACGGCAGGCCAAGGAAAGGAGAACACCATTTACAGAGAGCATAAAGCTGGAAAACGAACAAGCAATAAAGGACAAACTACAAAATGTTTTCAAAGGAACTAGGGTTTGTAAGGATATGTTGGGAAAAAGGGAGGCAGCATGCCCAGAAACAGAGAGAAGAGGGCTTGTTATGAGGAAAATGTAATGATGAGAGAACAAAAAGAGAGCTCGCAGTAGGCAAGTATGAACGAGGGGGAGGGGAAGAAAGAAATAAGGGGAATAAGAGGAAAGAAGGAAGAGAGAGGGAGGGTGGGGAGGCGGAGGAGCATACTGATACATGTTTCCTCCAGCTGGGAAACTCACCCTCTTAAATCATTCGCCTCTCTCAGAAGAAACTATTGTCTTCATGTACAGAGCACCACAGTAGTGAATCACTGAAATTAATTGCTTGCAATATCCAACTGCATTCAAGTTGTACTAAGACCCATGGTAGCCTTCTCATGGACAAAATAATGTCAGGGCATTTTGCCTTGCAGTATTGTAAATATGCCATGCATTTTCCCTCCAGATTAAGTTCCGACAAATAGAACTAGATAAGCAATAAAGAACTTTATTCCGTATAAATGACTGAATGCATTGTCTTCACATTAAAGCATATCGAGTGAAACCCCCAAGGCCTTCTGAAGATGGGGGATCACACCTCGGGGCCTAGCCCATACAACAATGCCGGAAAATTTGGACGGCCTCTCTTACCCTCTTCCTATACAAGGTTGTGCCTCTATACAAGATATATACTTTACAATTCCAAAAAGTTCCTACATCTATGTTACAAACACATCGACAGCATTGGTAGTGCTGAAGGTGAGTGAGGTTTCCAGGTGACCCCTTGCATATTTTTGTAAGAACTGCCCATCATGGTGTGAAAAAATAACCATGATTCTTTCCTTTCTGGCAGTAAAGCGTCCTGTGTATAATGGAAGATACACTGGCTACATAATAATTTAAGAACTAAATAGGTTGCGGGCATTTGCAAGTGTCCATTCCGCCGTGCTGGTTCTTTGAAGATGTCCATTTGACAAATCTTCATTGGAAATGGATGATGAATTTATAGAGCTAGGGGATCCATGGGAATGAAGTTCCTCTTGTAACCAATCTACCACCCGCTTCCAGTCCGTCCGCCTTCCATGCAACTGTACTCGTATTGCAGGGCAAGCATCAACCAGCTTGACCACGAACTTGAGCAGGGAGTACCGTTTTTGATTACTCATTACCTGCACCCACATAATTATTAAGCTGAGAGGTATATGGTCCCAAGGAAAACTTATTGCCCACATACAAAACGATGTCCGCCACTTACCCTAGTAACAATGAAGGCCATCACACCAGACCGAAAATTTTCATATCCAAGAAGTAATATTTCTTGCCTCAGCTGCAGTGTACAGCACCAAGTTAAATAGATACAAAATTCCTCAAGAAAAAAGGGAAACAAACCGTACATTTTGAAATATGTTAGGGCTTCTTTTGTGTGAACAGAACTGCAATGTAATCAACCTACCGTTTGCAAAGAATCTTCTAGAAGTAGAATTCGAAGCATCAGTGCTAGCAAGGGTTTAACTTCACTATTTGCCCTATGCAGGGCATCCAGCAGATCTTGAAGCACCCACTGCAGATCAAACAAGCACAAAGCTAAAGATCAGATCGTCTATCCCGAAACCTATGAGAGTGCATGTACAATAGCAACCAGTCATTAAATAAATAGAACTGTTCCAAAGCAACTTGCTCCTCCGGAAAAGCAGGCAAACCAGACCATCACGTTCTGAATAACTTTCTGTGAGGTTTTGTGAGTGTCTATCAGACAAAAGCAATTTGAACGAACAAAAAAAAGAACTTATCTACATACAGCCAACTAACATTCCAACCATCTCAAATGTTCAAAGCCTCTAAGCATGCGCTATCAATCCACAGTGAAGATCCAACAACTACAAGATAACAGAACCCATAAGGGTTGAGCTAGCAAGCTTTTACCTCCCAACCATAAATCAATACCTTGAACCACCACAGACCTGAGGTCTAAACCGCTAGTCTGCTTGATAGTCACCCATATCCCAATCCACTTAACTCCTACTCCCTAGCTATCAGGTCCTACATGCTTCGAAACTTCCTGTCCTGAATAATGGGCCAGTTGCTTGTATTTAAAATCCAACTCTAATTATAAGAATTACACCCTAAATAGCCCGCTTTTCCATAACGGCCTTGCCTTACCTGGAATCGCCCTTCCCAAACCTCACACCCTAAATAGCCCGCTTTTCCATAACGGCCTTGCCTTACCTGGAATCGCCCTTCCCAAACCTCATACATGCTAGCTTCACTTTCAACCTTTGGTTATTCCAACCCTCACCCTAACTTTAAAAAAATACAAATAAGATGTCCACACAATGAGCATGTGGATGGTACCTATAAGCCTGACTCCTCCCTTTCGCGTCCACCTCTAGTTATAAGAAATATGCCCTGCCTACTCTGCTTTTCCATAAATGCCTTACATTACCTAGAATAGCCTTTCGACCAGCACTAAACCCCATCCATGCCCTCAGCCTTTGGTTATCCCAACCCGTCGATTAGACTATGCCCTAACCCACGGTCCATACCAACACTAAATTAGTCTTGTCTCAACCATAGCCATTGCCCATTGCCCTCTCTCAATAGTATCTTGCATACCTAAGTTTTTCCACCTTACATCTCGTAAGTTAGGGTTTACAATCAAACATGAGATTTAATCATTCAATCTTTATTAAGGTTCTCTAACCATACTTCTCCACATGTACTGTGTTCTCAACAGATACCTGATTCCCAAAATAGCATCTATAAAATAATCAAATCCTTCAATTACCCTATTGGATTACGAGAAGTATTAAGTCTGGACCCTACTGTGCAGAAATTGAAATGATTTACCAATTTGTTACTCTACTAACTCGCTCACCTGAGAGTTCAGCCACACTAGTTCTTTACAGGATCAACTATGATCACCAAACTCTTTTGAATATTCTATGCATTTCATCACTCAATTAGATGACCATTTCTGACACATACTTACCTTTGAACAATTCCGCCGCACTTGCCATATTTACGTGTTATAAGAATATCGTCTTCTCCTCAAGACGAACAACCCATCTTGGTACTTCAGGTTACAACATGGAAAAATGACCCAGTATGTCATAGACAACTATAATGTCCAAAACATGTGCTAATAAACCCCAGGGATGACATCAGCTAAGCTTTCAACTACCCCTACCGTTTGTACCAGAAAGTTATTAATCTGGGGGAGTGGCATTTTGCTCCAATGGCTTTGCCAATGAAGCGAGATAATGGTTGAGGTGCTTGTACAATCTCCAACTGCTCAAAGCTCCTTTAAAGGGGAGACCAAAACGAGAAGACCCAGCTAGGAAAGCCCATACAATGCCATGGTGGTGGCTAGGCATCCTTGGTGGCTGAGACTCGCCGAGGAGGCCAAGAGAAAAAAACTGATCCGCAAAATCTGAAACAATTCTACGAGCGACACACCTGAGGAAACCCATTATTCCTTTGACAAATGAAGTAGCAGAATAAATGGCTAAACATGAGCTATTTACTTGTACATAGTATTTATGATGCTATCAGAATTCAACCATTCTAAAAGTTTCATTGAATTCTATTGAGCATGGACACATAAAAAATGGAACACTACTGATCGCTTTAAAATCAAAGGACTTACCATGGTAAATGCTTCATTCTGCCAGCAGCAAAACTCTAATAATTTTACAACCTCTTCATTCTCCGGACAAGTTTCTACCTGAAAGATCATATCACTAGGGCATTGTCAGTATCCAAAAGAATATCTACAGCAAGCATGCAGTCGTAGTCAAATATTTTGAAAAGCCCTAAGTGCGATATTATGTCACAACATATTCCAAATCCAAAACAAAAAAAACCACAAAAAGAGGGAAAACAAGCCAGATCGAAAAGATGCAGATCTTCTTACCAAGACAGTACTGTACATACGCTGTTTAAAGACAGCATCCACTGCTTCTCTCGAGATGGAAAAAAGTGGAGGTGGGAGTTGAAGAGGGTTCGATGCAGGTATCTTTCTAGCACTATCTACATAGTCTTCACCTTCAGATGACATATTCCCCAAATCTACCTCAGGTGTATCTGCAAATCAATTGCAAAACAAAGCATATTGGCTTATATATCTAGATGAATCCAGGAACATGCCCGAACTCATCCTCTAAAAACTCAAGATAGTGCAGTTTCAATCTCAAGATAGTCATAAGGTTGAAGACCATAAACTCCATCACACATAGCAAGGACTAGCTACTATGACATCCCCACTGATGTCATCAGCGTCCAACAGTGGGTGTAGACCATAGTATAAACATATGCTGTCACACATACAAATTCATACCCCCACACATACTTGAGCATCCAAGTATACAAAGTCTTCATACTGAGTTTCTGTCGGCACTCCGGAGGTGAAGACCAGACTCAGCCATGATGAAGGCTGGCACTTAAGACATGCAATAATGACAAATGAAAAGCATAAATTCATTAGAGATGAGTCCTGGCCTTTACTTTGTAGTTTTGACGTGTCACAACTGCGCAAAAGAAGAGATACTATAGAATGGAGGCAGGAGAAATCGAGCTTGGCCAGTTGAAGATTGACTTTGGTGGCAAATGTCACCTACAGATGCAGCAATAATCTGGGAGTAAGATATCCTTCCACAAACATCCCAAAAGACTTATCCTATTTTGGTCTACATGCATAAGAACCATAATTTATCTTGCAACTTAATCCAACGACATGCACCCTGCAACAAAATACTTTAGCAGGGCATTGCTTACCGCCGTTGTTACCAGCTGGCTGATAGCAGATTTTTGTAGTAAGTGAAAGCGTTGAGGAGGTCCAATGTTTGCATACTCTAAAATTACCTGAAAATACTGTTTCAAAAGCAAGTTTAGCATAGAGGTCGCAGTTATGGCGCCTAAAAGCTGCTACTCCAATGCACACCTTAACAGCCTTCTCGTGTCAGAAATATTCAATGCTAGCCCCATGGACTATAGAATGGGTATGTTTCTGGCTACATCAGATAGCAAACCTCTTGAAACAGAATATATTCTCTACTCACATAGCAAAATTATATCATCCTATCAAATGATCCCACACGAATTGCAAGCAACTCCTTAGACTTGACACTACAACTTTGTATGGGAGAACATGGAACCATAGAAAGGCTGTTGAGGAAAATCACACAATGAAGAAGATCTCTCGGGTAGCAATACTCTAACTAAAATCAGTGCAGACAGTAAACAGGCTGGAGGATGACCGTCCTTCACAAAAATAAATTATAACTGCCCGGAACTACAACCCATCCAGTCCCCAAAAAGTACGACAGATGAGAATAGGAGGCTAGACTGTAGAAAAAGGGGTGAAGCAGGCAAAGAGGATCAGTATGAGGAATCTCAGGCTCAATAAATTTGACTCGTGTGCTGTGCCTTGTAGTGTAATAACAAATTCCTTTGCATTTTGGCATGTGAAGAGAGCACTCTTTGCAATTTTTTACAAGAGGCTCAATATATTTGATTTGTATGCTCTCCCTTGTAGTGTGATATATTTTGACAATGTAAATTAACCAATTCTTCCCGT
Source organism: Dipteris shenzhenensis (assembly GCF_047967505.1). Taxonomy (NCBI): domain Eukaryota; kingdom Viridiplantae; phylum Streptophyta; class Polypodiopsida; order Gleicheniales; family Dipteridaceae; genus Dipteris; species Dipteris shenzhenensis. The sequence continues at coordinate 13,027,391 of NC_141628.1, read as the reverse complement.
CTGCTTCAAGGGTGAATAACCTTTGAGCTGAATGAAAGAAGAAATGGCTGGCTTGAAAGACAGATAATTTCATGCCATTATTGTATATACGGAACAAAGTTGCTTTCAAGATGGAGCTTTCAATACACAATGTACAAAACAACGGTCAACTTCCATCAATTGAAACTGCAAAGAGGCAAGGCGGTGAAAAAGCCAGGACACAGTTGAGGACTAAGCACAAGATCAGGCCCCAAAGTTAATTGGCAGATACACCCTGTATATGTGAAGAAAATGAGTAATATGGCAATAGAGAGCTTTAGTTTGAAAAGTTTCTAGATGCTAAAATGTAGATCATAGTTAGATCTGCAAACTTATCTTATGTACATTGTGATATTGACATAGCACAGTAGATTCTTAGCTACTATGCTCTATGGATGCACCTCATTTTGAACAACTGGGACACGTATGCCATATCCTCAGCTGTGAGGAGGGATTAAAAGGGTGAAGCACAACAGTTTACTGATTATCTTGGAAATCAATGCAGCTTTGCTGAGACAAATTACAGTAGTATATGGCATCCTTGGTAAGAAACTTAATTGTCAAATACTTACCTGGTGACAAGAGTATTTTGGCAAAGTGGGATCCCTGAGGACTGACATAAGAACATCAACCAATGCATCAATCTGAAGGGCATCTGTAGGGCGCCCATTTCCATCTACATACAAAGAATTCCCACGCAAAAAGCAAACTGCACAACGCATAACCTGTACCAGCATTGAGGCAAAGACCTGCATGAAACAGTCTTTTTTTATTACATGTTCAAGAATTTTTAAGAAAATTTAGACTGCTAAGAGAAGTGATCAAACAAAGACAAAATTAGATAGATCTAGGAAAGGGAGGTGGAAAAAATCCCCCAGGAAGCTTACAACCACCTCGCAAAACACTGATTCAACGTAACAATAACAGACATCACAATAACACATCGCAACACAACCTTCTGACATCTAAGTTCTCTCTCTCTCTCTCTCTCTCTCTCTCTCTCTCTCTCTCTCTCTCTCTCTCTCTCTCTCTCTCAGAACAGAGAATGCAGCTCTCAAAAAAGAGACGGCGGCCATGCAGGCCATGATGATTGGGAAACATGCTGAGATCACACAACAGCTCAATAAAGGGAAAGAAGAAATGCTTGAATGGACAGCAATGGTTAAAAAGGGATCAGTTGCACCCAAGAAGGAGTTTATCTCTGAGACTCTAGAGCAAGAGAAAAGGAGATCCAGCAAGGTCTTGAATGTGCTTGTAAAGGGCTTGACGGTGGCAGATACCCCAATGGTAGATGCCCAAGTTTTGTTCACTAAAATGGGGGTTAATCTCACATGCGAGACAGCCTAGAGAGTAGGTAAAGCTGAACCACCAATGAGACCCTTAGTACTGAAATTCCAGAATGCCATGGATAGGTCCACCATTATGAGCATGAGAGCAGCCTCCAAAGGGACCAGGATTTATTTGGATGATGATCTAATCCTCCTACAGCAGGAGCACAAAAGGGAGGGAATGGTACGGGTAATGGCAGCAAGGGAGGCAGGAAAATGCGCTGTATATAGAGATGGTAAAGTCATTATCCGCGAGAGACCAGCCAGGGAAGAGATGGAACATGGGGAGTTATGACAGTGTCGGACCAATGGGATGAATGCACAGAATGAACTCAAGATGGCAGAGTGGAAATGCAATGGCACACTCTGGTCTGACCCAGGAGGATTCTCAGAGACATACACTGGGAGAGAGACAATTTTTTACCCTGAGACACATGAGAGTCCAGAGAGAGGACTGCCCACTGTGGCAGGCCGCAGGATATACATGGGAGTCAGCCCACCCGAAGGAAATGAGGGGGGACAGTGGAGTGCGTGGCTCCGGAGGAGTGGCCATCCTCTTCAGATCACATTTGAGACCCCTCATTTCAGTGGTTCAGAGAGAGGAGCACACGTAACATATGTGGCTCCCTGTCCAAATACCTGATGCCCGACCAATCTACATGGCAGTGTGCTACTTTCCCCCAGATACATCATCTTATGCACACCCAGTCACTACGAAGGGATACAGCCCATATGAGACGATACATGATGATCTCATTCAGTTCTCCAAACTAGGAGACAAACTCCTTCTTGGTGACTTCAATGCACGCACAGGTGACAGGCAAATAGGCCTACTTGACTTTACATCAGACTCTCTCATAGTACCAGAACTAGACACTGCAGAGCTTGGGATAGTGAGGCACTTAGCGGATGCACCACATGTGACGGGATACGGATGGCATCTACTTGACCTGGGGGCTATCCATGACCTAATCATATATAATGGCCTACAGAGATGGCCATTATCTGGTGGGCTCACTTGTTTCCCACATGGCGGAGGTACTAATACAGTGGATTACCTACTCGGTCCCCTATCCTTCACCTCACGGGTACACAACTTCGTAGTGCCTCCTCCCCCGCTAGGTGCTGACCACTCATACCTATCCTTCACTATCTCCACCACTACGCCAGTCACATGGAGAGCCCCCCCCCACTCCCACGTGTGTACAGGTCCACTTTGACCGAACCCTTGACCCCGTTTACGTGAGCCATTTGGCACAGGAGCTCCCAGGTTACTACTTGGGGACGAAGTAGACCTCACCCATGCATCAGACACCCTTGCCACAGTGGTCACGGACGCAGTTATCAGATCTTTCCCTACGACTGGGGGCCTGGGCGCGTTTCAGTGGGAAAGATGCCTCAAAACCGTTGGTATGATGATGAGTGCAGAGAGATGACAGCTCACCTCACACACGAGCAAGTGATTAGTTTGATCAGAGAAGGGGATCATACTATCGGATGGGGACTCCTATCGGAGAGAAAGCTGCCTATCCCCATCACAGACCCGAATGTTTGGCACACATACGCATGCTCTCTCTATGATGTTCCGATGTAGGCACCACCTGATATGTCCACTATGCCCAGACCCGCCACTTGTCACTTGTTCACTACACACAATGTGCGGGCGGCACTCCGTCGACTACATAACCGGAGAGCACAGCATCATGGGGGGCTACAAACAGAGAATTCACGGGCACAAGGTTTAGGCCCCGATCCTAGCACAGATGTTCAACCATGCCATATGCCACGGCTTTCCACCCTCTTGAAGCACTACCACCATCATTCCAATACAAAAGGCAAGTGACCCCATGGACACTGGGAACTACCACACTCTCATGATTGGCCACACTCTGACCAAGATCTATGGATCTGTACTCGAGAGAGAGAGAGATCAACATTCACACAGAGGCACATGGGCAGCGTGCTCTAGGACAAGCAAGATTTCGAAGACAGCATTCCACCCTAGACCACATCTTCACACTGAGGGCTATCATTGAGGAGGCGAGGTTGAAGCGTCAGAAAGTCTATGCTTGCTTTGTAGACTTTCGGAAGGCTTTCGATACTGTCCCACGATCCCGCATAATTAGGAGACTCCAAGAGATGCAAATCCCAGAGGTTCTGCTTGGGGGGGGGGGGGGGGGGATGAGCCTATATGAGTCCGTCAGGGGACGAGTTCACGCCCCACGAGGCCTATCAAGCTGGGTGGAGAGCACGATTGGGATGAAACAAGGATGCCCCCTCTCACCGACTCTCTTCGGCCTTCATAGTGGGAGGCAAGGGGTCACCTCTCTCTCTCTCTCTCTCTCTCTCTCTCTCACACACAGAGGCAGAGTTCGAGCCCCAGGTGGTCTACTGGATTGGATCGAGAGCACAATCGGAGTGAAGCAAGGCTGCCCCCTTTCACCGACCCTCTTTGGGCTTTACCTTGATGAGATCACTTCCTTCATAGACCGCCTGGGAGACGAAGGATCACTACTGGCCGATATTGCTATACGCCGATGACAATCCTTATCTCATCCTTAGCAGAGGGGCTGCAGAGACACTTGGAGGCCCTAGAGATGTCCTTTAGAGAGAGAGACCTAACATTCAACCTTGGGAAGACCAAGGTTATGATCTTCAACAGCTCACATAAAGTGCTCTGTCGACTCAGCTTCACTTATCGAGACTAGCCAGTGGAGATAGTGTAGTCCTATGTCACCGCAATGTAAATATCCTAAGTCAAAGTATAGTTGACCATTTATTTGATCATAATTAAAGAGTTTTCCATCTGGGTTAATTATGGTCAAAAGAGTTTTTCTATTGGTCAAAGAATTGACTACGGTCAAAGATACTTGACTTCGGTCAAGTAAGTCTGACTTCGATCAGGAAGACTTGGTTTATACCAAGAGGATTAACTACGGTTAACCAAAGAACCACAAAGCTAACTACGGTCAAAGAGTGTTGACTTCGATCAACGAGACTTGGCATACGCCAAGAGGATTAACTACGGTTAACCAAGATGTGCCAACTCCGGTTAGAGAGTTGTGCCAACTTCTGTTGGAGAAACTTGACTATAATTATGGCGTCTCGACCCTTGGTCAAAGCCTCTTAATTATGATCAAGAGCGTTGACTTCGATCAACCAGAGAATAAATATATTTTTTTATATTTGTTATGTGTGCACATGTGTTCAGTGGGGACGCCCACCGTGACTAGAATTAGTCCACAGTGTATTATTTGCATGCAAAGCGCTAACAATTCATGGGTGCCACGGTGGTGCGCTTTAATTCATTGTTGCAGGTACTAGGAAGAGTGATTTTCCTAAGCGCTACGGGAGCCTAACAAGAGTCTAGGAGGCGGTTCGCGTGACCAAGTGCTTCGAAGACTCCAAAGTTGCCCTTAGTGGCATGCAATTAGGAAAGTAATGTAGAAATTGACAAGTGGCTTGTTGCCAAGAAGGGGAGCCCTAGAGCTCATGTAATATTTATTCACGTTTGGATTTTTGTATGAACAGCTTTCACGCTGAACTCTTGTACTCAGTTTTCTCTCAAGTAAGGGGAGCCTTAGAGCTCATGTAATATTTTTTCACGTTTGGATTTTTGTATGAACAGCTTCCACACTGAACTCTTGTACTCAGTTTTCTCTCAAGTAATAAAAACCTTGGGGGGGTCCAGCCCGACGATTGTCCTGGGCCCTAGTGTCTCTGTTGAGAGAGGGGGAGAGAGAGAGAGAAAGAAAGTTTATTAAAGTCTTCGGGAGACCGTGAAGGTCTATGAGACTAAAGATAACTGATACAATGAGCATAACGGTGGTGGTCTCAAAACGAACCAACCAACCGTTTCTACAAAAAAGAGGTTATGAAGGACTATGTGTCTAGTCCTGATACAAAAAATATGTGTCTACCTCCAGATGATACAAAGAAGAAGAAGGGGGGGGCACCAAAAATGGGGCAGAGGGGGGAGATACAGTATACATGTGCAGGTGGTGATCGTCAGAGACCAATCATAGAGGGGCCGTCAAATGGGAAGTCGGAAAAAACCCCTGCGATAGATGATTGGCCTCTGACGTCACGCGGCCTAGTCGAGCTCGGTCGTCGGGGGTGGCGGGTGGCCCTGTGGATGAGGGCAACGGTAACCCCAGTTGGGCGGGCCGAGAGCAGAGACGAGATGTCATGGACCTGGATGTGAGAGAGAGAGAGAGAGAGAGAGAGAGAGAGAAATGAGAGTGTTTCTTTGCTGCTTTTACGAGGATGGTTTCATTGGTATCAGAGCTTGGCTCGCCTCCTTTTTGAAGGGGTGACGATCTAAAGCTTAAAGGCTCACAAGCAATCAACACAAGCACAAGCCACAGGATCACTGATTATCAAGCCAGTGACGATCCAAGTCATCAAGAAAGCGTGCCGCATCTGAAGTGTAGACTGCATACGCTTTTCTATCTATGGTATCCGCGTTAAGGTGGGAACAGATGTAAAACTCCAAGAGCTCCCTTGAGGTTGGCTATGCCTTTGATAGGTGGCCAATTGCGTTGGGCATTGGGGCGACGGAAGCGTTTCTGACGATTTGGTAAACGTGCAAGGCTACATAAGCTTGTACCTCTTGGCTACATCATTCCAGCGTTTGACAGAAGCCTGGGCGTATCGTGCATAAGTATCACACAGAGGCTTGGATTGGCGATTCGAAAAGGCAGCGCTTGCTTTCGAAGGGGTACCCGTGAAGTATTAATGTTCCACAGGTGTTCAGACCCGGTGACGCCTTTACGGGAAAAGCTTGTATGATACATGAATTCCTAGGAGAAATAGACCACACAGAATTTTTACGCCTGACGCGGGGCACAAAGCAAAAATCCTTGCAGTCATCAAAGGAGGCGATGTTGTTGGGAGCTTCGACTAGAAGGTTAGGGATGTCGTCGATGGTGTTGTAGAACAACAAAGCTATCGTCGTCATCAGCCGCACGCGGAGCAAACTGTTATGCAGGACGCTAGGAGCTAACGTGGCACTGACGTGTCATTTGCTGACATGGCGCTGGCACGTGTAGGAGGCTGATGTGGCAGCCCATGCAGACAGGTGGCTGACGTGGTGAATGAGATGACGTGGCAGCCAGACCAGATGCTGACGTGGCATTGATACGTGGCAATGGTTAAGTTAACTCTGGTTAGTTAACCCTGGTTGGAGGTTCAGTTAGTTGGTCTAACCAAACTAGACTGGTTAGTCAAACCAGGTCTGACCAACTAACCTTAGTTTAGTTAACCAGACCATAGCTGGTTAACTAGACAACAGATGGTTGAGGTCCAGTTGAGAGCCAACCAGACCAGAGCCAGTTAGTCTGGTTAGTGTAACCAGCCGGTTACTTCATCCAATCACTGTCACCAAAAAAAAAAAAAAGGGACAGTTGCAGAGACTGTTTCTGCTAGCAGTTTTTACCTATCTGAGAGAGTATTTACTGTCAGAAAAAGCAGAAATCAGAGATTTGCACAAGCAAAGGGATGCATGCCTTTGTGCTTAGAAAAAGGGGATCAGATGAATACTCAGTCTTTTTTTTGCAGCAGCCAGAAAAGGGGCAATATAGTTGTTGATGCCTTGGCAACCTTGTGGGTATATGCCTTGAGTTGACAGCCCGGTACTAGCATAGATTGTGAAAGCAAGACACCTCTTGTTGAGGTAATTTTTCTCTTCAAAAAGCAAAGGTTGCGTGCATCAGTTGCATACACAATGTGTGAGAAATTTGCAGATCTCAGACGTGTGTTGTAAGAAAACTGCTCAATCACCTATCTAGTGGGATTCACAAGATAGGAATGCACATCCAAGACAGAGAAGTGTGCAGCAAAATCAGCAAGAATTTGAGCAGATGGTATGCACTCGTATGCAGGAGATGGAAAATCTTAGAAGGGATCCAAGAGATCAGCATTTGTTTCAAGCAGAAACTATGCCTAACACAGCTTATGATGTGCCAATGCCAGAGGCACACTCTCGTGTACAGCCAGAGAAAGAGAGATCTCATAGGGGACGGTCTCATAGCAGGAAGAGATCGAGGTATCATCACCGATCTCCCAGTCCTTCACCATCTACCTCAAGCTCGACTTCTGTATCTTCTTCTTTATCAGATAAACCATCTAAGAAAAGAAGGAAACACAAGTCTAGGAAGAGCAAGTCTTCCAGAGAGACCAAGGAATTCAAAGAGGGAGGTAAATCTGTGAAGTCTATGACCTGTAATGGACAATATGGTCATACAGACAAAATATTGTAGTTCATCAGGCAGTTTGATGCTACATTCGGTATAGAAAAGTTTTCAGAATCCTCCAGGTTGAAAATGGTCAGTTTGCACTTGACAGCGACAGCTAGTGCATGGTGGAGTGCACAGACCACAGATGGGTCAGCCCCAAAGAGGTGGAAGGACTTCAAGAAAGCCTTCTACCAGCAGTTTATGCCTAAACAGTTTAGAGATCATGTTCTTCAAGATTGGGACAGTTTGCATATGGATGTAGGAAATACAGTGGATGTGTACAACCAAAAGTTTTGGGATGCTTATTTGCAGGTTGCACCTTTCAAAAAGATCTCCAAAGGAACCCAAATGAGAAAGTATAGAGCAGGTCTCAGTCCAAGAATCCACGCAGTAGTAAATGCTTTGGGGGCAAAGAACATTCAAGACCTTATGCATTCAGCTTCAGTAGCTAGTCTTGTGCCGTTACAAGATCCATCTACAGTACTATCCTTGCATGCAAGACGTGCTGAAAGGAAGAAAACTGATTTTTCAAAATCAGAAAAGAAAGAGTATCCCAAGGTTGAAAAGAAAGGGTTTCAACCTCAGAAGCCGAGGGTTATTCAAATTTTAAAGACATATAAAGGCAAATCCCCATTCACTCCTAAACAGATAGCTGAATTTCACAGAGATGGGAAATGCTTCAAGTGTGGGAAAGAGGGGCATGTGGCTGCCCAGTGGCCAAAAAAGCCTTCAACTTCGAAGGGAAAAGAGGCAAAGAAGCCACGGGGACCGCAAAAGCCGATGGCAGGAGCAATTCCTGACATACTGGGTCATGTTTCAAACCCAGAAGAACAAGAATTGCTGCTATCATGGGGCAAACTCAGGACCAGCAAGCGCTGATTTTATTTGATCCAGGGGCTACTGATAATTTCATATCAGAGGACCTAGCCCTGAGACTGGGAATAAAGACGAAGGAGTTGGGCAGGGCTTTGGATGCCAATCAGATGTCCTGTGGGAACCCTGTGCCAGTCACTCCCTTGATAGGGAAGCTCCGTCTTCATGTACAAAGTTATGTGGATCAGGAAGACTTCTTCATTTCTCCACTGAAACATCATGATGTAGTTTTGGGTATGCCTTGGTTTCATCGCAAGGAAGTGAAGTTGACTCTTCCTGAAAGAGTGCTGAAGTTTGTACATAGGGGCAGAGTATATCGTGTGGTTGCTAGGAATAGAGGGGAAACTATTCCCATTGTATCAAATAGTTCTGTTGGAAAAGAAATAAACTCTGCAGTTTCAGCTTACATGATTTTTGTAAAAGAGAGAGATGTGGAAATGCATGCTGAAACAAGTGAGGTAGATCAGAATAAATTTCAGTTCCTTGAAAAATTTTAAAGATTGCTTTTCTGACGCTTTGCCAGGGGAGCTACCCCCTGAGAGACCTGAGAATCATGGCATAGAGCTCATTCTTGGCAGTGAGCCACCCAATAGACCCCCATACAGAGTTAGTGCAACTCAGCGAGAAGAAATTATGACTCAGGTGCAGGACTTGTTGTCCAAGGGGTTGATTCAGCCCAGTTCTTCTCCTTTTTGTTCCCCTGTACTGCTAGTATAGAAGAAAGATGGTTCATTCCGTATGTGAGTTGATTACCAAGCGCTAAACAAAATGATCATCAAGAATAGATTGCCTATTCCGCGCATTGATGACGTGATGAATCAGTTAAATGGAGCTTCACTTTTCAGCAGGATAGACTTCAAGAGTGGCTATCACCAAGTGAGGATACAGCCTCAGGATGTGCACAAGACAACGTTCCGCACTACTTTTAGGTTGTATGAATATCTGGTGATGCCTTTTGGATTGACAAATGCCCCAGCTACTTTCAATAGGATGATGGATCGTATCTTCCAACCCTATGGTACCTTCTTCAATGACATAATTGTCTTTTCTAAATCCGAAGAAGAGCACAAGGAACGTCTTGCTATAGTGTTTCAAGAGCTAAGAAATCATAAGCTCTATGCAAACAGCATTTAGATAGCACATGATATGACATGACATGATAAGATACGACATGTTTTGTATTTGATTTTGCTTGAGATATTGAGCTCTTAACTTCAGCATAGTATAGGTAAAGCTGAAACACCAATGAGACCCTTAGTACTGAATTCCGGAATGCCATGGATAGGTCCACCATTATGAGCATGAGAGCAGCCTTCAAAGGGACCAGGATATATTTGGATGATGATCTAACCCTCCTACAGCAGGAGCACAAAAGGGAGGGAATGGTACGGGTAATGGCCCCGATCCTAGCACACATGTTCAACCATGCCATATGCCACGGCTTTCCACCCTCTTGGAGCACTACCACCATCATCCCAATACAAAAGGCAAGTGACCCCATGGACACTGGGAATTACCGCACTCTCATGATTGGCCACACTCTGGCCAAGATCTATGGATCTGTACTAGAGAGAGGGATCAACAGTCACACAGAGGCACAGGGGCAGCGTGCTCTAGGACAGGCAAGATCTCGGAGACAGCATTCCACCCGAGCACGATTGGGGTGAATCTCTCTCTCTCTCTCTCTCTCTCTCTCCCCCCCCTCCCTCCAGCCCGCGAGGCCTCTCGAAACGTTAATCTCTCTCTCTCTCTCTCTCTCTCTCTCTCTCTCTCTCTCTCTCTCTACTGAGACCGACTGCCATGTACACAGCACCTTTTTGGGGGAGTGATATTTCAGCAACGGAGTGGAAGAGATTTGAGAGATTACAGGTGACCATGGGATCCAGGATGATTCAGAGTAAACCCTCAGTCCCTCATCAAATTATACAAACAGAGTTTGCCATGACCCCCCTCCAGGTTGATGCCATCTTTCAAACGGTGACGTTCCTCCACAAAGTTTGGTCCTTTCGCCAATGGAGACTACCGAGGCCACCATTAGAGTCCTCCAGGCGACTAGCAGAGAGTGGTGTTGATACATGGTATGCACGGATATCCATATGGTTTGGTAGGGATGGCATTTAGTTGATGCCATCTTTCAGACGGTGACGTTCCTCCACAGAGTTTGGTCCTTACCCCAATGGAGACTACTGAGGCTAGCATTAGAGTCCTCCAGGCGACTAGCAGAGAGTGGTCTTGATACAGCATGATACGCACGGATATCCACATGGTTTGGTAGTGACGGCATTCAAAGGGACAAGACTTCCTCCCTTTCAGTACAGTCGACGCACCACCCGAGATGATCCCACGAGATGAGATCAACCATATCATACAACTAGACCTCCTCCAGCTCCACCATACATCTAGGGCTTGGGGGGGGAGAGGAGCTCTCCACCAAGATCCAGTTCTACCATGATCACTTCCTAAGGATCTCAGAGCACGGTCTTGTCATCATACCTCAGTATCTTGAGGACATGAGAGTTTCACATGCACCAAGGATCGCAGAGCAGGACTTGCACACTATGCCAGATGGGGGAGATCGAGACGGAGGAGCATTTTCTATGTGTCTGCCTAGTCTACTATGAGATCCAAGGACGATATCATTGCCTCTTTCAAGAGGGACATGGCTTTGGCCCACTCACACAGCTGATACATTTTCATGATCAGGTCTGTGTTGGGCTCTACCTGCTTGAGATGCGCTGACAAAGAGAGACACTAATGCGGCAAGCCAGAGAGCAGCATGGGCTGATGCCACAGGTCACCATCGACAAATCACAGACTTTTATGCATCTGAGTCCACTGCCAGCGTAGCCAAGGGAGAGGAGCTTGATGAGATGAGAGCATCATGGATCAGCGGTAGGAGTGCCCACCACGATGTGGCTAGACGGGGGACACACTCTCCACGTGCGACATGGAGAGAGCCCAGAGTACGCATGATCGAGGTCCGATCTATCTCATCCCTTCTCAGAGGCGACCACCAAAGACGAGGCATCACCCTTGACATAGCCCACCGGATCCAGAGATCAAGGAGACCACGCCCTCCCCCACGTCGCGAGACAGCTAGATAGACACAAATACGAGAGCTGCTCACATCTCATCAAAGTGCCACCAGGTTACCTGGATATATGGAGCCTGAGAATGTACTAGGAGTGCTAGCCATGAGCGCCTGACACGCTTCTGTTACTTTGCTATTCTAGTATTTTGTTCACTAGCTGAGCATGTTAGCATTTCAGCTTTTGCTTTCAGTTTTTCAGCTTTCAGTTCTCAGCAAGGGTCTTAGTGAACCATTTGCTTCAGCCCTAAGTGGCTTGTATGAGTTACTTCTTGGATTCGCACTTTGTCTCTAGGCCCGCAAGGCCTCTTGTAGACGTTAATATATCTATCTTTCTCTCTCTCTCTCTCAGAGAGCCACCATGGAGCCTAGATACGTGGAGCCGGTTCATGCACTTGGGACTCTAGCTCTGAGCACTTGATGCCACCCTCATGCTATTTTGCTACTTTTTTGCTATTTTGTACTAGTATATAGCATTTTGGTACTCAACAAGGGCCTTAGTGAGCCCTTTGCCCCGGCCCATAGTGGTCTGTATGAGTTACTTGATTCCGTACTTTGTCCCATAGGCCTGAGAGACCTCGTGCGGACGTTAAGATCTCTCTCTCTCTCTCTCTCTCTCTCTCTCTCTCTCTCTCTCACACACACACACACGCACGCGCGCACAAACTCACTCACTCTTTTGCTTCAACTAGAATACACACACACAAACACACACACACCTTTGTAAGACTAGAATTCATCCAAAAAACAAATTTAGATTTTTGTTGTTCTAAAATCCTAACCGGTTTTTAAAATCAAACAGCAACCAACTATAGCACCAGTCATTGCATCTCACCAAATTACAAGTACCTTGTGAAACTGTTAAAATAAAGGCCTACCTGTTGAATTTCATCGACAGGGCATTTTATGAGGTAGTCCTGTATCCAATGAGGCTGCTCCACAAGAGCTTGTATGAAGCTTCGACATGCAAGCATATTATGCTCAAATAGCTTCCATATTAGGGACTGTCGAGAAAAGGGATTGTATCATCATTTATTCTCAAAACAAACTAATACATTTTGGTCGATGCTTGCAAAAAAGCAGCAAACAATGTTACCTTCCAGAGTGGAAGATCCTCACGAAGGCTCAGATGTGAGCGCAAATACACTCTTAGCAAAAACTCAGTTGAAAGAGTTATCATAAGCTTTGCAAACTCATCCACAACAACATCTGTTACAGTTTCCACTTCAGTATTCCTGGGATTGCTCTCCCCCCACGCACTCTGACCTCCCTCCACTTGCTGTTCATTTGCACCAACATTCCGATACCTCCGAGAAGCCCTGTTAATTGTAGTCCAACAAGACAGAAGGCAAGTTGTACAGGAGAATTTTCCAAAAATTGTGACCTTCGAAACGTGTCTATATTACTTTTTAGAAAACACAATGATAGCTTAAATGGGGGTTGGGTGGGGGGGGGGGGGGGGCGTTGTGGGTGGGGGGGTGCGTGGGGGTGGGGGTGGGGGTGGGAGAGCTAGAACCTTTCAAGCAGGAATTCTTATATCAGCACCCTCATGCATGCTTATCACAAATGCAGCATTCATATGTACTCACAACCATGGAGCTTCCTATGGCACCCTTGGAGTCAACATAAATACTATCTGTATTTTTTAGCAAGCTAGCCATCAGTAATGTCCTATCTTTCAAGTCTTAACTTTCGTAAATTACCAAATGCCAAAAATGGAGTTATGCAAAATAAGCCAACAAAAAAATCCAACCCCTCCCAATCCAATGTGAAAGACTGGAATAAAGGAAAATCAGTCAGCTAAAAATGCAAGCCTTTTGCTATCTGAGATAAATTATATTGAACTTTCAGGCCCATTTCAGGATGACCAAGTGCTTCTTGAATGAAGATACAGCAAGCATGATGATACTGAGAATTAGGCTGCGACAAAGGCCATCTTAACTCTGCCTGCACAGACCTAATTCTGATCCTGCAAGTCGGGGCGGCGGCGACATGGCACAAAGTCCCAACAGATGCGACGAGCGATGCGAGGTGTAATGGCAGGTTCGACAGGCAACATTGGGCATGGCGTGGCTGAGCAATAGCAGCGATGCTCGTGAGGGTACAGTTGGGCGTGACGGGACTGGCGGCATGGCTGAGGCGGTGGCGACTTGGAGCATCCAGATAGCAGTCGGGCCTTCATCAAGTTAGGCGTGGGATTGTTGTAGTCGGACGACTCCATGCTCCCATTGTGGTCGCCAGCTCTAGACGGTAGCATTGCTCAGGCGTTTGTGTACCAGGCCCAAGAAAGGGCTCTGATACCAATGCAATGAAAGGGAAAGGGGTAGATTTGGTGAAGGACCAAATATGGCAGCAGGAGGGGGGGGGGAGAGAGAGAGAGAGAGAGAGAGAGAGAGAGAGAGGGGTAGAGGGAGAAAGAAAGAAAGAAAGAAAGTTTATTAAAGTCTTCGGAAGACCGATGGGTCTATGAGACTGTGAAAAACCTTATACAATGAGCTGTGGTAGTGGAGCTACTAAACGAGCATCCACACCAATGCAGAATGCAAAAAAAGCAAAATGATAGTACTAAATCCTAAGTACAACATAGTCATATCTCGACTGTATATATCAATCAATCTCAGCATCATCGTCAACATCATCATAACCATCATCATCATCAGCAGCAGCAGCAGGATATCATCCGGATGGATGAGGCTGTGGAGGTGGAGGCATGAGGTCAGCAATAGAGTGTTGTCGCCCCCCCAAGGGTGCAGTCCTGGTACCTCTCCTGGTCGTAGCTCTACATCTAACCACTACCACTATGACCCCCATCGGTCGGGCTCCGACCCTAAACAAGGAGGGGATGTCCCCAAGTATGATCTATGAGTCAACCCTCTGTCTGAGATGTCGGGTCACAGGCTCTGAGTCACGGTCATGTCGAGATCTCGCCTCGTGGGGGTCTATGTGACCTAGCTGAAAGAACTCCGTGATAGAGCTCTGAGAGGTATCAATCGCAGGAGAAGTCTGCTCATGTCTCCATGCTGGGAGTATCCTATCGCGGTGTCTGAGCATCTCATGAATGAAACCAGCCAAACATCGTTGGTCTGGGTAAGAGAGGAAACGGGCCAAAACCCCATAACTATCTCTGAAGAGGCAGTAGAAACGCCCTCGGATCTCATAGTAAACAGGACATCTGAATATGAAATGCTCCTCTGTCTCAACCTCCTACATGTCACACAGTGTGCATATGCGCCTCTCCCTGGGTAACCGAGCTGCTCTGCCGCTCTCGGTACGAAGTCTGTGAGAAGAGACCCGGAGCTGCCCAAGTGAGATCCTCAACGAGTGGGGTAGATGAATATGCATGCATCCTGGTGGATCAATGAAACCCTCCGCTGTGATATGTATGAAGTAATCTCTGTAGAAGCCCAGCTTCACTAAAAGATCACTCGGGCCCAACTAAGTCTGGAATGTGTGTAGCTGTAATAGATCCTCACAGATAACCTGGTTGACCTCGTGTGATAGTAGGGGAGAGAAGGGAGCATCCATGTTGTACTCGAAAGGGGGTACTCTGTCCATGTGGAGCCCTAGTCCTACAAACCATCTCTCTGTGCGTGCATACCAACACCTCTGCTCTCCCCTTGCTGCAAGTGCCATTGAAGAGGACAGTGCTAGCCATGGTATCCTGCTACGCCCGGATGTGTAATCCCCATACTCCACGATCCACGCACCAAGATAGAGTGAGAAAAGGGTGAGGGGAAGAGAAAGATAGAGTTTCCAGGATCCACGCACCAAGATTCTCCAAATTGACTCCTTGGTCCAAACTGCAGGCATGTATGGCAGCCCTTCCTGGGGGCCAGACCTATCTGATACAAAGATACAAGTTCTCTTCTTATCGTGGATGATCCACAATAAGCCATAAGTTCCCCATCAGATCATTCAAGCTGATTTCGGAGCATCTCCATTGCAGTTAGGTGCTGCGGCATTCCGAACTATCAATTATCTATACTGCGTGTGACATTATTGCTCCTTTACTGCAGGTCAACGCAAACTACCTTGGTTGGCGCTATCCTCTTCTATGGCATTAGCAGCTCAAGGTGATCAGAGATGCTGGCATGCACACACATCCAAATGGTTCGAAACACTGGGTTTCCATATAGACAGACTGCCACGTTCCAGTATAGCATTGACGCTCCGTTTGTCCCGTTTCGGGGCAACGAGTTCAACCTGATCATCCAAGAGGATATTTTACAGTTACACATATTCAGCACCTGGTTGCATAGACAGAGCTTTTTGTGAAACTCAGCTTCTATGAGGACCACTGCTTATGCATCTTCGAGGAAGGTTTCATTATCCCGCCAGGGTACACTCAGATCCACCTACCACACTCGCTTAGAATTGCCATTGGACAGTTCTATGTTTCATCAAACCAACTCTGTATCGAGAGTGAACGAGCAAAGGGGATCCCCAGAGAGAGTCCTATCTGCACACTGTGTGGGCGGTGAGGTCGAGTCAAACAAGCACTTCGCCTGGTCTACAGCAACATTGTAGACGACAGCACTACCATTTCAGAAACAGCTTTGGGTCCCTTTCCAGCCTTCTCTCATACCTCGACCAGAGGTGCCTCGCCACTTTCATTCATGAGGCGGTCTGACATAGAGAGTGTCTCATTAGATCACAGAGACAGGAGTGGGAGGCCTTATCTGACCCAACTCAGAGTGTGATCACAGAGTTCTTCCAGCCTAAGCATACAACCCCCCCAATCAAAGATAGCTGGCGAGGTAGAGACCCCGAGACGAGACACGGCACATTCAACAAAGGACTGAAAAACACATCCTCTACTGACATCTCATCTATGTTCAGACCCGAGATACAGCCAATAGGGGTTATTGTGGCGCTTGTCAAGCGTAGAGCAACTGCCAGGAGGTCATGATACAGTACACTTTCAGACAGTAGACAACGATCTAACACGTGCTTTTTGCATGCCTAGTCCCACGTTTCATGCCATGCATGTCTTGCATTGTATTGTATCGGAACGTAGAGCAGCTGCCAGGATGTCACAACACACAGTAGACAATGATCTATCACGTGCTTTTGGCATACACTGCCTAGTCCCACGTTTCATGCCATGTGTATTGTATTGGATTAGGCTGCATCTGTTATGATGATGATGATGCAAGTGACGCTGCATCTGTTATGATGATGATGATGCAAGTGAGAACTATGATCACCTCCCTCCATCCTTCCCCCCCCCCTCCCTCCTGCATCTATTATGATGACGATCATGCAAGTAAGGACTATAATCTCTCTCTCTCTCTCTCTCTCTCTCTCTCTCTCTCTCTCTCTCACACACACATATATATATAGCTAGATGAATCCAAGAACATTCCCAAACTCATCCTCTAAAAACACAACATAGTGCAGTTTCAATCTCACGAGAGTCACTCATAAGATTGAAAACCATAAACTCCATCACGCATAGCAGGGACTAGCTACTATGACATCCCCACTGATGTCATCAGCGCCCAACAGTGGGTGTAGACCATATATAAAAGTATGCTACAAATCCACACACCCACACATACTTGAGCATCCATTTATACAAAGTCTTCGTACTGAGTTTTTGTCGGCACTCCGGAGGTGAAGGGCAAACTCAGCCATGACGAAGGCTAGCACTAAAGGAGAAGGCTAATCAAAAAGTAGTCCAAATCTCTTCGTTCAAGCTACAACTGCTTGTGAAGTCTAAACGATTACATTTTAGTCTCTCCCAAACGAGCATCTAAATCTAAATCTAGCTGATAGGCCAACGCACCATTTAAGATAGAAAGAATTATCGCAATACCAGCAGGCCGCAACTTGGACGAAAACTTCACAAGGTGAAATTTGCATGTCCGCTAATACGGCACAAGCATATACCTAGATGAATCCAGGAACATTCCCAAACTCATCCTCTAAAAACACAACATAGTGCAGTTTCAATCTCACGAGAGTCACTCATAAGATGGAAAACCATAAACTCCATCACGCATAGCAAGGACTAGCTACTATCACACACACACACATATATATACACGAAGGCAGAGAGCTCTAGCTCGACCTGCTTTCAAGCACATTTTCTAAACCCCCTAACGAAGGGATGGCTATTTACCACACTCGTGAGGCCAAGAGCTAGGTAAGCAGCACCCTTCTGGAGGTGTGACCAAACGACGACTGAACAGTGATGCTTCGAGAGATTGCAGGTGACTATGGGATCCATTATGATTCGAAGTAAGCCTTTAGTCACCCACCACATCATACAAGCAGAGTTCGGTATGACACTGCTTGAGATCAATGCTACCTTCCAAACGGTTACCTATCTTTGGGCCCTACCTAGAGAGAGGCTATCGAGGGTGGTATTGGAGTCATCTATACGACTAGCTAAGAGTGAAACTCACATGACCTGGTATGCATGCATTTCTAGATGGTTTGATAGGCGTGACATTCGTATGGATCATCTCCCCCACTTCCACTACAACTTGGATGCTCCTAATCCCCTCATCCCGCGGGATGAGATCAACCATCGCGACCCCTGAGAGTGTCAAAGTATGGAGTGATCTTCAAACCCCAGTATATGGAGGACAATCGAGTTTCACATGCCCTTAGGATTGCCATTGGACAGATGCGAGTCTCATCCCATTAGTTGAGGTTCGAGGCTCTATAGATGCGAGTCAATTTGATGTTGTACTGTCTCATAGGCCCGCGAGGCCTCTCGAAGACATTAATACATATGCATCTCCATCTCTCTCTCTCTCTCTCTCTCTCTCTCTCTCTATGCGCTCATTAGGGAAGAGTTCAATCACATGGTAATGATATGCCCTCACTATGCACACATTAGGGAAGAGTTCAATCACCTCCTTGAGGGACATAACAAACTGGCTGATTTGCTGCATAAAGGGTCACCTTCAGCTTTAGGAACATTTGTGTATAAGCTCTTCAAGCATAGGAATCCACCTGAATCCTAGAAGGTGGTTTCTCTTTCCACCCTCCCATCTTCGGGAGGAGCTTTCATGTACTTGTGATATTGTATTGCTCAGGTCCCATAGGCCGGTTTTGGTCTTCAGAGGACGATAATATATTCTTCTTCTTCTTCTTCTTCTCTCTCTCTCTGTCTCTCCATTAACCACCAAGACCCGCATGGGTCTTGGTGGTTGAGGCTCTAGTTCATGTCGTTGTGTGTGTGTGTTCAATCCTTGTGGTTGACTTCGGATACGCCTACTGTGTGCGTCTTGGGATTGTTCCTATGAAGTAAAAAACTCTCTCTCTCTCTCTCTCTCTCTCTCTCTCTCTCTCTCTCTCTCTCTCTCTCTCTCTCTCTCTCTCTCTCTCTCAGGCTTGTATGAGTTCGCTTTTCTGTGTGCTTTGTCCCATAGGTCCGCAAGGCCTCCCGTGGACATTAATCCCTCTCTCTCTCTCTCTCTCTCTCTCTCTCTCTCTCTCCATATATATATATTTATTTATTTATTTATTTATTTATTTTATTATTTTTTCAGACCTGCGATGCAACCGACCGGGGTTACAGTGGTGCTCGTTAGACATCGGGTAGCGGCCAAGAGGGCACGACAAGTTACTCATCCAGATAGCAGACAGCGATCCATTACGGGCTTCTTGCCTACACTACCTAGTCCGTTGGGTGATGTATCTTGATGTTCTATATGCCTATTGTATTGTATTGTATCAGACTCTATCTCCACATGAGGATGATGTGCCAGGATGGCTGCATAGGCTTATGGTGGACATGTACTATGATATCACTGACTATGTCTACACAGTTTTCTAGGATGCTCGCTTAGTAGCTCCACCCTTTTGCTCATTGTATCAGGGCCCAGGCTTTTCTTCACTCTCATAGACCTTTAATACTCTCTCTCTCTCTCTCTCTCTCTCTCTCCCCATATTCCTCACCAGACCTCCCACATCTACCACGCCCCACTTCTTGTGCACTCTTCACCAACATGATATCAAGCATGCCACCCTGAAGCTACATAATAGCCGAGCAAAAGACTATGAAGGGATTTGTCCAGAGTACATTGCACATGGTATTAATACACTAGGCAAAGCTATTCAATGAAGTGCTTTGCACAGGTTTTCCCTGCACCTGGATACTCAACACTTCTATTCCACTTCACAAGCAAGGGATCCCATGAGTCTGAAAAACTACACGACCATCATGATTGGACATGTCATGTCGAAGATTTATGCAGCAGCGCTTGACACTCATGTTACTTGAGATGCAGAGTGTGCAAGACACAGAGCGATGTGACAAGCACGCTTTCAAGCAAATCATGCTACACTGGACCACCTCTTACACTGAGGACTTTCATAAGTGTAGAAGAAAACTCCTGCCTGAAATAACTTGCTGCTGCAATATACACATGCTTGCTTGCCTAATTTTGAAAATGAAAATTCAACGCTGCAGCATTTTCTAATTAGATCAGTCACAATAAGATTGCATCTATTACGATCTCTCTTCATACATTTCCAATGGGCTAGAACTAAGTATGGTAAGGAAATTGCAGAATGGTGAAATAATGCAAGAACAAGCATTGTGTTCTCATTGCATTGCAAATTCCATGCTTGGGTATGAATACTTTCTTCCTAAAGTCAATTGCAAAATAGCGACTTGCGAGAAGCCATAGCGCCTTGAGTTCATGAGCACTCTTGCCAAAGGACTGCCAGCCTGTACTACATACTTTCCTTTAGTGGGAAATGCTCACGCTTGACTGTTGTAGCGTACAACTCTGATGTGACATGTTTCTTTCATCTCTATGTTCTTCTTGCATCCTGCACCTTTGATTGTATTACCTAACAGACTTGCGGCCCCTTAAAAAAACAAGGGGACAAATGCGAGAAGCAAAAGCCTTTTATAAGCCTATTCTAGCATGCACCGTTGCTCAATAAACTGCCTTTCTGTTCACAAGATATAAAAGAGAGTACAAGTGAGACCTAATATCATAAATTATTACTAAATGCTCTCTTGTATCATCGACTTTAACAATGCTTTTTATATCAAAACATTTTCACTACAAAAAGAGCACAAAAAAGTTCATCACAAAGAAGCAGCTACACTAATTGCAAATGGCACAGAACAATTGTAATTTATCCCTTCATGACACATAGTGAAAAAGTTGATCTTACTGTAAATATCATCACATTCATGTTTTGCATCACTGAAGCAGTTGAATGCGTAAAGAAACGGTGGTAATCATGAATGGACACATTATCTGAGTTTCAACGCCTAACTCAGAGAACAGACATGTTTTTACCTTGCATCAATTATGTCGTAGTTCACCTCCACCAATCTGAGAAGGAATCTGAAATAATCTTTATCCATAAGATGATTCTCATGGACAAATCTGCACAAACAAAACAACAATCACAATATATACAAGCCAAAATGGAGGTCGGTTTATGAGATCTAGGCGTATTTATGCACCAACCTCAAGTTTTCTTCCCATACACTTCGATGTACTGAAGCAGGCATCTGTATGCTTCTGCTGTGAACATCAGCACAACATCAATCTATCTTTTGCCAGGACAAATACAAGCTTTGAATTCAATTTGCAAGATTTAAGTTTGCAGAGCACAACATTCAAGCTTTTTGTCGGGGAAAGAATCATACAGGTTTGGCAAGCGTTCAGATATTGGAATTTCCTTCATCATCTCATCTCCATCCTCATCTTCTGCTTTGTCATAACATAATAAGAATACATCTTCAATGAAGCAAAGACATAGCTTAGCACGATACGACACAGGACTTGGCACGTACCTTTTGTGAGTGACATTGCTGTCTGGGCTGGGGAGTATGCCGACGGCACCTGAGAACATGATTAGAGAGATTGTATCAGATAAATGAACTAAGGCGCCCAATCTCGTGTAAAAATACTAAAACCATATCATTGGAAGTTAAACATACATTATGTCCAATGTTCAAGAATTCTCAAGGAACAATAGACACTACCTCCTGTTGGGACCTCTCATAAAGTAGCATGTAAGCACTGTTGGGCCTATCAAACTCCTATGTTTGCACAGCCATCAGCAAAAGCTTAGGTTAACAAATCAAATAGTGCAAGAAACTTTTTCATATGAAAAGAGAGGTACTCAGTATCTGGTGGCCTGTCTATCTACCTGAGGGGTTGTCGTTTTTAGGAAATTATCATAAACGTCTACCGTATACTTTCCGCCGAAGCAATCTTTCTCCAAATCATTGGCATCATAAGGTTCAACATTCTTATCATCAAAAGCAATCCATCTGGTGCAAAGGGGGGCGGGGGAAACTCTTACGATTCAGAGGTACAAATACATGCCACATTACAAGACACATGCTAATATTCGAGCTCAAACAAAATCTGCAAAGTTGTTGGTTACAGTGTAAAAGCTTACACACCCGCCAGTCTGACCCCTTCCACAGTTGAGAGGGTGATCCCCCCCACGCTGCTTTATGTATGAATAATAATGCCCTGCAAAAGCAGTTCCAGAATGCACAACAACACCAACAAGATCATATTGATAGTACGGATCTGGCTTCAAGAAGTTGGACGGGGTCTCTTGTTTACTGTTGATATCTGAGGAATTATTGCTTAGTTCTCTGGGGCTATTGGTTGCATGATTCTGTGTCTCCCTTAAAGCCAAGCCTTCAACAGTAAAGGGCTTCATGTCTACATGTGTAGGAAACTCAAATCTGTCTTTGAGTTTCAGCCTTTGCATTGTCTCATAGTCAAAGTCAAACCTTTTCAAGTGAATGACAAGTGTATGAGGCAGTGATTTAACACACACTCGCTTCAAGGCATCTACTTTTAGGCCACATTCGTCACAATAGTAAGCATTGTCACCCTCAAGCAAGTCACCGCGCACAAATGCTTCCAAAGATTCTAGTAAGTCCCTTTTGTTCTTTACATCAACACTTATAGCAGCAAAAGGCTCCTCTCTCTCACTTCTATGTGGACAACCACGACAAATCACCTGCAATCAAAGAAATCAAGATCATATCAGAGGTATGATGTAATAACAGTGCTTTTATTTGGCTTGACTACATGATACTATCTTCTGATTGCATGGTTTTACAGTGCAGCTGAAACATAAGCCCCTAGTTTGCATTATTGAAGTATGGAAAAGGATAAATAAGCCACCCAACCTGCTGCGCAAATATTCCTCCAAAAATCCTTGTGAGGGTGGTTTCTTGATGGGTTGCCTTCAGTGTCTCGTCAATAGAATCATATAGCCGATTAAAAAACTCGAAAGCATCTTGATGCTCTCTAAGGTTGATTGGCATACCATCATAATCACGATATGCACACCAAAAACCCTGTGGAGTATAATGGTCAAGGCTACTGCCAAGAAGAGCACCAAACATGGCTTGCAGCTGAAAGAAAACAGAACCTGCCTTCTCCACATCCTCACACTCAGTACAAGCCAAAACACTCCTACGGACTTCGGGTTGCATAAACAACTGCTGAAAGACAGAATTCATATAACATGTTGCCCCAGCGTTTTTCAAGCCCACATAGCCACCCACTGCCTTCCTTCCATATGAAGGTAAGTGTTCCCAATCAAGAACCTGATCTGACAGATGAATCTTTATCACCAATTCAACCACCTCTCTAAAACTTTCCTTACAATGTGTAGCCAGACAAATCAAGAGCTGAAAAGCTTTCTCACGGCTCCCGCGAGTCCCACATTTTGGCTGCAACAAACCATCATCCTCAGGGGAGATACCAAAAACACCAAAGTGAACCCCATGTACTTGACCTCTTCCGGTGTTGTTGCTTTCATCCTCATGTAATAAGATTGCAGAGTCTGGGAAGAGGAATTGTTTAATAAGCTGCATTCAATACAAAGAATAGTTATGAGGAAGACGTTCACACAACACCAATCACTTGAATTTTCTCACAAAAAACTACCAAATCGAGAAGCTTACCATCTGCACCAAGCCTCGTCCTCGTGGACTCTTGCTTGCACCAATTATACGCTTGTCTAGTACCTCTACCAGGACTCTAATTAGATGCAAGTGACCCTCTAGAAGCTGCATCCAAAACCAATTGGAAAGCTAAACCATAAGAATCCAGACACTATTCTTGCACAACACATGGACACTTAGCTTAATTCAAACAACGATACTGTCAAAAGATACAATATCATGTGTACCCTATCATCGTCATCAACAGCTGCAGGAGCTGTCTTCAGCCACTGTAGCTCATCCTCCAGCTGCTGCTCTGCAATTTCCCGCTCCTCTGCACCTTCAATTGTGCAAAAAAGATGACCCAAAAGCTCCCAAAGCTGTTGAACAGATCACAGATGGTCACTATTACCTCAGAAAAAGCATAGTAAGAATAAACCATCAGGTAACCAATGTTTCTCCTTTGCACTCCAAATAAATCAAAATAGTGCAGTTATCACTGGCAACCACGCCAAACATTCTACTTTCCCAAACAGGCTGCAAAGTCTCTCCTTTCTTAATGTGAAACATAGAGTTCTCAAAGAGGAAGGTAAACTTACATGTACACATCGTTTTGGATGCTTGCTGGCTTCAACTTTTGCACCAATTAATGCCATCAAAATCTGCCGATGAGCAATTCGATCTTGTCCATTTTTTACGGCACTGGCCAGAGGGAACGAGCATTTAATGCAACAGGCTTCCAGCCAATGAAAACCAAAGTCTACATCAATCTGGATCAAACTTGGAAATAGAGCTTCTACGCTACAAGATTTTTAACTTTCAAAAATAATTACTAGTTCAAGATCCTTCACAAATTCTCACACTCACCCAATCTCCTGAAGGTGACTGTGATACCCTACCCTTAATCTTTCAGGTTGCATAAGTACTTTCCTTTTGCACTGTGCACTACCACTAACAGCTTGGGCAACTAAGTACTCGTCTTGGCATACAAGCAGACCTTTGCACTCACCCCAATTTCATGAAATGCAGGGCAGCACGGTATCGAACAGTCTTATCAGGTGAATGTAAGATCATCGCCTGTTAACCAGCCCAGTTTCAATTGTTATGGCCCACTTTTTGAGAGAGTAACATTTTCAGAAAATTCAAAAGAAAACAACATAATTCGTTTCAAGTATGCTGTGTTCCATACCACAATAAAATTCTCAGTATCTGCAGAGGTGAAATAGGATCTCCATACGTACTTATGCTTCAGTAAACATAACACCTACAGCAAACATAGAAATGTGAGCATAACTGCTTACTTTGTCTCCTGACTTTTACACAGTACAGTGTATGCTGCATGAGATCTCAATTAAATTGAATGAATTTACATCCCCACGATAATATGAAAGACCCTCCCATCTACTCCCACTTTCCAACCAGCTAAGCTGTAGATAACCGTCACTAAAACTCTCTTTTTTTTTTAACATGACACCAAGCTCATGCCACTGAGCAAGCTGGATTGTGCATTTCAACAAGACTGACAACAGAGACTGGCTTGCAAGATTATAGAAAAACAAGAGGACCCGGCTTAGAATGCAACGGAAGAACAAGAGCACGCAGTCTGAAAAAGAAAGAATGCATACAATAGGGATTCCAGGAAAACATCCTCTGAAAGCACAGCACATAGTAACAGTTTCAATCTCACGACAGTCAGAAGGTTCAAAACCATACTCGCATAGCAAGGACTGGCTACGATGGAATACACCCAACATCATGAACACCCACAAATGGTGGGTGTGGACCATAATGTAAACAAATGCTCTCACATATCCACACGGACTTGGGCATCCATTTATACAAAGATCTTTGTTCTGAGAATTGAAGGGCCAATTCAGCCCTGACAAAGGCAAGCACTGAAGAAGAAGGGTAATTAGAAAAAGTAAATACTATAGTAGTCGTTTTAGTCTCTCCCACACAATCATTTATAAACAGAGGATGATTTGAGAAGATATACCTTTATAAGACTAGAATATATCCAATCGTGCAAATTTAGATCTTTTGTTGTTCTAAAGTCCAAAAATCTACACAGAAAATAAAATAGAAAACGAAAGAGAAGAAAAAGAGGTAACAAATTTTTTTGAAAAACAAAAGTAAGGCATACTAAGCAAGCAAAGAAACACTTATGTCATCATTAGTGCCCAAGCATAAGCAGCTATACTAGGCTTCTAAAGACCCATGGAATCTCTTGGGATCCAGTGCTTGCTAAAATACATCAAATAAACAAAAGAGAAAAAAAAAAGGCATAAAGAAGAAAGGAAGAAGGTGACTAAGCAAAATAAACAAGCAAATCAATAAACAAAATCAACCAAAAAACATCTCTCTCTCTCTCTCTCTCTCTCTCTCTCTCTCTCTCTCTCTCATGAGGATCGCCATTGGTCGGTTACGAGTCTCATCACATTAGCTACGGATTGAGGCAGGGAGAGCTGCAAGCATACCTAGAGAGCAGAGGATTTGCACACTATGCCAAATGGGGGAGATCAAGACGGAGGAACATTTTCTATGTGTTTCCCCAGTCTACTATGAGATCTGAGGACGATATCATTGCCTCTTTCAGGAGGGACATGGCTTTGGCCCACTCACACGGCTGATACATTTTCACGATCAAGTTTGTGTTCGGCTCTACTTGCTTGAGATGCACCGACAGAGAGAGACACTGATGCGACGACAGGCCAGAGAGCAGCATGGGCTGATACCACAAGTCACCATCGACAAATCACAGACTTTTATACATCTGAGTCAGCTGTATTAGAAATCAAGAGAGTGAGAGAGCAGGAAGCAAGAGAGCTGAACGTAATGTTTGCAATAGAAGGAGTGTCTATTACAAGAAGTGGGATGGGTTTTGTCTAAGTGACAAAACCTTATCCTTCACTAACCGTAGTTAGTGAGCTAACTATGGTTAGGGAAAAAAACCTCTAAATGAGGGAAAAGTGCCCCCAACCTACTTGTTACATTACATGGTCACTGCTGAATTATAATAATAACTCTAACACCCCCCTGCAGTGCCAATGTCATGTACAAGGAAATGATCAATCACCAAAAGGATATAAGTTCAGGGCACTACCAAATGCCTCAAACTTTTCATGTGGAAGTGGTTTGGTGAAGATGTCTGCAACATTGTCATGTGTTGACACATAGATCATACTGATCTCTCCTGCATGCAACTTCTCTCTGACATAGTGATAGTGAACCTCAATGCGCTTCGTGCGAGCATGAAACACAGGATTCTTTGCCATTGCTATAGCACTCTGACTATCAGTGAGAATCGGGAAGGACCCTCCAATGAAAGATGAAGATCAGCAAATAAACGACGCAGCCAAACACATTCAACTGTCGCTGTGAAAGCTGCCCTGTACTCAGCTTCACATGAGGAGGTAGCCACTATAGACTGTTTCTTGCTCAACCAAGAAATGCAAGCATGTCCTAGAAAGAAACAATTCCCACTGGTGGACTGCCTAGTATCATAGTCTCCATCCCAATCTGAGTCACTGTAAGCATGCATATGCAAGTCACCCCCCGGGAAACATCAAGCCAAAAGACTTTGTACCTTGCAAGTAACAGAAGATGCGTTTTACACCTGCCAATGCATAATTTTTGGGCTGTGCATATACCTGCTCACCTGAGAAACTGAAAACTGAATATCAGGTCGTGTATTGCAGAGATAAATGAGGCATCCAACAGCCTGACTATAGAGTGTGACATCAATTGATTCACCCGCATCATGCATTGTAAGCTTCAGCCCCGGCTCCATGGGAGTGGACATAGGCTTGCAATCATGCATTTTGAATCTGTCCAAGAGCTTTTGAACATACTTGGACTGAGACATAACAATGCCACGTTTCTCTTGAATAAATTGGATCCCCAAAAAGAAATGTAACAAGCCCAAGTCTGACATATCAAATGTAGCTTTCAATTGGGTCTTGAAATCTGCAATTACTTCCTTATTTGATCCGGTGAGCAGCATGTCATCTACATAAAGAATGATGACCAGAATATCCCCCCCATCCTTCTTTATGTAGAGGGTGCTCTCAGTTGGACTATTGTGGAGCCCCTTACTGGTCAAAAAGGCATCAATTTTGGCATACCATACACATGGGGCTTGTTTCAGCCCATACAAAGCTTTATTCAGCTTGCATACCTGAAGTGCATTTTCTGAAATTTGAAAGCCCAGAGGTTGTTTGACATAAACCTCTTCCAACAAGTCTCCATTAAGGAAAGCTGTTTTAATGTCCAACTGATGAACATTCCATTCAAAATTTGCAGCCAATGCTATAACCGACCTGATGGTTGTCATCCTGGACGTAGGAGCAAAAGTCTCCTCATAATCTATGCCCTTTTTCTGAGCATATCCTTTTGCAACCAGCCTTGCCTTATACCGATCAATGGACCCATCTGGTTTTCTTTTGACTTTGAAAACCCACCGTGTACCTATGGCATTCTTACTTGGTGGCAAATCCACAACATCCCAAGTCTGATTTTTATGAATGGACTGCAACTCATCGTGCATGGCATTCATCCAATGCACATTATCTTTTGCTTCTTCAAATGTCTCAAGCTCCTCCTCATCAAGAAGAGTACCTGCATAAGCTGATTCAACTGAATGAGCTCCCTCCATGTGCCTTACTGCACTACGAGTTCTGCCAGGCAATGGAGCTTCAAGCCTACTCTCCCTGAGAGTCTAAAGCAACCAATGCGAGACTGTTTTGGCTGCGTGTATCTCTTGAATTTCTTGCTTGACAACTTCATCCACACCCTGAGGTTGTACCAATTCAGCTGGGGTCTGAATCTGTACTTGTGGAGCTGGCGGAGGTTGCTGTAAATTCTGAATTTCAGCGGGGGAACCAAATGCTATAGGAAGCATCCCCTCAAACACATCATCTGAAGAGGCCGGAATCTGAAATTCAGCACTTGTATGTGCAGAATTTTCAGAGAATACGACATCTCTACTGACAAAAATCTTCCGTGTAGCAGGATTGTAGAGACGATAGCCTTTGCTTTGTGAACTATATCCCACAAAAATGCATTTTAGTGCCTTATCTGACAACTTGTGTCTGAACTCCACAGGCACGTGGGCATATGCAACACAACCAAAAACTCTGAAGTGGTCCACTAAAGGCTTTCTCCCATGCCATGCCTCATAGGGAGTGATTGTCTTCAAAGCCTTTGTAGGAGCCTGATTTAAAATATAGTTGGCACACATGAGGCCTTCCAACCAAAACCTCTGAGGCAACTTCTTACTTGTGAGCATGCATCTATCCATTTCCATGGTGGTGCGATTCTTCCGCTCAGCTTTGCCATTCTGTTGAGGTGTAAGCCTCACTGTAAGCTGATGCATAATACCTTTTCCTTTCAGAAATGTCTCAAATTCATGAGACATGTACTCCCCCCCTCGATCTGTGCGAAGTGTCTGCAACTTGAGTCCTGTTTCATTTTCAACCATAGCCACAAAGTGTTTGAAATGCATAAACACTTCTGATTTTGCCTTGAGACCATAAACCCAAGTGTAGTTGGTAAAGTCATCTATGAATGTAACAAAATAGAGATAACCCCCAAAAGCAAGTGTCCTCATGGGACCGTAGACATCACTGTGAATAAGCTGCAATTTTCTTGTAGCTTTCACTGCACCATCCTTCTTGAAGGGAAGCCTATGCATTTTGCCAAGAATGCAACCTTCACATGCATGAGGAGGAGGGGACTCCAAAGGAGGTAATGCATCAACCATATCATGCCTCTGAAGTGTCATTAAGCTGCCATAGCTCATGTGCCCATACTTGGGATGCCACAACTCCGCATTGTGCATTGCAACAGTGGGAGTGCTAACTGATAGTGCAAGATGGGATCTTTTTTCATATAAATCAAGCTGAAAAAAGACCCCGATACAAAGTGCCAGACAATCTCAAAGCATATTCATTTTCTTTGTCTCTGACTGCACACTTGTCATCATCAACAACAACCTAAAATCCTCCTCGATTGAGTGAGGACACTGAAAGCAAATTCTTCTTTATACCTAGCACATAGAGTACATCTGATATTCTGAAATCTGTGCCATCAGTGGATGTGAGAATAATGTCTCCCACTCCACACATTGAATGAGAAGAATTATTTGCACAAGTTACCTTCTTCTTGGTGGGTGAAGAATGCAAATTTACAAACACATTTTCTTGGAAGTGATGTGCTTTGAAGCACCACTATCAAAATACCATGTATTTAGTGTCTCATCAACACTGAAAGAGCATTCATCCTTTGAAGGATCGTAACTGCAAGTCAAAAAAGCATATGGGTCATCATCATTAGTGGCTGTAGTATCTGAACTACCAAAAAACTGAAGTGCAAGTCAAAAAGGCATAGTGCTCTTCAACCAAGTTGGCTGCAACATCTCCTCTATCATGGCAATGTGGACCTGATGCATCTGATACAGCCATACTAGAATCCCTTTTCTTTTCTTTGGCTATGCGCTTCTTGCACTCTCCAATATAATGACCTGGCTTTTTGCAGTAATGACAGATGCCCTTTTTTTTCTGCTTGTTTGTATCACCCTGTGCCTTATAAGAAGGCTGTCCAAAATCAGCTTTATGCTGATGTGTGGGCTGATGGGCATGTGGCTTATGCTGCCCTTTACCGTTGGGCTTGAACTTAGAGAGCATAGTGTGCTCGCCAGCCCGGGTTGCCATATTTTTGTGTGTTTGTTCCTCCTGCAACAGAAGTCCTACCAACTCGTGAAAGGAGAGAGGATTGCTGCCCTCACAAATTCAGTGAGGTGTGGAAACCAAGATAGGACTCAGGAAGAGAGTTCAGAGTGGTGGAGATCATCTCTGAATCTGGATCATCAATGTTCAGCAATTGTTCCCTGAGATCCTGAAGCTTCGTGAGGTGAGAATTCATGGAATCTCCCTCCCCCATATGTCTATGGGAAAGTTCTCGCTTCAGAAAGGAAACTCTAGCGTCGTTTCTTGCTACAAACATACTCTCCAGTATTACCCAAGCTGCCATAGATGTCTTGCATGAACGAATATGAGGTATAATCAACCTCTTGACAAAAAGAGAGATTACTGAAAGAGCTTGTGCATCTCTACAGTCCCATCTTTTCTGCTCTGATGTGGGAGCTCCTGGAGCGGCTGCTCCAATTACCTGTGCTGTATTTGTACCTCCACCCCTGCCTCCAGCTGTAGTAGTGACAGGTATAGGCGTTGTATCTGGTCTTTCTTCATCTCCATTGATGATAATCCCAAAGATTTCTGCCAACTAAGATATTTCGAACCATGAAACTCCACAAGGAGTAGCTGGTGCCATCCAACTTATCCTCCTGTGTGAGAACCCCGAACACCTCATTTGAGTTGTTATGTGCCATTTTTGCCAGATAAACTCAGAAATACAGCAAACTGAACAAGTAAAATCCCTTCCTGGGATGAAAGATGCACAAGCAAATTCTGCAAAGAAAAATATGCCCACAGTGACAAATACTGTCACAACCTGTCAAAGGCTCAAAATGCACCACAATGCTCTGCTCAATGCCCAAAAATCTGCAAATAGAATCTGCAGGAGGTGGCAAAAGTCTGCAATTTGACTCGTATTGAGTCCAAAACTGTCTGCAAACTTCCAAAATGCTCTTATACCTGCAAAATTGCAACCCAAATGCAAAAGCCCCAATTTCTTGTGGGAAATTGCATACAAAAGAGGGCAAATGGTCTGAAAGCCCCAAATGTTGCACAAATTGCACTCTGCCTGCAAAAGCCCCAAATTTCACTGCAAAATTGCAGTGTGATTGCAAAAGCCCCAAATTTTTGCAAGAAATTGCAACTCAAAAAAGGGGCAAATCGACTGAAAGCCCCAATTTGCAATTTATCTACAAAAAGAACCAAATTCCACTACCAATGTGCGCAAATGAGCACACCCTCAATCCCAAAATGCACCTGCTTGAATCCACAGCCAAACAATGGCTCACTGCACAAATGCCTGACAAAGAAAATCTGCTCTGAAACAAAAACTGCTAGAACAAAACTGTAGGAATCAACAAAAACAAATGTATCCGGTACGGACAGCAACGACACTACTGACAGTCCGTACAATTGTACGGGCTGCTGTTGTACGGAGGTATGGCTCCCTGCTCTACGGGTGTACGGTTGCTGCTGCTGTTGTACGGAGGCACATGCTGGTTGTGTTGTACGGATGTACGGCTGGCTGACGCGGGGCTGTACGGCTCTGTACGACGGTCTGCTATCAGTTGTACGACGGTCGTACAGCAAAGGTACAATGCAAGTACTTGGTTGTCGGGGGTACAACGTCCGATGGTAGCTGTTTAGAAGACAGCACATGTACGGCGCCGTACTGCAGTGTACTGACTGCTCATGGGAGCAGTGTACAATATGGCGACAGCGCTACTCTGCAGTACAGACGATGGCGCTTGTACGGACGGGAGCTGAGAGCAGATTGGCACTGGTACGGCGGTGCAGGAGCTGTACGGGGTGTACGACAAGTGTACGGGCTGTACGGAATCAGCCCATACAGATTGTACGGATGGACTGTACGGACGACGAGCAGGAAGAGCAGGGAGCAGGGTAGCTTGCAGGCTAGGAAGCAAAGAGCAGGGAGCAGGGAGCTTGCAGGCTAGGAAGCAAAGAGCAGGATCTTGCTGCTCTGATACCAAATATTAGAAATCAAGAGAGTGAGAAAGCAGGAAGCAAGAGAGCTGAACGTAATGTTTGCAATAGAAGAAGTGTCTATTACAAGAAGTGGGATGGGTTTTGTCTAAGTGACAAAACCTTATCCTTCACTAACCGTAGTTAGTGAGCTAACTGTGGTTAGGGGAAAGAACCTCTAAATGAGGGAAAAGTGCCCCTAACCTACTTATTACATTACATTGGTCACTGCTGAATTATAACAATAATTCTAACAAGCTGCTGCCAGCGTAGCCGACGGAGAGGAGCTTGATGAGATGAGAGCATCATGGATCAGCAATAGGAGTGCCCACTACGATGTGGCTAGACGAGGGACACACACTCCACGTGCGACACAGAGAGAGCCTAGAGTACGCACGATCAAGGTCCGATCTATCTCATCCCTTCTCAAAGGCGACCGCCAGAGACGAGGCATCACCCTTGACGTAGCACACTGGATCCAGAGATTG
Organism: Dipteris shenzhenensis; assembly: GCF_047967505.1. Classification (NCBI taxonomy): domain Eukaryota; kingdom Viridiplantae; phylum Streptophyta; class Polypodiopsida; order Gleicheniales; family Dipteridaceae; genus Dipteris; species Dipteris shenzhenensis. Next base: position 12,994,780 of record NC_141628.1, on the reverse strand, counting down.
AGGAGACCACGCCCTCCCCTACGTCATGAGACAGCTCGACAGACAGATATACGAGAGCTTCTCATATCTCATCAGAGTGCCACCAAGTTACCTGGATATATGGAACCTGAGCATGTACTAGGAGTGCTAGCCCTGAGCGCCTGACACGCTTCTATTACTTTGCTACTCTAGTATTTTGTTCACTAGCTGAGCATGTTAGCGTTTTTAGCTTTTGCTTTCAATTTTCAGCCTTTAGTTCTCAGCAAGGGTCTTAGTAAACCCTTTGCTTCAGCCCCCAGTGGCTTGTATGAGGTACTTCTTGGATTCACATTTTGTCTCATAGGCCCACGAGGCCTCTTGCAGAAGTTAATATATCTTTCTTTCTTCTCTCTCTCTCTCTCCCTCTTGCAGACGTTAATATATCTTTCTTTCTTCTCTCTCTCTCTCTCTCTCTCTCTCTCTCTCTCTCTCTCTCTCTCTCATGTAGGAATGAAAGAAAGAATTTACAGAATGAATGAATTATTTAAAACATAAAAACTAAATGAACCCCTTACACTTAAGTACCGCTTCCTACAAAGATGCAAAATTACATTCCTAACTTAGAAAGCACGTGCATACTCAATCAAACTCTCTTTTGAAACTAAGCGAAAAAAAGGGCTATTCAGCTCCCCGCTTTTTGTTCTCAACTTATGTTCACTCATTCTAAACATGCCTAAGGCCGATACATCATAGATAAAAGACTTCATATCTAAGATTGTGCATACTTTTCTCATTATTTTTCTTGGAGTACACGTCTTGTGTATTAGTAAAGTGATCAAATTACTACATTGAGTGATAAAAGACTCCTCCGTTGTACAAAGGCGGGAAAATCTATGGAATTGGGAAGTGAGCCATTACAAAGTGTAAACCACTATATTAAGGTTGTTCACGTTTATCATATACAACCTGTAATCCTAAGGTATATAGGGAAATTCTAAGATCTAAGAAAACACAAGAATCCCCTCTTGAAGTGCAGTTCAGTTCACAAGAGTCACGAGGATAGATTCCTTCTCCAAAAGCACAAGCGTTTTTGTACATAAATTATTGAAAGTCAGGAAATGCGTTGTACATAAATGCTTTGAAAAGATAGCTGATACACACCACACAAATTTATCGCAATATCAGCAGGTCGCAACAAGGACAAAAACTTCACAAGTTGAAATTTGTGTATCCACTAATACAGCAAGAACATGTATCTAGGTTAATATAGGAACATGCCCAAACTATCCTCTCAAAACACAACAAAAAGTGTGATTTCAATCTCATGGCAGTCACTCATAAGGTTCAAAACCATAACTCTATCACATTGCAACGACTAGCTACTACGACATCCCCACCAACGTAATCAACACCACCAACGGTGTGTGTACACCATAGTATAGACAAATGCTTTCAAAATTCACACATACCCACACCCATACAAACTCGAGCATCCATTTAACCGAAAGTATTCAAATTAAGTTTCAGTCAGCACTCCGAGGAGAACGGCTGCGACAAAGGCCAGAACTAAAGCAAAAGCTAATGTTCTCTTCAATGGCCAACCCTTGGAGACTAGATGAAGGTCCCCTACAAGGCAGGTGATTACCTATCCAAAAGCACGTTGAGAGCATCAAAGATTCCACAATAAGAAGAAATGATTTGGCACCATCTTGCAAATTGTTTACCAGATGTGGACCCTTTGGTTTGCTAGAGGTGACTTCAACAGCTTGGAGTTCAAGGAGGACAAGCTGGAAGGGTCTGTATTTCCTGTTGTGCCTTCTGTCGAAAGAGGCAGGTGGGAGCTGTTCATATTTGCCTTCAATGGGCAGATGCTTGGCGAGAGGTTAAATTCACTGGGACCTTGAGAGGCCTACGGTTTTCCTTTCATCAGAGCCGTCATGATGGGTTCTAGCATTTCCTAGCTCTGCTGGTGATGCTACAGGCTCCTTCTCTTCAGTTTAAATCCCCATAATATGCTCATGTATTGAAAGTTCAGACCTATATACACTTGTCCATCTCTTTAAGTTAGTATTTATTAAAGTGTTGAAATCCTTCAGCCCAATGAATCAGTTGCAAATGCTGTAACTCCACACACTTACAAGGTGATAGGAGTCTAGGGTTGATTTGTATCTCCCATCGTTTATACAAATTCCCTTTATGGATGGGGACCCCGTGTTGTCCCATCTACCCTATGTATAATTAAAATGTTGAAATCCTTCAGCCCAATGAATCAGTTGCAAATGCTATTACTCCACACACTTACAAAGTGATAGGAGTCTAGGGTTGCTTTGTATCTCCCATCGTTTATACAAATTCCCTTTATGGATGGGGACCCCGTGTTGTCCCATCAACCCTATGTATTGTGCGTTGAGTCCACTCTAAGGAAGATTGTACATGTGTTTCCAATTGTATGTTTTGAAGTTGTCAAGTATACACAAGCATGGTTATGGTTTAATGGATGGCTCATGCACAGTAATGGTATCGACATGGGATTTAGGACTTCAGGTACTTTAGATTGATCATTGATGTGGCCACTGCTGAGTGGATCACAACAGGACCATCTCATAACCCAGATTGATCTCTGGGAAACATTATATATCAAGTAAGAAAGTGCAAATTTGGGTTTTTAGTAGAATATAGGAAGTAGAACATGTCCAGCAAAAAGTGCAGAATTAATCTATAATATGCTTAAGATCATAAATGTGAAAGCCCACTCAATTGACACCCCAAAGTGCAGGAGGGTATTGACATAGAGAGTCTATGAGAACAAAAGATCCACATGAGTGACTCACACCAAACGGTTTTTTCTAAAAGGTGATAGCCCTTACCATAAACTCTAGTGCTTCGATGCATAAGTATTGATCTTCTGGATCTAGCCCTGATTCGTCATCATCTGGGAAAGACCGCTTCTGCAAGCATAAAATGGTATCATGTAATGAAGAAATCCATGAATTTACTCATTTCTTATTTTAAAAGAAATCAGTACACAGTTGCATACACAACAGAGCTGGTTGTTGACTTGCTGAACATAAATTTCAAAACAGCAAAAAAACCTGTACCTTTGCAGACCGTCCACCCGTCCTCCTTAGCACAGAAGCAACTGGAGATGGACTTCCCATTGCTGATAGCTGCCCAACAGCAGCAGCCCAAGTCATCCGTCGAAATGCACCAATGACTGATGCCATGTCGACAGACTCCAGTTCCTCCTTTATTATATATATGCACACAACATAAAACAAAACATGGGTGATTTTCCAAATGTGTAAGAGGGACATCAATCAACATACATTCCATAATACAGGATGAATGGAATGACAAAGGAAATCAATATTAAATTCTTCAAATCTTTCAGTTCAAAAGCGTCAACTTATTACGATCACACTTCCTCGTGGGATTATAGATGCAATGTCTGTGGGATGTATAAGCAGTAAGCCAAGAAAATTTGGGGGGATCATGATTAAAATCTTCCCAAAACAACAACAGAACACCCTGATCAACAATGCTTTACATTAAGGCCCAGTACTACAACCGCTTCAATACCTTTGTCCCATTTATTTGCAATGCTTTCTTACTATCCTGCATGGAGACCTCACTATCACCAGACACTCCATCACAAATTTCATCGGCTTCTATGTTTCCATCGTCTCTGTATTGATAAGACAAACATATGATACAATGCACAACATTGGGGAAATTTAGTCAGCCATCCTTATAGAGTATGGACCATATATTCACAGAAGGAGAATAATCAGGACAAGTTTTGCAATGTACCTCACAGTACATGTAACTTCACTAACAGCCACATTTACGTCTTCATATGCAATCTTCTCTGAGAGCTACACCACATGAAATAGCATTTGTCAGATATTGAAGGACCACATTCTGAAGAGAAGAACGACACACAAATAACCATATACTGTTCCCACAAAACCAATCAAAAACCATTGAAGCATCACAGCGAGCAATCATCTCTAATTACACATGCGTTTGGAGTTCCACAAAAGGTTTCATCCAGCTGCCACCCCTCCATGCACACCCCCCCCCCCAAAAAAAACATGAAAAGAAAAAAGGAAATCCCAAAAACAGCAAAGCAGCATGATAGCGAACCGTCTCAGCTAATACTGCCCCCAAAAGCGCACACAGGCGTGCGCTCACACACACACCCCTGTTACGTCACCAGCAAACAGGGCTAGCCACCGCTAACCCTGGGCTTCCGCTACGGTGCAGGTCAGAACCAAAATTTGGAATCCAGATATAGCTGTGGGTCAAGGATAGTGAGAGTTACATGCACCAAGACCTTGTTAGGACAAGGTGTCCATTTTGCACCTTTGGTAATCCTAATGTGTGAAATCAGCAGTATAGAACACGAGCTCAGTGGACAAGACACTCCACCCTGCTATCGGATGTCAATTCAAATTCCACTCTCATGCTTCGCAGTTAATGGGGCAGCTGGTGATCCCTAGTCAATGTCACATACTACTAGTGGTCATTTACAGGGATGCCTCCACTTAAAGCATGTGCTTGAGCTTGCAGGTTAGATTGTAGGATACCGATCCACTTTTATAGCCTGCAGCCAGCAGCTGCACTCACAACCAACCAGTCAGATCCAACGGAAGGCCAACTTAAAGATAACCTGTCCCATGTTCTTTTGCGAGGGAGCTGTCGTATATGAGCAATGTTCAAGCTGAGTTGGCCATTTTTGCAAGAGTGATGTGAAGAATTGATAGCGATGTAACGATATTTCCAGGGGTATTACAAAATAAGTAAACCTTTTCTATGGTTATAACTCTCGACACTAGAGGCAGATTCACACCACTCTTAGTTTATACTAGAAGACTTTGAAAGACCAAGCTAAAAGCTACAAACATGGTGATACTAGTGTGATAGCGCAACGATTCCATAGAGCAGAAGGTAAAGAAAAAAGAGCATAAACTAGGTGTTGCCTTACCAAAAATTTAAGGAGGCGTAGACTGCTAGCATAACATCCACGGCGTGTTTGATTGTCGACTCCCTCAGGCAGAGCCCCAGGCTCCAAAACTGCCAATAGATGCCTGAGAGAAAACAGCAATAATGTCGATAAGATTGTCCTTGTATGCCTGCCATTGTGCATTTTTCCTAAACAGGGTGGTGAAATCAAACTCGCATGAAAACTTACTGGAAGCCAGCAGCTTGCAGAAAGGATTTACGGAACTTCAATGTCTGGGCGTCAACTGGGCGATTAACTGGGACAACTAAGCCATCGAGAACCTACATCATGCCCTTAGTTTGTGATCAAATAACTCATAACATCAACCAATTCATAAGATTCGTCAATTCCAAAACAAAACAAAAAAAACAAAAAAGACATGGATCTCTAAATTCGATTTTTTCCCCCTAGACATTAGATCCAACAACATATCAAAAACACTCCCCCACAAGTAATCACCACTAAGAAATAAATTCTCCTTGAAAATGAACAAATCATGTAAACAACTTAACATCCATAAGACACAATGACAAGCCCCATATAATTTTTGGGTGCAATAACATCATATGACACTTGTTCTTCATAGATATATCATCCTCCAAGGAGCTCATGAAAATTCACAAACAAATTAAGCCACTTCCATTTCGACAAAGAGAAGGAATCTTTTGTCGTCCACACATTGAATGTAGTCCATGGTTATTTTTTCCCAAAACCTACATGATAAAGGCAGCCCCCAATGTCCACATCATTGGTAAAATTACAACACAATGGTGAGCGGCTCTTCTCTATGAGTAAGAGACTAATTGGCACTTGTAAGTGTCAATTAAGTACATAAACTGACCTAAAAAGATTGTATGATATAAATATGCTCATGCAAATAGCATGATGCCATTGCTCAGTAGCTCCATAAAAGCCAATGGAGGGAAGCCAATGCTAGATAAGAGAAAGACAATAGTCCCTTTGCTATAGACTGTATGGGACCATTGAATAAGTCACACAATCCCTCCCTTACGTTTAGCTTATGGTAACCTTGCTACACATGGGGTCGGACCTCTAGATAAGCCGAATCATCACCCCCTCCGTTCAACTTCATTGGCGAATCTTGAATCCCCAACAAAAACTAAAGAATGAGAAACATATGCATGCCCACTTTAAGTCTATGGAATCGATACATGCAATGAATTCGAAGGAGGAAAGTGGTCCTTCAAACCACTTGAATTCTAGGAAGTCAACATAAGCAATAATACACCATCCAAGGTTTCCTTGATGAATAACGTCTCTTTAAGCGCACAAAGTATGACCCCTTACACGTGTGCGACGGAGGGGCTTCAGTTGACAAATGGGAAATTCCAATACTCGACAATAGACCTCAGAGCGAAAGCTCAAAGCTCAACTCATATATACCTTTGTAAGACTAGAATAAGTCCAATCATACAAATTTAGATTTTTTGTTGTTCTAAAGACCAAAAATCTACACAAAAAATAAAAGAGAAGAAAATAGAGGTAAACAAAAACTTTTATGAAAAACAAAAGGAAGACATACTTAGCAAGCAAAGCAACACTTATGTCGTCATCAGTGCCCAATCAAAGCTCAACTCATAGTTTAAAATCACCCATCTTGATTATAAATTATCACAATTACACATAGAACCTTCAACATGTTGGGGTAAAGGCACATTGCCACCCCTTTATTAAAGATAAGACATCTATGACTGTCTTAAGACAGTCATAGGATAAAACCTAATCCTAATAAAACTAATGAGTTTGTGGTGTGGCTCATCACTTCACACCCGCACATTTGGAGTTCTCTCTCTTTCTCACTCTCTCCCTCTTGCTCTTCTTCCCCCCTCAGGCCCTTCAACTGGTATCAGAGCCACCTTTCCCTTCTACCCTTGCCTACCCACCCCCCTCGACCTCTACCTAGCCAGCAATCAGCAACGTCCGTACGGGCGCGGGCATCGAGCGTGGGCACGGATCAGATCAGGGCGCAGGGCGGCAGCGCATCGAGCAGGCAGGGCAACGGCGCATCGCGCAGGGCAGGGCGGCGCAGCAACGCGCCACTTAGCAGGGGGCAGCGCATCGCGCAGGAGCAACCGCAGGCTCCCTTCGCGCGCCGTACATCTGTACGGCCGTACATCCGTACATTGGTCGTACGTCCGTACATCCGTACGGACGGCCCTGTGCCGTACAGTACAGACTACCATACTGTACGCTGATAGGCCCTTCAACTGAGCAGGGAGCTGCTTCCGATTTTTGCAGCAGGGAGGTTTTTTTTTTTGGGATTTGTGTCAGAGGAAACTTTTCTCCTTGGATCTGGCTTTTGCACAGGTACAACAAGTACAAAAGTACAACAGGTACATTTTTGTTTGGGGAAGAAAGAGAGGAGAAAGAGCACTCTGCTCTTCATTCCTCTTGATTCAGGATCATCTTTCAGTTCACAGAACTGTGTTTTCTTGAAAGTACAGCAAGTACCTTCATTTACCTCGTGCTTGAGGAAAAGAGAACCACAGAGTGTGGTTGATTGCACAGTTATTTTGTTCTGGGAAGGTAATGCCTTGATTTTGCAAGAGGACATATGCTTTTACTGGGTTTAAATCTCAGTTTACAGGTGAGCAGATCATAGGGCTTTTGCCCGGCAGGTGATGCTTTGTATGCCTTGAGGCAGTGTGGTGCCAGAGAGCACATATTTGTCTTGATTTCCGCAGTGTCGAGGTGACATTTTCTTGCAGGTCACATTTCTTGTGCAACACTCAAAGAACCTCAGTTGAGCGACGCTTGGCCAGGGCGCATCGAGTTTACTCGGTCCCTAACTGTCCATCGTTGACAGTGCTCAAAAGGTTCCTCATTGAGTGTTTGTACGTTGGGATCTGTGTATGTCATTTTTACACAGGACAGTATATGCATTACACTGTTGGTTGATTTTGTCAGAGAGACCTTCATATTGCATACTACCTCAGTGTTGAGGTGTTTTTCACTTGGTTCAGGTGTCAGATCAAGGGGCTTTTGCCCAGATTTTGTTTGATAGCACTTGGGTCACCGACAGAGATCTTCAGATGCATTTTATCCCCTTGGCAGAAGGGTGATTGCTTGGGATTTATCCCATTTTCTGTTGCAGGTTTTGTAACAGGCTGGAGTATAATTTTTTTTTGGGTGTTTGCCAAGTGGTTTATGCATATTAACTCAGTGCAATACCTCATCTGAGGTGGGAGAAGTGATCAGTACAGCCAGTACAGCAGTGTTTACAGCAGTGTTTGTGCTTTGTCAGCTGATTATGCACTGTTAAGCACTTGTTGAGCAGCTGCAGCAGTCTGAAATTACTGTTTTTATGCCTCTTTGAGCACGGTACAGTTTATGTCTGAAATTACTGTTTTTATGCCTCTTTGCAGGGTCATTTACTGTTTTTGCTGCAGATTTTCCTGACAGTAAAAAACAGCACTATTGTGAGTGCTCCTGGCTCTTGATAGAGCAGGTTTTTTTTTCTGAGAAATCAGAATTTTTATTCAGTCTTTTTACTTCCAGTGAGTCAGATACTTTCCTTATCTGATATGGCATCAGGGGGAAGTGATTCTTCAATTCTGAACATAAAGAAACTGAAAGGAGCACACAATTATGCATTATGGGCAGAACAGTGCTTGAATGTACTTCTATTAAAGAAGATTTCTAAGCCCATAAGGGTGAAGGGTGTCAAGCCATCTGACATGGCAGCTGATGACTGGGAAGAGCTTGATTTGTCCGCAAGGGCAGCTATCATGCTCACTATTTCTGACACTCTTGTGTTCAATGTTCAGGCTGAAAAGACCTCTTATGGTCTATGGCAAAGGCTAGAAGAATTGTATGCCCAAAAGAGCTCAGCCAGTAAGGTTTATTGGTTGAAGAAGTTGGTTGATCTTCGCATGAAGGAAGGTACAGCTATGACCTCACACTTGAGTGAGTTCAATGCCATCTTTACACAGCTGATTGCACAGGGATTGAATCTTGATGAGGAGTTCAAGGCTACTTTCTTGCTGTGTACCCTCCTTGAGAGTTGGGACACTTTCAAGACCACCCTGTCAAATTCGAATGTCACTCTTATTTATGCTGATGTAGAGAGCTCTCTCCTTATGGAGGAAATGAGCAGGAAGAATAATGCGAGCAGCAAGTCTTCAAATGCCTTGCAGGTACAGGATAGAGGCAGGACTCGGCAGAAGGGGAGATCTGCTAGTAAGTCCAAATCCCGAAGTCAGTCCCATGGCAAAAAGGATATTGAATGCTTTTATTGTGGCAAGAAGGGACATGTGAAGTCTAAGTGCTTCAAGTTCATACGGGATCAGAAAGCCAAGAAGGCTGAAACAAAAGATGTAGGAAATGCAAGCAAAGGCAAAGGCAAGGCCAAGGCAGATGACTTGGATGCAGTGAATGTTGCAACAGAGGACAGTGACAGTGACATACATGATGTTTTATGCTCTTCTGCTGTAATAGCACATGCTTTGGTTATTGATGGCCATGACATGCACACCTGGCTCTTGGATTCAGGTGCTTCTTTTCATGTTACTCCTCATAGGGAGTGGTTTACTTCCTACACAGGTACTCATGGAGGTGTTCATCTTGGGATCAACTATGCATGTCAGATTGCAGGGATTGGCAGTATACAGATAGTATTTCCTGATGGACGCATATTCATGCTTGATGGTGTCCGCCATGTGCCGCAAATCAAGAAAAATCTGATTAGCACTGGCTTATTGGATGACAGTGGTTACCACACCACATTTGGGGATTCCAAATGGGTGATTACTGATGGCCAGGCTGTAGTGGCTGAGGGTTTTAAGAGTGATACCTTGTACCCTCTTTATGTTTCCAGTGTAGGTAATCATGTTGTTGCCATAACCGAGCTACCAAAGGTTTCATTGTGGCATAGCCGGTTAGGACACATGTCTGTTAAAGGAATGCAAGAACTGTCACGTTTGGGTTATCTGCTGTCTCTTTCTTTTTCAGATTTGCCTACTTGTGATCATTGCATATTTGGCAAGCATTCTGTGACTCCTCATAAGAGGAGAACTCCCCAGAATAGAGCACCACTTAATCTAGTGCACACTGATTTGTGTGAGATGCCACAGTTATCACTAGGGGGTGCAAAATATTTTATTACTTTCATTGAAGATGCCACACGCAAAGTGTGGGTCTATTTCTTGAAGCATAAGGGCGATGCCTTAGATGCTTTCAAGAAGTTTGTCGCTCAGGTTGAGAATCGGACAGGTCGCAGGCTGAAATGCCTCAAATCCGATAATGGGGGTGAGTATGTGTCACATGCTTTTGTGCAGTTTTGCCAAGCTAAGGGCATCAAACAGGAACTCACAGCTCCTCATAATGCATCTCAAAATGGTGCAAGTGAGCGGATGAATCGAACTATTCAGGAGAAGGTTCGATGTATGTTGTCTTATGCTGCATTACCCCATGGCTTTTGGGCAGAAGCCGTGCAAACAGCAGTTCACATTATTAACAGGTCGCCAAACAAGGCTTTGGAGTTGAAAGTGCCAGAGGAGGTGTGGTCTGGCAAGCCACCTTCATATAAGCACTTACGTGTATTTGGCTGCGAGTACTTTGCTCATGTACGCAAAGAACTGCGCACCAAACTGGATCCAAAGTCTATTAGATGCATCTTTATGGGTTACGGTGACGAAGGTGAAATGGGGTACAGGTTATGGGATCCCGTTAAACGGAAGATTATACGCAGCAATGATGTCATCTTTAAAGAGGATAGTGTACACAAGGAACCCGTGCAACCTGTGGAATACAGGAGGGTTATTTATGATGATGTTGGACAGCAAAGAATGCCCATTTACATGCAGCAGCAGGCTGCTGCAGATAACCCTGTTCAAGAGGGTATACAGGCTGAAAATCAGCCAGATAATTTTGCCAATGATGCACCACTGGATATGCCAGCAGATGGAGCTGTAGCACAGCCAGATATGGTGGTACAGCCACCTGTCATGCATGAAGAACAGGCTGGACAGCAGCCTAATCCGGAACATTTTGTTAGGAGGAGCACCCGTGTACAACGGCCTCCTGCCAGGTTTGTTCCAGGAGCCAATAATGTGGCTGATTTTATCATGCTGACAGATTGTGGTGAGCCTTCCAGCTTCAAGGAAGCTATGGGAAGAACAGAGAAAAAGAAGTGGGAGAAAGCCATGCAGTCAGAAATGGACTCCCTACTTCAGAATGATACATGGGACTTGGTGCAGTTACCTGCAGGCACAAAGGTTTTGCCATGCAAGTGGGTTTACAAAGTCAAAGTGGATTCAAATGCTTTACCTAGGTATAAGGCCAGATTGGTTGCCAAGGGATTTAAGCAGGAGAAGGGCATTGACTTTGATGAGATTTTTTCCCCTGTAGTCAAGATGACTACTTTGAGAGCAGTGTTAGCTCTTGTTGCTCATGACGACATGGATTTATGTCAGATGGATGTGAAGACAGCCTTTCTTCACGGAGATCTCCATGATGAGATCTATATGAGTCAGCCAGAGGGATATGCTGTTAAAGGGAAAGAGCAGCTTGTGTGTAAGCTCAAGAGGAGCTTGTATGGACTCAAGCAGGCGCCAAGAGAATGGTACAAAAAGTTTGATGCCTTCATGCAGTCCCAAGGGTATCATAGGTGTGAGACCGATCATTGCTTGTACACCAAACGGGCAAAGGATGGCAGTTTGATGCTACTCATTCTATATGTGGATGACATGCTTATTGCCAGTAAATCTCAGCATGAGATTAGTGCTTTGAAGAAACAACTGCATAAGTCTTTTGACATGAAAGACTTGGGTGATGCAAATCATATTCTTGGCATGCGGATTACTCGTGACAGGTCCAAGGGACTTTTGTTTCTGTCACAGAAAGAGTACATTGACAAAGTACTGCAGCGCTTTAAAATGGAGGCGGGGAAGTCTATTAGTACCCCGTTGCCTCCACATTTAAAACTCAGCAGTAAGGACAGCCCCAGATCAGATGATGATAAGGCTGAAATGGCCAAGGTTCCGTATGCATCTGCAGTTGGATCTTTGATGTATGCCATGGTTGCCACTCGTCCGGATATTGCTTTTGCGGTGGGAGTCATCAGCAGGTATATGGCAAATCCAGGCAAGAGGCACTGGGAAGCAGTGAAAGGTGTCTTGAGGTATCTCAAGGGTACCAAAGACTTGTGCATATGCTATGGTAGGCAGGATGCATTGGTGCACGGTTTTACAGATTCAGACTATGCAGGGAATGCAGATAACCGGAAGTCTACTACCGGTTATATTTTCACATTTGCAGGAGGTGCTATATCATGGGTGTCTCGGTTGCAGAAATGCATTGCACTGTCAACTACTGAAGCTGAATATGTTGCAGCCACTGAGGCTTGCAAGGAAGCAATATGGCTTACTCGGCTGGTGGGAGACTTGGGCATTACAGGAGTTATGCCAGTTTTGCATTGTGATAGTCAGAGTGCTATCATGTTGGCAAAGAATCCGGTCTTTCATCAGAAGACCAAGCACATAGATGTGAAATATCATTTCATAAGGGAGGTACTGGAAGACAAGTGACTTGAGCTTGTGAAGGTGCATATTGATGATAATCCTGCAGATTTGCTCACTAAGAGCTTGCCTACTGAGCGGTTTGCACATTGCCGCCACATCATGGGATTAGGATGAGACCATTCTTATTTTATGGTCTTGTATACAGTAACTGTATATTGCTGTAATTTTTATTCTTTTCTCCCCTTTAGGCACATTGGCCTTTAGGTGGGAGGTTGTTGGGGTAAAGGCACATTGCCACCCCTTTATTAAAGATAAGACATCTATGACTGTCTTAAGACAGTCATAGGATAAAACCTAATCCTAATAAAACTAATGAGTTTGTGGTGTGGCTCATCACTTCACACCCGCACATTTGGAGTTCTCTCTCTTTCTCACTCTCTCCCTCTTGCTCTTCTTCCCCCCTCAGGCCCTTCACAACACTACTTGCAAGGAAAGAAGAGAAATGGAACTTCCTTGTTTCAGTTCTCATAAGAGAAATATGCATGCTCAAGTGTATTGCTAGTTGCAAGATCTTCGCAAACTTCGAGATCACACATGACCTACCAATATCCAAAGTTTGTTGCCCCATGCAGTTGAAATGCTTAAGCTTATTAGTTTTAAAACAAGTATATATCGACCATTTCACAAGGAATTTTCAAAGTTGGCTTAATAATTGAAATCCCCAAAAAAAATTGTAGCCTGGGCAACTAAGATTAAACACACTAAAGAGTAAAGTTTCGAGGTTAAACTGCCCTCTTAATGACAAAAGTAAAAAGTGTAAAAGCATTCAAGCAAAGATTCAAAAAAAAAAAGAATAACAAAATTGCATGGCTCTATGAAAAAAAAAACAAAAACAAATCTGCATGGCACAAGTATGACCTAGGAGAGTTAACACGTATGCAAAAACACCAAGATGTTCAGAATGTGTTCCTAAACCAGTCAGAAGAATGGGAACTTGTAGGCCAAACTTAACCAAATACACAATCATATAGACTTTTAACAATTCTTGTGAGCCCAGTAAGGATGGTGAGACAATGCCTCTCTTAATAGATACCCCTTCACAAGGCTTAGTACAAAGACAAGAACCAACACTTGGCATTTCTTGAAGGCCATGGAAGTCTTGTTTGGATTCAAAAGTAAAAACCTTTTTCCGTCTCCAGCAAACAAATTCATAGGCACTAACAAAAGAAAGCATGCATGCAATTAAAAACATCCATTATACAACATTTAATAATATCCACCCATGTGTACCGCACTACATGCACATGCAAGTGCTTCAAGGGTGCATGCATGCCTAAAATACAAGTGCAAGCATGAGCACGGGCGTGAGTGCGACCACGGAGTTAACAGTGCATGCATGCTTGTGAAAGAGAGAGACAAAGAGGGAGGAGCCCAAGGGGAGGGAGAGAGAGAAGGAGAAGGGGAGGAAGGGGAGAGGGAAGGGGAGGAAGACAGAATGCAAAAAATGCAAAATGGTAGTACTACTAAGTATAACATAGTCATGTCTGTGGTCGACTACATATCAATCTCATCATCATCATCATCAGGACATCAGGGTGGATGAGGCAATGGAGGCATGAAATCGGCGATAGAGTGATGTTAGCTGCTTACAAGTGTGGCCTTGTGACATCTCCTGGTCATAGCTTTGTACCTAACAAAGGCTCCAGTAACCCCTGTCGGCCAAGCACCAACTCTGAACATAGAGGAGATATCCCCAAGTGTAATATGTGTGTTAACCCTCTGTCTAAGCTGTGGCTCTGGGTCACGATCATGTCGAGGCCTTGTATCGTGAGGGTCCATGTGATCTCGCAAGAAGAACTCTGTGATAGAGCTCTGAGAGGGATCTGCCAAATAAGAAATCTGCTCATGTCTTCATGATCGAAGTAATCTCTCGCGGTGCCTGACTGCCTCATGAATGAAAGCCGCCAAGCATCTCCGGCTTGGATAGGAGAGGAATCAGGACAAAACCCCAAAGCTATTTCTGAAGAGGCAATAGAAACGAGCTCGGATCTCATAGTAAACAGAACACCTGAAGATGAAGTGATCCTCCATCTCAACCTCATGAATGTCACATAATGTGCATATGCGCCTCTCCCTGGGCAAGCCCTCTGCTCTGCCGCTCTAGATACCAAGTCTATGTGAAGAGACCCGAAACAGCCCTATAGAGATCCTTAGTGAGTGGGATAAGTGGATCTATGTGTACCCTGGTGGGTCAATGAAACCCTCCTCTGTGATGCAAGCAGTGATCCCTATAAAAGCTGAGCTTCACTGGAAGATCGCACGGTCCCAATCAGGTACGGAATGTGTGTAGCTGTAAGAGATCCTCACGGATGACCTGGTTGACCTCGTGTGACAGGAGGGGAGAAAACGGAGCGTCCGTACTGCACTGGAAGGAAGGGAGTGTATCCATGTGGAGCCACAATCGCTCAAACCATCTCTCTATGCTTGCATACCAGCATCTCTGGTAACCTCCTGCTGAAAGTGCCATAGAGGAGGACAATGCTAGCCATGGTAGTCTGCTACGTCCAGAAGTGAGATCCCCGTACTCCCTAACTCGATACAAATACGTGATGACCTGAAATGCTGCATCTAGCTATAATGGGGATGACCCAAACTCAGCCTGAATGATTTGGTGAGGAATGGATGGCTTACAGCAAATCATCCACGATAGCATGAGAGAGAGAGAGAGAGAGAGAGAGAGAGAGAGAGAGAGATGATGATGATGAAGACGACGACAATGATGATTGTGATGATGAGCAGTTTTAACGTCATGGCACAAAGCAAGGACCTTAAGAAAACCATCTCTGCATGAAAGAGAGAGAGAGAGAGAGATGTATTAATGTCTTCGGGAGGCCTCACGGGCCTATGAGACACAATACAATCGCTGAAAAACTCATACAAGCCAATGTGGGCTGAAGCAAGGGGTTCGCTAAGACCCCTACAGAGTGCTAAGAAAACACAAAGACAATCATAACTTAAAACTAATACGGATAGGAAACGCAGAAACTCAAAAGGCATATCCAGATGCCATGGTGACTCTCCTATGAGATCGAAGGACGTCTTGGAGAGCTATGTATGTCGCGCCGTCTCTCACAATGGGGAGGGCTATCTCCTAGACTTCTGTATTTGGCATGCCATGTCAAGAGTGACCCCTCGACTCTAACGCTCACATCGAAGAAAGGCTATGATAGGCTAGACCTCTATGGTGCGTGGTCTAACAACTCTTTGCCCCTCCGCTCTATGCCGTCTCCTCCTCTCGGTCCACTCTGCCCTCATATCATCTATCTCCTCCTCCTCCACTCCGCTGCGCCCCGGAGCTAGACCCAAAGGTTAAAAAAAATGTGACATGTCGTTGGGCTGCAGCATATCTCTAGCTCAGGTAACACTATCGGCACATGCTCTCTAATCTATCTCAGAAGAGTCTCTCTACATCAAATAAAGACCGAAGCATACCTGGTCCTGTAATTGGATCAGGCGAGATCATGATCCAAACCCAAGTCCCTCCTGATATAAGTGGTACCGCCCTTGAATCTCATAATATACTGAGCATACCTCTGTCTCCACCTCCCCCAGTGTGCAAAGTCTACATATCTGCTGCTCTCGGTACGCCGCTAGCTCTACCTACATCTATCTCCAACGGATGGGACGAGACTCTCATCAGTCCAATGGCAATTCTCAGTGCATGTAAGATGCGTCTATCCTCCAGGTACGAGATGATCAATCCATGACGCTCTGGAAATTGTCGCGATAGAGCTAGATCTTGGTGGTTAACTCCTGGTCCCCCAACACTGTGCCGTGTAAATCTAACCGTATGATACAATTGCTCATCTCGTAGAATCAGGGAGGATGGGACATCCAGACTGTACTGCAAGGGTGAGAGTCAATCCATCTAGACACCCTGGCTATCAAACCATACTGCTTCATCGACATAGTTTCACCTACCGAGGTGAGTCCGTAGAGATTGTACAATCGTACACATACCTCAAAGCAGTTTTCTTGGGTTCAGGCTTTAGGATGGTGCACATAGCCAGAGCATGACTCACATGTGGCCAGGGAGCTGTAGCTCGACTAGAGCGACAAGTTCTTTCAGGCACATTTCAGGACCCCCACATGAAGGGATGGCTCTTTGATACACTCGTGAGACTGATAGCCATGTATGCAACCCCTTTCTGACCTTTTGGCGACAAACTGAAAGACCTCCAAAAGTCGACGAGACAAGTATACTTTCTGCTTCCTTGACCTCACCTCCTCAATGATGGCTCGTAGAGTGAAGTTGTAATCTAGAGCAGAGTGTTGTCCTCTGAATCCATCTTGCCCATGTGTCTTTGTGAAGTTACTCATCTCTCTCTCCAACACTGATCCATATATGTTGGCCAGTGTGTGGCCAATCATGAGTGCGGTAATTCTTGATATCCATGGGATCTCCTAACTTGTGTACTAGGACAATAGTGGTAATGCTCCAAATGGAGGGAAATCCGAGACAAAAGACCTGGTTGAACAATTGTGCTAGGGACTGGAGCCATGACTTCCATCCCATGTGCAAAGTGCTAAATCTGTAGTCCTTCATGATACTGAGCTCGTTTGTTATGAAGCCAACGTAGTGCAGCCTACACATAAAGAGTGCAAGTGGTAGACCTGGGGATGGAAGACATATCAGGTGGGTCTAATCTGGGGCATGATACAATAATGTCACGTATGTGTGCCATATGCATAGATCTGTGATAGGAATCGGTGGTTTCCCCTCAGTCAAAAACCCCCATGCACTCATAGGGTCGCCTCCTCAAAAAGAGTGAATTACCTCGATCTACCTGCGTGAAAGAAAGAAAGAAAGAAAGAAAGTTTATTAAAGTCTTCGGAAGACCGATGGCTCTATGAGACTGAAAATCCTGATACAACGAGCTGTGGTAGTGGAGCTACTAAACAAGCATCCATACCAATGCAAAATGCAAAATGCAAAAAATACAAAAATGCAGAATGGCAGTACTAAGTCCTAAGTACAACATAGTCATGTCGATGGTCGACTATATATCAATCTCAGCATCATCATCAATATCATCATCATCCCCAGCAACAGCAAGATATCAGGATGGATGAGGCAGTGGAGGCATGAAGTCGGCAATAGAGTGTTGTCAGCCACTCAGAGGTGCGGTCCTGGCACGTCTCCTGGTCGTAGCTCTACGTCTAACCAGGGCTACTGTGACCCCCGTCGGTCGGGCTCCGACTCTAAACAAGGAGGGGATGTCTCCAAGTGTGATCTGTGTGTCGACCCTCTGTCTGAGCTGTCGGGTCACGGGCTCCGGGTCATGGTCATGTCGAGGCCTCGTCTCGTTGGGGTCCATGTGATCTAGCTAAAACAACTCCGTGATAGAGCTCTCAGAGGGATCAACCGAGGAAGAAGTATGCTCATGTCTCCATGCTCGGAGTATCCTCTCGCAGTGTCTAAGTGCCTCATGAATGAAACCTGCCAAAAACCGTTGGTCTGGGTAGGAGAGGAAATGGGCTAAAATCCCATAACTATCTCTGAAGAGACAGTGGAAACGTCCTCGGATCTCATAGTACACAGGACACCTGAAGATGAAATGCTCCTCTGTCTCAACCTCTTGTTTGTCACATAGTGTGCATATGCGTCGCTCCCTGGGTAGTTGCTCTGCTCTGCTGCTCTCGATGCGAAGTCTATGTGAAGAGACCCGAAACTGCCCAAGAGAGATTCTCATCGAGTGGGGTAGGTGAATCTATGTGTATCCAGGTGGGTCAATGAAACCCTCCGCTGTGATATGTAAGAAGTGATCTCTGTAGAAGCTAAGCTTCATTGGGAGTTCACTCGGTTCCAACCAGGTCCGAAAAGTGTGTAGCTGTAGTAGATCCTCACGGATAACCTGGTTGACCTCGTGTGATAAGAGGGGAAAGAACGGAGCATCCATGCTATATTGGAAGGGAGGTAGTCTATCCATGTGGAGCCCAGTCGCTCAAACCATCTCTCTGTACGTGCATACCAGCACTTCTGATCTCCTCCTGCTGCAAGTGCCATAGAAGAGGATAGAGCTATCCATGGTAGCCTGCTACGCCCCAAGGTATAATCCCCATATTCCCTAACTCAGTACAGATATGTGATGACCTGAAATGCAGCATCTAGCTGTAAAGGGGGTGACCCAAACTCAGCCTGAATGATCTGGTGAGGAACGGATGACTTACCACGAATCATCCGTGATAGCATGAGAACCTGTAGCCGCTCCACACGAGCCCACTCTGTATCCGACAAGTCCGACTCCCAACAAGGGCTTCCGTACATCCCCGTTGGGGCGAGCCAAGGAGTCAAAAAGCAACCCCTTGATGCGTGGATCCTGAAAGTGTGAGCGGAAGCACTGCCTCTCTAGCCTGGCCAATGAGGCATACCCTCTACTCAAGCGTGCCTGCGTCGCGGGTCTCATAGTGAAGCTCGGTCCAGAGAAGATAACCCCAAGATAAGTGTATGATAAACTATCTCAACAGATGACCCCGCAAATGTGAACTGCTCCTGACGCATGATGGCTCGAGATGTATTGAAGATCATGACCTTGGTTTTATCCAAGTTGACCTTTAAATCATGAGACTCACAAAAGGACTGTAGTGCGTCTAGGTGTCTCTGAAGCCCCTCTGCTGAGAAAAACAAGAGAGCCACGTCATCTGCAAGAGCAAAATTTGAATCAACGTGCCCGCAAGAGAGCAACCTACACCCCCTATGTCTGCATCGCTGTCTCAAGCTCGTCAATGTAGAGACCAAACAAGATAGGCGACAAAGAACACCCTTGTTTACCCCGATGGTACTCATGATCTCGTCTGTCCACCCGGATCCTGCCCGAAACTCTCTCGTAAAGTGCCATGACAGCCCAAATGATCTCCTGGTCATAACCCAAGTCCTGTAGGCGCCGTATGAGGCAGACTCTCGGGACCGTGTCAAATGCCTTGCGAAAATCCACAAAGCAACAATAAACCCTCTGTTTACGTAACCTCGCCTCCTCGATGATACATCTAAGCGTCAGAATGTGGTCCATGGTTCCATGATCACACCGGAATCCGGCCTGTCCTGCTGCTTTGAGTCCTCGACACTCTGCAAATCTACTAACCTCGGAGTCAAGTATTGATGCATAAATCTTGGACATGACATGTCCAATCATAATGGTCCTGTAGTTCTCGGGCTCATGGGATCCCCTACCTTGTGGATGGGTGAGATAGTGTTAATGGTCCAAGTGTGTGGAAATCCCAAACAAACCGCTTCATTAAAAAGCTTTGCTAAGATCGAGGCTAGGAGGTTAATCCCATATGCAATGAGCAATGAACTCAGTGCATAGTCCCTCATGATCCTTCGCTCGGCCATTATGAAGTTTCATTACAGCATCCTTTACCCCTCCTCTAGTGAAGAGGGTGCAAGATGTGGGACGAGGCACATGTGAGAGGCTAGGGACTGGCTGATTTGGGATGTCATAAAGTGTGCATGCATAATCAAACCAGATCTGGGTGTCAGTGAGTGGCGGAGGGGACCATCCTTCTAGAAATCTCCGCCAAAAGTCCTTAGAGTTGTTACTAAACAAAATGTTCAGTAGCTCCTCGTTTTGACGAACGAAGTCTAGTTTCTTCCTCCGTACCAGTCTACGGTATTCACATAGCGTATTTGGTGCGCTCGAAAGACTGTTTTTGGTTTCGAATCTGAGTAGAGAGATGCCCATCTCTTACGTCATGTCAAGCGCCTTGAGATCCGTTGTGTCTCCGAGATCTCATCAAGTGGTGTCCCAAGGCCTGCTCCTGTACGAGGTGGGATCTCAACTCTCAACACTCATCATCATACCATGGGTTTTGTGCATCTTCTCGTGCTATAGAGCGGGTCGTGGGAAATGATCATCAGTGATGGCCACATCCTGAACTAGTAAGGCAAGTGTATCTGAGGCATGAGTGAGGTATGTATCATCTCCAAAGGGGGCGCTAGCTCGTAGGACAGGTGGCTCATGTTACATGTATACCGCAGGAAGAGCATGGTCAAAGTGTACTCAGATCTGGATGGGGACAGAGGGATCGCGTCCTATGTCTGGCAGTGCAGTCAAGATACTGAAAAAAATAATGTATGGTCGATGCCACGTGGAACTATGAAATCATGTACCCACATCACAAAAAAGGTAGTCCACTGTCCTACTGCCTCCCACATGTAGAAAGCACATAAGCCCTCTAGATAACGGCAATCTGTTAAGGCCATTACATATAATCAAGTCAAGTATGGCTCCCATCTCGAGTAGAAGTCTCCAATATCCTATCGCATGTGCATCCTCTGAAGATCTCGCTATCCTGAGATCAGTTGGGTCCATCTCTGGTACTCTGAGAGGGTCCGACTCTAGTGGCCTAGTGCTCAATGCCAAGCGGGGGGGCTGGAAGAGCCCTTCCGTCCTGCTTCATGTGGCGTAGGGGGCTGAGAGCCACACGACCTATTGGTGCCCTGCTCAGTACCCAGGGGCCGCTCGATGATCTGAGGGGGGGCTGAGAGAGCCCCTCGATGATCTGAGAGAGCATATACCCCATGAATTTGTGTGCACTGTTTGTAGGCATAGAGCTTTCTATCATACTTCATTATGGTAAAGGTTCAAGTTGGAGTTCTTCCGAGTGAACAAACACCGCTGCGGTTCATAAGCTCTAATATATTGCAATTAAAAGAATGAAATTAACCTGCAGAGTGTACAAAAGGCGGGAGCGCACTCCAAAATGAGAAGCAAGAAGCAAACGAGCCTCCTCTGAATCCTTTTTGTTCAAATTCTGATCAGACAGAAAACACTTATTAGTGCATGTATACCATATTATTAATCAATCCAATCCTCATCATTGATTGTATGGATAAACAATATAACTGCCACTTCCCCAGGGACTTACTTGAAAGTCAGCCAAAATAGCTGGATGTGTTGGAAGCAAAGCAAGCAAGCTGTTTGCACCCTGAAAAAGGCAGTTGTTAGAGCTATGCAATGCATCACAAACAAGCCCAAAAAGCAGAGAGAGCAAAGGTTTACATAGAATTGTGTTTTTGAAGGAACAGGCCAGGTACAAGAGCATAGCAGTCTCATAACAATAGTGAAAACAATTGGATTACAGACCTCTCGTACGTTGCTGTCGCTTGCACTGGCCAACTTGAATAGGGTATCATAAAACTGGAAGGAAAAACAAACTTAGTTCAGCCAGTTAATGAGCTGTCAGTTAGGCAAATCCCTACCACTTTAACCAAAAGAATCATCCACAACATGGCAGCAAATCTCCCTCCATAACATACACCACAAGCTGAACCGCCCACACAATTTGGATCCAGACTACCAAAGGTGATACAAGATCACGCACGCAAACTCTCAGCAGGGGATCATGCCGTCACTCCTAGATAAGTATGTCTTCTAGTGTTTCAGCTACGCATAATACCTAGGCTATCATGACAAACTGAATCTAATTTAGCTATGATTGCCACGAGATTAAAAGGGCTGTCTTATAAAGGCATAATCTTCAAGGTTCCACAAAATATCATGTAAGGTGTAGGCTATGTATCTAAAGATTAAGGCTCTCTAAAAAGGAATAACGGGATTTCCTTTGCATTTACATGCTCCCTACTCCATGTGAGATACCTTCCCAGCTATATACTATCTCTGCATCTGCAAGTTGCATAGGACTATCTATGAAATGACAACTAGGGGTGTCTAACAAAGGCACATCTTCAAGCTCGACTAAATATCAAACTAAGAGCACACCATATAGCAAAGCTCCATGTCAAACCAACCTACCTCAAAAAAGAAGTTTCCTTTTCTAAGAGTTTGGGAAACCTGTATATAGATGAACTTATCATATTAAATCACTCCCTCCACCTCACTCTAAATCACCCCCCCTCTCTCTCTCTCTCTCTCTCTCTCTCCCCCTACCTCCAAAAAGAAGATTCCATTTCTAAGAGCTCGCTCTCAAAAAAGAAGATTCCATTTCTAAGAGCTCTTCCGTACATAGCCTCCCGTAGCTCTCCCGTCGTACTGTCCGTACCTTCCCGTACAGCCTCTCCAGTACCATCCCTTCCGTACAGCCTCCCCGTATCTTCCGTACAGCCTCTCCCTGTACAACCTCCCCCCTGTACACCTCCGTACCGTTTGTACCATACCACTCGTACAGACTCTCCCTTACATTCCGTACAGCCATACCTCCCGTACAGCCTCTTCCGTACATCCGTACAACCGTAACTCCGTACCTCCATACAACCGTACCTCCCATACATCCTCTCCTCTGTACAGCCTTACCTCTACCTGTCAACACCTCTCCATCCTCAATATCTCCCGTCCGTACCTAGTCTAGTTCTAGTCCTCCCTAACCCCGAGTTGGGCTAAACCCCCAACCCAACCCGGGGGTTAGGTTAAGCCAAGGGGTTCATCATACAACCAACTATGGATTGGCCTACCCTCTCCTCCAAGTCCCCCTCAACTCCTTCAACATCCATCAGGACTTGGTACTCTACAGTTGCAGCCATGACACCCTCTCCATACGCACGGAATTACCAACAAGAAGGCTCAAAATGGCCCATCCTTGGGCAACAAGATCAGATTTTTTATCTGCAGCAGGCAGTGAGAGAGCTACGATTGGAGCTGGCAGAAGTAAAGGCCCGACTTCACATCTTGGAAGGGCCTCGTAAGCAGGCAGTAATTGATGAGGCTGTAAAA
Source organism: Dipteris shenzhenensis (assembly GCF_047967505.1). Taxonomy (NCBI): domain Eukaryota; kingdom Viridiplantae; phylum Streptophyta; class Polypodiopsida; order Gleicheniales; family Dipteridaceae; genus Dipteris; species Dipteris shenzhenensis. The sequence goes on along the minus strand of NC_141628.1, from coordinate 12,971,606 downwards.
TCTTGTAAGGATTCCCCCCCTACCCCACAGCTAGTCTCTACAGTCAAAGATCTTGTTCACACTGAAGTACAAACTGCTAGGAAGGAAGTGTGTGCGGAAGTGCACAGCAAAGCAAGTAAGTCTGATATCCAAGCAGAGATTAAAGAACACGAAGCTAAATGTGATAATGCGCTAGATTAGAATAGGGGGGCTCCCAAAATATTGGTACAAAGAGGAGGATACATATAGTGAAATATTGACAAAGATCAAATCAAGTTTGCCCAACATCGAATGGGTGAATGATGATGAGCAGGATGATGACGACTCCAGGCCAGCTTCTATTTTGCACTATAGAGGTCATGCAATCCTTACACTGAAGTCAAAAGATATGCGGATCAAGCTTCTTCGACAATCTTACAAGCTGAAGGGCGCCAAAGTATGGATAGCAGAGAAGCTTACACAAACTCAACTCAAGATTAAGGCAACTGAATTAGCTAAAGTCAGGGCTGCCAGAAAGGATGGGAAATGGGCAGTTTACCGTGAAGGGGTAGCACTAATCAGAGAGTTTAAATCAAAACCAAAAGACTCTCAGTCTTAAACTGATGTATGGCTGTTTACTCTTCCAGAATATCATGTAGGTACTCTAAATACTTGGGGTTGCTTTTTGCACTCCTTGGGAGCTGCCATGTGCCCTCCCTAAAACAAGATGTACTAGAGGGTTTCTTGCTGTCTCATAGACCTTTTGGTCTCCAGTGGACGTTAATAGACTCTCTCTCTCTCTCTCTCTCTCTCTCTCTCTCTCTCTCTCTCTCTACCTCAAAAAAGAAGATTCCTTTTCTACGAGCTTGTATATAGATGAACTTATCATGTTAAATTACTCCCTCCCACCTAACTCTAAATCACCTCTCTCTCTCTCTCTCTCTCTCTCTCTCTCTCTCTCTCTCTGTGCCAGGTTTCGGATTCTGAGTTCCAGCTCTAGTCTCTCAGCCTACTTCAAATAGCACATGATATGTTTTTTACTTGATTTTGCTTGAGCTATTGGGCTTCTTTCTTTTTTCATCATAGTACGCAACGAGGGTCTTAGCGCGCCCTTTAGTCCAGCCCTTTGTGGCTTGTATGAGTTCTTTTCCCTTTTGGTGTGTTTTGCACTTTGTCCCATAGGCCCGCGAGGCCTTCCGGACACATCTCTCTCTCTCTCCCTCCCTCCCCCCCCCCCTCTCTCTCTCTCTCTCTCTCTCTCTCTCTCTCTCTACAACAGGACTCACGGAGGCAATGGCTGCAAGGACCCAAGCAAGAGTCAGAGACACGCCAAACTCGTTAGTGTACTGAGGCACTAATCACGCTAGGGGACCTTCTTTCCATGCTCACTAGACCAAATGCACACAAACAAGATCTTGGCTAGCTAATGGCAAGATCGGAATTGTTAATTCAAGAACTCTCCATAGAACCCATAGTTCTCGTTAAGAGGGGAGGAAAATTGTTCTTGATTCTGCCACAATCCTCCCCTTGGTTTTAACTATCCATTAAGCCGTATAAAAATTAGGACTATTTCTTAATTAGCCTAATCAAAATATCTATTAATTAGTGGAAGAAGGGATTGAGAGGGGCATAAACGAAGGCGATCATTGGGATGGTTACCTCACCCCCTTGGAACACAGGTTGTGAATTCAAATCCCTTTGGTACACATGAAAGAATACTTACCTTCCATGGGAGTGATTGTGGTACTTGTTCGCCGTAGGGCTACAGCCAAGAGACTACAGCAGGCTGTATATGTCAACAGCCGTCAGTACCCTATCACACAGTTTATGCAACCCCACCGGTCTCACACCGCCACTGCCCTCCTAGGGTTAACACTCTCATTGGCTTCTACACGGAGAGTTTACTCATATGTACCGATGCCATTATGGGCAGGATTATGGATTTTCTTTTGTATTCATTGTGGGTATCGATGCCCGCTTAGTGGCTCCACCCATCAGCAGCTTCTTTTAGTCTCATAAACCCCCCCCCCCTCTCTCTCTCTCTCTCTCTCTCTCTCTCTCTCTCTCTCTCTCTCTCTCTCTCTCTCTCTCTCTCTCTCTCTCGCTCGCTCGCTCGCTCGCTCGCTCAAAGGGACTCAGATATGATAATCTCACAAGCTGAAAGGGACTAAGATATGGATAGCCGAAGAACTCACGAGAGCTCAACTGAAGGATAAGGCCAAGGAATTAGCATAGGTTTGGGCTGCCACGAAGGATGATAAATGGGCAGTCTATCGTCTAGGAGTATCACTTATTAAAGAGTTTAACTCAAAACCAAAAGACTCTCAGTCTTAAACTGATGTATATATATGTATGTTTTATCTAGGTTATCACGTAGGTACTTTAAATAAAATGGAGCTGCCTTTGCACTCCTTGGGAGCTGCCCTGTGCCCTCCCTAAGCTGATGTACTAGTTGGTTTTCACGTTGTCCCATAGACCTCTTGGTCTCCCGTGGACATTAATAGACTCTCTCTCTCTCTCTCTCTCTCTCTCTCTCTCTCTCTCTGTGTGCATTGGTTAGTGAACAATGTGGGTACACCCACAAGGGAATTGGATAGTCCAAGAATTAGAATGTATGCATTTACCTCTAATGGCTTAAAGTGTTTGGATATTGTTTATGCAAGGTGCAAGACTTTGAAGAGTGCTAAATTTCCCAATTTTAAAGGGGAGAGCACAAGACAAGTGGCACCCCGATTGGGCCAAAGGCATTGAAGGCGCCCCACTTCTAGAACGTTTTTGAAGAAAAGCTCTGAATTCCGCTTTTGGGAAAGTCAAGAAAGCTCCAGCTTTGGGGAAGCAGGGAGGGGAGCTTTTAAAAAGCAAGTGCTTTCTGGCTACCCACCCCAGTCTATAAATTAAGGGCCTCTAGACTCTCAGTTGTATTGAGAACTGTACCTAGACTCTCCTCCCTTCTGAGCCGCCTTGCACAAAGAGATTTCTATTGCAATACAGACCTTCGCCGAGGGCTTGGGGAGCAGTCCCTAGTGCTGTGTTCTCTCTCTCACTCCTCCCGCTTTCTCTCTACACAGCCATCTACTTTACAGCCCCTTCATTGAGATTCTATCCCGCTGCTCGGAGTTTCCAGATTCTAGGTGAAGTCTTTCCCCATATGCAATTAGCCCCAGCATGAAGCGATTGAACACCCTCGCTGTGATTTGCATTCCACATGCTTCTAAGGCACGTTTCCCCAATGCAAACTGACGACAGCACTGCGATCGGACTACAAAAGGTGAGTTCGTGGTTTGGTTAAGGTTTCAGGATCGCACTAAAGGAGAAGGCTAATCAAAAAGTAGTCCACATTATCTTCAAATGACATCCCCACCAACCCCAACGATGGGTGTAGACCACAGTATAAACATATACATATCCACACAACCACACATACTTTATACAGAGGTCTTCGTACTGAGTTTCTGTAAGCATCCAGAGGGGAAGAGCACACTCAGCCACGACAAAGGCTAGCACTAAAGGAGATGGCTAATCAAAAAGCAGTCCATATTCTCTTCATTCCAGCTGCAACTGCTTGTGAAGACACTATGGTTTCATTTCAGTGTCTCCCAAACAAACATTTCTAAGCAAAAAATGCTTCCAAATATGATAGAAAAAATTTATCCCAGTTTTAATAATCCCCAACACTTCTGAGGAGGAATACAGCGTTGAAACGCATGATAGTCATACCAGAGATCAAGAACCATCAAATGCACTGTGGGGAATCAGTAAAAACAGTGAGCTGCAACAATTGTAAACATCCCCTCACACTGAGCATACCTTTATAAACAACAGCATTGTCTACAGCCTCATGGCAGAGAAAGTATGTGTCTCAACAAGGAAACCCCCAAATTAAACTACAATAGTCAAGTATTTGTCCTCAATTTCTATCATGGCTCTTAAGATGTACATGTTGAGTATTTATCAAGCACTTAAGAATAATGTCCATAACTTATTGCAGTCTCTCCTCCTATACAAACACTCTATGAACAAAGGCTGCTAGCACCACTAAACAAAGGCTGCTAATGCCATTAAAGATCAGCTAGATTAAACTTCAAAAACAATAATGCATGTTAAAATTTGCATGTCCACTCTGATAAGTACATATTTAAACCATCAAGACATGTTAAAACTTGGATACCACTTAGAAAAACCAAAACAAAACATACTCCTCGAAAATTATGACAACCGATTTCTTCAACAAAAAAACAACAAAACAAAACAGTAGGTTTAGTATGGGCATTTAGATAAACTAGATGGAAGATGGATGCTAGCATCTAAAAGCAAGAAAGCCGTATTAACATCTCACAATGCATTTTTCCATCGATTTAGAATGCTCACAGTCAAAAACCTCACTGGAGGACAAAGCTGACTACAAAAGCACTGCAAAGCATACCTTTACATTCTTAGATATCAAAATTCCAGGCATATGCTGCTCATCCATTGGTTTGACCATACGATCAACTATATTTATCTAAACCAACAAAACCCTTAGTTTAGAGCAATTGCAGGACAGCGGATGTTTCCAAATTTCAATACAGGAAAATCAGACAGTAGACCTAGTTCAAAACTACAGAGGTATTCGCCCATATAATTTCAGATAAAGAGGCAAACAAGTCTTACAGAAGCAGAGATAGTTTGCCCACCAATCAAGCCACATTGCCAAAGAACCTATAGCGCATATAACAAGTATCAACAGATCAGAAGACTTGCAAGCATCACTATAAATAACTTCATTAATCCAAAACTTCGACATCAGCCATGGTCAGCAGAACAATTGCAATTAGGGATTGTACAGAATGCATAGACATAACACGATATACTATTTCACATTAGCAAATCTGAACCTGTGAGTCTTGGACAAGTTCCCGATTTAAGTAAGTTAACCTAATCCTTGAGGCTGAATGCTCGAGCAGCTTTGCTACCTGTCAGAAAAAAACCACCTGAAGCCTGTGCATTGATGTATGTCTTCAGCGCACTGACGCTGCCTTAGTAAAAGTGTAAATAAACAGACTTTGCAGCACTCAACTCAGGTAGACAGAACACTCCAATTTAACTTGAAAGCTACAGGAAAGAAAGCCACTGCACCTTTGCACGAAGTGAAGATAAATACTCATTCGTATGGACTGCGACATCAAAACGTGTGGACTGCTTGTTGGCAGTACTCACCTGCAACTGACAAAAATAAGCTGAGTGACAGTTTTTTACTTCTTCTTTTTAAAACACACTGTGACAGTTTTTTACTTCTTTTTACAACACACTTACATTCTATCACGGACACATAAATCACTGAGATCAAGAAAGGAGAGAGAGAGAGAGAGAGAGAGAGAGAGAGAGAGAGAGAGAGAGAGAAGGGGGGGGGGGGGGGGGGGGGGGACTGTTTTGGGACTGGCTTGGACATATACCCCCAAAATAAAAGGCCTTCCTTGGAAGAAAGCAGTATGAGGCGGAACCGACCGAGAACATCTTCCTTCACATTTCAGTATGTACATCTGTGCAAAGCACGGAAACAAATTGATTTTTGAGACACACAAACTTGTTCTGAATTGCCAGTAGGTATAGTGGTTAGCTGCATAATGTGATTTTCCCCTTTGATGATCCATTTACAGGGATCATAGACTCGCACTACTTCCATACATCAGAGATCCCTGAAAGGCTCAAATCAATAATGCTGCAATATATCTAGATGAATCCAGGAACATGCCCAAACTCATCCTCTACAAGCACAACACAGTATGCATTTTCAATTTCATGATAGTCAGTCATAAGGTTGAAAACCATAAATTCCATCATGCATAGCAGGGACTAGCTCAAACCAATAATGCTGCAATGCATAAAGGACACAGAACAACTAAATTCATGGAGATTTCAATGATGTGCCAACCAACATTCCCAACGGGTTTGAGAAGTTTCCATAAAGAGGAGAAGGCCGCTCACATTCACTTATTACAAGCAAGTAGCAAAGCAAACACAGTTTGAACACTATAAACTTTGGTTAAGATAGATGTCCCAGAAAAACAAAAAGCGATGCTGAAAGAGTATTTTCAGCGCTTCCTGTCTCCATGCAAAAACCCCCTCAAATTGATCATATTCCAAAAATATAAACAAATTGGAATGTCTCCCACACCCAAACCCAAATAGTTTTTACCCTGAGAATTCTGAGGCAGCGGTCCACTTGATGAGCTTCCCCCATGTCTAATGAAGTACACCCAGCCATGTCGAAGTCAGAAAATCTGTTTTCAAAAGTTTTATTTCCATCCCCAACTTTTGAGCACACCACCTCCTTATCCTCCATCTTTTCAAAACTTTCACTGTTCCCCTCTCCCATGCTGCAGCTAGCTATGCTACTGCTTTCTGAGGTCTCACTGGATTTTATTCCTCCGAGATCAAGCGCTCTCATCAAATAGTTCATACATTCATCAATAAATCTTTGGCGTATAGCAGCAACATCGTCTTGCAAATCGTCAGAAAGAGAAGTGTGAATATCCCTGATCAGGTTGATACTTTGGTCAATGATGAGTTCTACTGGTGAGCACAGAGCTATTTGCCAAAGGTAAGGCAAGCCAACAAGTTCCAAATCTTGTGTCACTGTGACATCGTCAGTTCTTGTTCGTTTAAGCTTCTCTTCATTCTGATTCACCCACAAAAATAACCGCAAAAAACACCTAAACAGCCAGAACAAAGAGCAAGTTCAGTTTTACCAATTTCATTTAGAATCAAAAGGCCAATCAGACGACTTATAATGCAACAAATACCTCCACGCAGCCTGGGATAGGGATGCAGGATCCAGCTTAGTGATTTTGTTTGTAAGAATGTTTGCTTGTGCCTCAAAAGACAGTGCAGTCCACTTGTCAAGAACTTGACAAAACCAGATAAAACCCCTCTCTCCGTCCGTTACAGAGGCAGGAGCTTCAATCATGCAGTTCCAAAGCCTCTCTGCTGCTTCCAAAGAAAGACTTCCACCACCTGACTGCAATGTTCTCGCATTTAGAGAACCCAACGTGGACTATATGAGGATTAATAATCACTTAACATGAAGGAGTTGTTTGCATGGACTCATCAGTTGAAACACACATGTACCATGTTTAAAACAGTACCAGCATATTTATAACAACAAACAGAAAGACATTGTTAATCTCAAAAACTTCCTTACCTGCAAGGCAAAAAGTAAAAAATCGAGCCTCTCCTTCACTTGCTCATCATGAGTGTAATATGGGCTCACAATCTCACATGCCTTGGCGTCAGTCCCATTCCCAGAACAAGACAAGCGTGTTGCTGTCATATACTCTTCAAGACTGCTAACAACCTACCAGCACCTTGCCCAACTTAAAAGAGCTAAAAATGAAACAGGGAAAATTACAGATACAGCTATGCAAAAGGGTGCAAAATACAGTATTCAAAAAGTAACGTGACGCACCATATTAAGTAAGTCATGATCCTTAATTAACTGTTGCAGACGCATCTGCCGGGAAATTTCATCCTACAAATTCATCATAATCAATCAAAAATTGCCAAAGACCAAAAATGTATGGTTACCAATAAAATCCATATCACGTTGCTATAAAACAGATTAGAAGAAGCAGCTCAGTAACCAACAAGCACAGTGAGAACCCTTAAGAGAGAACAAATAACCACATACATCATAGCTAGTCATCTGCACCAAACTAAGAGAGTGATTGCCAAGGAGTTCAGCTCTCTATCACACACCGACCATTACCGACCATGCTCTATCACAAGGTTTATGCCACCGCAGCCTCGTACACCACCTGGCTCCCCTTTGAGCTTGACTCCTCTAAAGGATCATCGCAGTGATGCCACACCACAGCTTCCATCCTCTCCATGGGCTCAGACAATTTTATTATCCGTGTTTCTATGTTTATGTTGTATTCATCTAGGGTGTTGTTGCCTGCTAGGAGGCTCCACCCATTCAGCTCATTGTAGCTGGTTCTTTCATTCTCATGGACCCTTCGGTCTACCGAAAACTTCTGATAATTTTTCTTTCTTTCTTTTTTTCTGAAACCTTCAACATTGCGATCAAGTAACAGTAACCTATACATGCACAAACCCCTCGAGAGTTGAGGAAACCCTCAAAATATGGTACAATCATGGAACCATCCTCAAAACTCAAATTACTAGCTAGCAAAAACCAATTGACTCCACCACCTCTGTTAACAGGATAGATGCTACGCTAACTCAACATATCGAGATGAGCCAAGATCCCAATGCTCATAGATGGGAATCTACACTTTTTCAAGCACAACAATCGCCCATAGGCAAGCTTATGAAAAGCTGTTGACATCAAGTTTAGGAGGCTCTGCATGGAGTTTGTTAGCTACAGCCTGCCATAAGCCCCACTTGAACTTGGCATGAAATCAGCTTATGATGCCATGCTAGCACAAATATGGCATCTTCATGCTCGTGATGCTTTGGGCTGCATACCAATCGCCTAGATATCAATTTGGCTTAGATCTACCGTCTACCATAGGATTGACAAAGAGTAGTAAAGAAGAATTCTCCACCACCAAAAGTAATGGGAAAAAGGGTTGGAAAACCTTAGAATAGGCTCATAACACGTGGGACTTGACCCCAATTACCACTTGGCGAAGGTATTTGTAACAACCCTCACCAGGTTCGATCAACCCTAGACCCTGGTGGGGTATCCACGTCAACTCCATACCAAAAACCCTAGGAGAACATAGGCCAAGCCTACAAACACAACCCATCCAAGCCTGGGCATCCACCCTAGACTCAATCCATAAGGGTTGGCGCTAGCAGCTCACCTCCCAACCGTAGGCTCATCCAAGCCCACCCCCAGTTAGAGGTCCAAACCATCTGGAGAGAACCAGCCAGCCTTAGAGTCCAAACTTGCGTCCCATACCACAAGCCCTTTCCCCTAGCTACTACTCTATGGCCAATAGGTCCTAGTCACTGAGGATCGCATCCTCAGGACCCCATCAACTGAGCCCCTAGCCTACACTTATAGGCTAGGCCTCCTGCTTTATGTGGCTGTAGCCATCTAAAGCCAGCAACTCCTACTTTAGGGCTACCTAGGCTATATCTGGCTCCGCCCTAGCTTGGGGAACACTCCACCCAAGTTTAGCCACTCCTGAAGCTAGGCACCTCTTCTAGACCTCTTCGGCTACTTAGGTCTTAGCCCTAGGTTAGTCCTAACCCTTAGCTAGACCCCACGCTGACTCTACCGGTCTAGTCCAAGACCATGTCAGTCCTAGTTTAGGGTTTGCGAACCCATGGCTGGTTACATCTAGTGGGAATGTAACAATATTAATCACATGATGTGTGGCAACCTCCGCCCCATGGTTGCCCTATGACAATTGACCATGCACTACCAAACCTCCTGACATCTATCCATCCTCACATGTGTCATCACACATGTCACATAGGCATCATTGTTGGAAAAAGTGATGAACTATGGAGATAGTTCCTAGATTATCCTTGGGGTAATTTTGGGTTAGGATTACTTAAAGGTCAAAAACAGTGGTAGGTAGACCTTAGGCCCTAGGTTAGGACATCAATGATGTTATATCATGCATACCGGTTAGAGATTTTAAAGGAGGCACATGATGTGTCAAGCCCCCACATACAAGGAGATGGTTGCCAATGGCACCAATCCATTGGTCAATCTCATGTGGCCTCGCCATGTGTCACACATCATGTAGTCACCATGTCACTCACTTTAGAGCATCTATAGCATGTGTTTGATGCACTTTTAAAGGGCACTCTATGCCAATGTGCCACATAGGATGGGGTTGAGGCCCGGTCTTTTGTGAGAAGTCAGTAGGTAAGCTTCTCCTCACCTCATTGTGTGTTTGTAATCAGTTGCTGCATTCCCAACTGTATGCTTTTATTCTAGCCAATGTTGCCATTTCCATTGCAATTCACGTGTGTGTGTGCACATGTGAATTGCAATAAGTGTGTGTGCACATGTGCATTGCATCTATTCCTACTTGTATGGAGGGCACCACACGTCTAGCAAGCATCCCATGTTTCTTTCATCATGCATGTTGGGCTAAATCTTCATTTAAGGCATTGTTTAACCCTACGCATACCTTGCCCTAAGGGATTCAAGGGGTGAGTGGAGAGCCGACATGGAGACTCTTCAACTCCATGATATATCACGTGAATCTCCTTGGCTACATCGTGGTGAAAGGACTCTAGCGCTAGCCAATCATTTATAGAGGTTTTGGTTTCATTGGAGAGAAGGCTGCAGTGCCAACCCTTTTTCACTCACAGAACTCATTTGAATCGCATGCAAGCTGCAATAAAGCAATAGATATCTGGAATCGAAGGTGGAGGAACAAGGCAGAAAGATGAGCATTGAAATCCAATGGAAGAAATTTTTCATCGTGGCAACTGTCAACTTGATCATGCAGACAGACCTATGGGGGGTTGTCTCTGATACTCAGAAAAAGCCAAAGAACAACCAAGAATCTGAGCAAAAAAATGAGTGGATTCTCACAGGACTTTGTTGCAAGTGTTTTCAGCTCTTGGAGAATGTGTTTTTTTGTTCACAAACAGTTTCGTAACAGCTTTGTGGTTTTTGGTTTTCTTACCTGTGCGCCCATGCGGCCATGCGGATTTGGGGGGAATGTCGGGGTAAATCTTCACTTGGGACATTGTTTGGCCCTATGCATACCTTGCTCTCTAAGGGATTGAAGGGGTGATTAGGCCAGCCGACATGGTGTCTCTTCACTGCATGAAATATCACGTGAATCTGCATGGCTACAAAGTGGCTAAAGGACTCTAGCGCTGCTAGCCAATCAGGTTGCAGAGGTGTCAGTTTTATTGGACGGAAGGTGGTGATTGCAACCCTTTTTCACCTAGCACGCAGTCTGGAATTATCAGCATAGCTGGTTCGATGTCAGTCGTCTTTTTATCTTGCACTAGTATATGTAGCAGGCTTGCTGGTTTTGTAGGTCCTTAGTTTCTGAGTCCTGGTCGAAATCTTTTAAGGCAGGAAACGGTGAGCTGCTTCAGTCCAGTTTGATTCGAACAGTATTTTGTTAATTTGCTGTGTCAACTATCTCTTTCACATATTCCATTTCATATGACAATTGAAAGCGAGAAAGCTGTGCATTACGTAGTGTTTTGCACGTCATACTTTTAACTCTGAAAATCTATAAATGCATATTACCCTCGCCTGAATCAGTCTTCACTCGCCTAAAAGGCGGAGGGGACCTGGCACTCCACCATCGTACTTTTAACTCTGAAAATCTATAAATGCATATTACCCTCGCCTGAATCAGTCTCCACTCTCCTAAAAGGAGGGGGGACCTGGCACTCCACCAGCAAGGGCTGCCCTTCACTTCACATCTTCCCCTCTCACTACATGAGCTCCCAGACAACTGCCTAGAGCTGACCTTCCCCTTACTGCTGCCACAACAACTGTACATAAAGATAGGAACTGATTTTAAACATCCATGTTCACAAAAAGGGATTCAAATAACATAGAATATAATCTCTTTGTAGATTTTATGACAAGTCATTGCCAAAAACAACGTACCATGACCATAATATTCCTGTTTATCTATTTGGCCACCCGTCTAGAATGAAATTTTCATTTGAGATATGGTATCCTATCCTAGGTTAAGTTCTTGGCTTGACTTTCAAGCTTCGATAGCCTTAGCTTGGGTTTCACATAGAAAAGTTCACTTTTGATTGTAGTTTGAGTCTGCTACCCTTGCCAATCCCTAACCCTAGTGCTAAAGCTGCATCTCTCATGGACGAGATAGCGTTGCCTTATTTAATCAATGAAAATAACAAGTATTGCCTAATCACGACCCATTAAAAACTACATACAAAAGGCTGCTTGAGCAACCTCAATGCTTCAAATTGTTCACATCCATTAACCAGAGACCTTGATCCACACTGCTAAGTGGAGAGTCATGCAGTGTCACAAGACATTCAAATCATATGCTTAAAAACAAAAAGTGTTGACATAATGATTCCCATATCCAACAGGGCCACCAAATATGCAAATATATATCTAGATGAATCCAGGAACATGCTCAAACTCATCCTCTAAAAACATAACACAGTATGCAGTTTCATCTCATGATAGTCACTCATAAGGTTGAAAACCATAAACTCCATCACGCATAGCAGGGACTAGCTACTATAACATCCCCACATCAGCGCCCAACAATGGGTGTAGACCATAGTATAAAACATATGCTCTCACACATACAAATCCACACACCCACATACATGAGCATCCATTTATATAAAGATCTTCAGCACTCTGGAGGTGAAGGGCAGACTCACCCATGACAAAGGCTAGCACTAAAGGAGAAGGCTAATCAAAAAGTATATACCTTTGTAAGACTAGAGAATATCTAATCATACAGATTTAGATTTTTTGTTCTTCTAAAGTCCAAAAATCTACACAAAAATTAAAAGAGAAAACATTGCTTTGCTTGCTAGTATGTCTTCCTTTTGTTTTTCAAAATTTTTTTGTTACTCTCGTCTTCTCTTTCGTCATCAGTGCCCAAGCATAAGCAGCTATACTGAGTTTCTAAAGCCCCGCAGGCTATACTAGGCTAATCAAAGACTAGTCCGAATTCTCTTCATTCAAGCTACAACTCCTTGTGAAGACTACACGATTTCATTTGAGTCTCTCCCAAACGAGCGTCTAAGCAAACCCCCCCCCAACCCCCACAAAAAGGGCCCACCAAATATGCAAAGCGCAAACTCATGTCCTACCTTCTACTTAGGTAAATTGAATGGTGGATATTTATCTATATATAAAAAATCTATTAGGACAGAATCATCCCTCCAGTGTTCCTTTTCGACTTGAAAAGCACTTCTTCCCACTTATAAGACATGCAGGCTTGAACAAAATGGCACAACGGTTGACAGCTATTAAGTCCCAGATTTTTATATGCTCTTGAAATGGTTGTTTTGTAGCTTATTTTATTCGCATGGGATCCGAGAGAGCATAAGGATCTACAAGCGCTCCACCCGTGTCCAGTCTATATTTGACATGCAAGCCCCCAACAAGGGATGCCGATCCACGGGAAACCATCTGTACCACATCATATCATTCAGGCCGAGTTTGGTGCTTCTCCACTCCAGCTAGATGCAGCCTTTCAGACCATCACATATCTACACCGGGTTAGATCATATGGGGACTGCACATCAAGAAGACAGAGGTTGCCATGGTTGGCTCTCGATTCCTCCATGACGTTGGCAGCAAAGGGAGACGAGCGAGGTTGGTATGCACGAACTCACAGATGGTTTGTGAGACGGGGGTTTCACATCGATAGGATACCTCCTTCTCAATACAGTTTGGATGCCCCTCCAGTACTCCCACCCACCATCGCGATTGGGCCACACACCAACCAGGTCATTCGAGAGAATCTCCTGCAGCTACACACCTTTAGGACCTGGTTGGAGCCGAGGGAGCTTCCAGTGAAGCTGAGCTTCTACAAAGATCACTATCTTCGTATTTTGGAGACGGGATTCATCACACCACCAGGATACACTGAGCTACACATGACTCACTCACTATAGATCTCCATTGGACAGTTTCGGATATCATCACACCGCCTCCGCATAAAGAGCGGCAAAGCAGAGGGGATCCCTAGGGAACATCACATATGCACATTGTGCGACTGTCAAGAGGTTGAGTCGGAGGAGCATTTTATTTTCAGGTGCCCAGTGTACTACGAGATCCGAGGTCGCTACCACTGTCTCTTCAGAGACGGCTTCGGGCCCCTTTCCAGATTCCTCGCCTACCCAGATCAAAGATGCCTCATGGCCTTCATTCACGAGGGGGTCCGACACAGAGAGTACTTACTCAGGCGACGAGGCTTGGCCACACCACCAGACACCTCTCAGAGCAAGATCACAGAGTTCTTCCCATCAAGTGATATTGATCGTCCAGTCTCTAGCTGTAGACATGACAGAGACCCCGACCTGACGACCGCAGCACAACACGAGGCATCGAGGGGACACACAGATCACTCTGGGGGACCTCCCGTCACTGTTTAGACCCGGGACACGTCTCACAGGAGTCACGGTGGCTCTGGTCTTGAGTCGAGCCTCCTCCAAGAGACCGAGACGCATGGCACCCCTTGACAGATGCCAGCGTCCCATCACCGGCTACGCACCAGCCAAGGCGACATGACATACGGAGGATTCAGCTCCGCTCCACAGTCTTTTTCCTTTTCCTTTTCATTGTCACACCCAGATGTATTTGACTATGTATGATCAGATTTAGGACTCAGCACGGGTGATGATGCTCGTTTAGTAGCTCCACCCTTACTGTGGTTTGTATCAGGTTTTCTTTCAGTCTCATAGACCCATCGGTCTTCCGAAGACTCTAATAAAATTCTTTTCTTTCTTTCTTTCTTTCCTCTACCTATATAAAGCAAAGCAAATCATCCAAAAGTGAAACACTTAATACAGCTGTCATACATAACTTAGCATCTTTCCTAAAACATTTGGAAAACTCCGCAGTCAACGTCCAGAACAACTCTGCTTGCCTGGTAAAATGGTTTCTCGTTGTCCAGCCAGATAAAATCGCGGAGAAGTCTCAAAGATGGAATTACAGATTTGCCTTCCTTTATGTTTGCTAGACATCGAGATATGTAGACCTGCACTACGGGAGAAAAAAAAAAGGGACAAGTCAATGACATCAAAAATATCTTATTTTCCAGAAGCTTCCTGGTACGTAAAGTTACATCGACATAAGCAGTAGCACATTAGCTCAGGAACAATCTTACCATCTTTTAATTGTTTCATATCATCTCTGGCATTTGCAGACAAGAAAACAGTTGCTACAAACCCATCAAAAGCTTACAATAAATTGGAAAGTAGACCCAGCCTCCTAGGAAACACCAGAGCTCAAAGTCTAACATCACCCATTGGCGGAACTTATAGCAGAGCAGGTTCTCAGAGACAATTAGAAAATGCCTCCAAAAAATCCAACTACTGTCTACAATCAGAGGCAGTAGTATGCAACCTTATAGTCATGGGCTAAAGTACCCTGAAAATAGTATGCAACCTTATAATCATAGGCTAAAGTACCCTGACAATAGTTACCCTAAGCACCGGCAAACCAAAGCTTCTTAACCGATGCACACTATCCAACCTTGCCAATACTCAATTACTTGATATTACCAAGGAATACAAAAGCTGCTCCCAATAGTCAAACCTGGCTAAGGAACCAAGCCAGCAGAAAGAAGACACTCTCACAACTCAATATTAAGTTTCCTAAAACCTACCGACGAGCATGAGCAAGGACAGATCAGAAAGAAGTAGAGAGATTAACCCTCACACTCATTTCAATAAATGGAACATGGACTATACTGAAGGAATACATTTGTGCAGAGGTCAATACTCAAACCACTTGATATTACCAAGGAATACAAAAGCTGCTCCCAAAAGTCAAACCAGGCTATGAGAAACCTGGCTAAGGAACAAAGCCAGCAGAAAGAAACTCACCCTCAACACTGTCACAACTCAATATTAAGTTTTCTAAAACCTACCGACGAGCATGAGCAAGGACAGATCAGAAAGAAGTAGAGGAGATTAACCCTCACACTCGTTTCAATAAATGGAAAGTGGACTATACTGAAGGAATACATTTGTGCACAGGTCAATATCCTTTTTTTTTTAGCATTGTGAAGTTTTCATACAACATAAAAGACCTTCCCCAGACCCACTACTCTACCAGAGATGTTCTGACAAATTAAACAGGTAATTAGATACCCAGATATGGGGATACAAACATTCAAGAAATGAAAACGTCAACAAAGTAAGGTCCATTCATAAAAGCAAATAAACAATTGATGTACATGCAGAAAACAAAAACGAAAGAAAACTTGCAACATGTAGCAGACACAAACCAACATGACACCTTAAATTTTCCAAGTAGCCATCACAATCACAATCCTTCAGCATCCGACATCTATGATTGCCTAATCAAGAAAAGAAACTTATGATGCACTGATATAAACTTTGCTGTTGCCCAAATAGCAATCGTTGAGGCATGGCATCTAACAAACATACACCACTTCAGTGCACAAAACATCTTACAGCTATTGGAAAAGCTTCTCTGACCCACATCTTTGCTTGCACAATTTATTGAATCATAATGACCAAGAATCTCTGTGAAAGCTCCAGACTCCAAGATCTCTCCAGGTGCCTCACCCGATAGCATCATCTTCCACAAGAGCTCCAGCAATCTATATAACACACAAGTTTTACATGTAAGAAGATGCAAATTATGTGTCAAAAAGGGCATGCCCGTGAAAATAGTGTGAACAAAAAAACATATGCTTATGTCACATGCACAATTACATGAAACAACAAGGCCACCATTTCATCGACAACAGTCAAAACTATTAGCTATCTTATGAGATCCACATCATTAACATTCAGAAAACATCTCCATATGAATATGGTGTGAGGACGTCTATGGGTGAACAGAAATTTCAAATGGGGTATAAGCCTTCTCAACCAGCCTCAGCTTATGGTGTACCAGGTAGAACAATTCAGGGCAAAGATAATGTGGTAGCTGATGCTTTGTCTAGGCTTTGGTCTTGTCAATGTTATGCAGTCACTACTCTCTACAAGGATTGGATCCATGACATCCAAGAGGAATATATGGAGCATTCAGAATCTGCTGATATTTCCATGGCACTTCAAGACCCTCAATGTTTGGACTACCACAATATGCCTAAAGGAATGGATTGCTATAGTACTTGGATAGAGTTTATTTGGTCCCTCATTCCTCATTCAAAAATCACGTCTTGGCTGAGTTTCATAGCTCACCTATGGCAGGACATATTGGGCTAGGCAAGACCTATGAAAGGGCTAAACAAAGCTTCTATTGGAAGGGTCTGTGGAATGATGTAATGCAGTAAGTAAAGAGCTGTGAGCAATGCCAGCAAAATAGAACTGAGAACATTCATCCTGCTGGCCTATTAAATCTACCCATTCCTGAGGGTAAGTGGACACACATCAGCATGGATTTTATCATAGGATTGCCCACAACAGCAAAGGGATGGAATAGTATTTTGGTGGTGGTGGATAGAATGACCAAGACAGCTCACTTTATTCCTACCAAGACCACTTATTCTTCACAAGTGGCCAATCAGTTTGTGGAGTATATCTTCAAGTTGCATGGCCTTCCACAAGAGATTGTGAGTGATAGGGATGTAAAATTCATGAGTGGTTTTTGGAAAGAATTATTCTCTCAAATTGGAACAAAGTTGACCCCTAGTACAGCATATCATCCCCAAACAGATGGCCAATCAGAGAGAGTAAATAAGTGCGTAGAGGAATACTTGAGACACTTTTGCTTTAAGACACAAAAGTCTTGGGATACATGATTGTGTTTAGCAGAATTTTGCTACAACTCCACCCAGCACACCTCTATTGGCATGTCACCTTTTGAAGCATTATATGGATGCCAAGTTCAGTTACCCTCCACCATCAAAGATCAGATTTTGTTAAATCAGCATGCAAAAGATGAGGTGGATAGAATGCAAGCCATCCTACAGCTGGCCAAGGATAACCTTCTCAAAGCACAAGCTAGCATGAAGGAAAATGCAACAAATCTGCTCAGATAGCGCAGTCCATGAGAACCGTGCGACTGTCCTAATACACAACCTCTATTGGCAAACACCTGCAACTAGCCATCACCCTTGAAACCCTCACGTGAGAGACATTGTCTTGAACAACACATCTAGTACAAGGTTCTCATGAGACGACTCTAAATCTCTTTCATCTTCTGATTGATGGCACGTGGTGGCAAGAGATCAAAAGATGATCTCACGTTGCTTGTGGAATTGCCTTTGATGTAAGGGACTTGGCAGTGCTCACTTACAACCATCTACTTAAAGGGACACATCAATGCGTGTGGCTCCTGTAAGAAATCCTAGATTTACTATATTTAGAAATGTGCTAAGGAACAGAAAGGAGACTGAGATAGCAGAGAACAAGGAATAATTGTATTGCTTGAATGTCTGTAGGGTATCTGTTGTGTGTCATCCATACAATTGGACCTCTCTTATAAAGAGAGTCAAGAGTCACACATGAAAAGGTGTGTACTCCAAAGTGTATGTGCATGAAGAGGTGTGTACCCCTTGTGAAGGGTGTGACCCTTGATGAGAGGGTACATTACAATAGAAATGTCTCTTCAATAGAGTGTCTCTTGTGAAGGGTTGTGCCTCATAGGAAGTGTCCGTCGAAAGGGCAAGGGTTGTGCCTCATAGGAAGTGTCCCGTCGAAAGGGCATACCCTTCCACAAGTGTCCATTCATCAAACCATCCATAAGTCTAGAAATAGAGAAAGGAATACGTCACAGATCGTGACATCCCCTCCCACTCAAAATAAGACCCTGGTGGAGATAATGAACTGATGTAGAAAATATCACTGTAAATTCTCAAAATACTGTTGTAAAATGTCAGGGTACCGCTGTAAGTCTTCATCAGATTGCCAAGTAGCGTCGGAGTCGTCCATGACTAGCTGAGTAAAGATATGCTTTAGAGAGTGATGGTCTGTCTTGACCACAGAGTCGGCTCCCATGAGATAATGTTTCCAAGAGCGATAAGCATGTACAACGGCAAGAAACTCCTTATCATAAACCGAGTGTCGGGTTTGGATATCAGAATGTTTATGGCTGTCAAAAGCAATAACTCTGTCTTCTTGCATCAAGACTGCTCCTGTGGCGATGTTGGAAGCGTCGGTCATGACCTCAAATGGAAGGTTTGGGTAAGCAATAGCCATAACTGGTGTGGTAGTGAGTGCTTGCTTGAGTTATTGGAAACTATACTCTGTTTCGGGAAGCCACTGAAAAATTGTTGTGCTTTTTAATAATTCGGACATAGGAGCTGCGATTTCGGAAAACTAATAGACCTTTGTATGGTAGAAGTTTGCCAATCCAAGAAAAGAGCAGACATCATGAACATTCTTAGGAGTAACACAGTTTCTGATTACCTCGACCTTCTTGGGATCCACAGAGATGCCTTGAGCGGAAATAACATGTCCCAAATATTCGAGTTGGGTCTTGAAGAATTCACTCTTCTCAATGTTGATGAAGAGAGAATTTGCGCGGAGAACTTCAAAAACTTGGTGAAGATGTTGTTTGTGCTTATGTAGGGATCTGCTGAAAACGAGGATGTCATCGAGGTAAACGATGACGAACTTATCAAGGAAAGGCCTAAAGATGTCGTTCATTAGTGTCATGAATGTGGCCGGGGCATTGTTTAACCCAAAAGGCATGACCAAACATTCATAGTGTCCATACTTTGTTCGAAAAGCTGTCTTGTACTCATCGCCTTCTCGTATGCGAATTTGATGATAACTTGAACGAAGATCAATCTTTGAGAATTGTGTTGCATGTAGAAGTTGATCGAAAAGGTCATCAATGCGAGGCGATGGATACTTGTTTTTGATAGTGAGCTTGTTGAGGACTCGGTAGTCGATGCAGAGGCGCATTGACTTATTCTTTTTTTCCACAAGTAGTACAGGAGATCCGAAAGGGCTGCGACTGGGCCGAATGTAACCTTTGTCGAGTAGTTCGGTGACCTGTCGTTGGATTTCGTCATTTTGAGTGTAAGAAACCCGATAAGGAGGTTTCGACGGTGGATTACCGCCGGAAATAAGTTCGATTGGGTGATCCATTGGTCGTCGAGGTGGTAACTGCTTTAGCAATTCCTGTGGAAAAATATCCAGGTAGGGCTGGAAAAAAGGTTGGTTGAGGTATTTAGGAGGATCCTTTGTTGATGTCTCCTCTACTACCGTAACCAACAAAAGTAAAGTCTTTACTTGACGTTTACGAACCCACTTCTTTACTTGTAGGACAGAGGCAACTGGGGTTGAAGGAGAGTCCCTAGAACCAGTTAGCTCAATAAGTTTTCCCTAGTGGACAAACTGGATAGTATGGCTGCGAAAATCGATTGATGGATCATAGTCGTAGAGCCACTGTTGTCCAAGTATGACATCGTACCGAGAAAGAGGCATGATGTCGAAGTTCAACTTGTCCGTATAAAGTTAGATGCGAAAAGACAAGTTTTTGATCCTGGTGTTGCACAAGAAAGTAGTTCCATTTGCGAATTCAATCTGATAGTCCATGAGACCAGGACTTGTGGTCAACCGAAGTTTGTCGACCATAGAACTAGCTAGGAAGTTATGAGAACAGCCACTGTCGATGAGGATAGTGACCGTTGTTCCACGAATCGATCCTTGAACACAAAGTACTTGAGTGGCCAGGGAAGGTTCGGGGTTGCTGGCAAGGCTCAGGTGGATGGTATTTGCCATTCGAACAGCTTTGCCTTTCTTGTCTTGTGCTGGGGTAGCATCTTCTCTTTGGGAAGTGCTAGGTTCCATATTGGAATTTTGCTTTGGTCGCTTGGGATAATCGAACCATCTATGGTCGCCTGTACAGATGGTACAAAATCCTTTTGTGTTGGAGTTGTTCTTCTTGTCACTGGCCGCACCTTTATGTTAGGGATGTCGGTAATGACTTTGTGAAGAAGAAGAGACGTGATCCTTGAAGAAGTGCTTCTGTTGGAATCCAGCATATGATTTCTGAGTCTTCTGGGGATCTTGAGACTATCGCTGACCTTGATTACCGGAGTTTTTTCGAAACCTGGTGTTATCTTGAGGACGAGCACCTTTGGCCATAGTAGAGTTCTGTGTGCGATTAGCACTCCGCATACCTGTGTTTTGGAAATCTGTAATGCGCTCTGCGTAAGCAATAGTGCCAACTGTGGTGGTGATGTTTGCTTTAAGGACATCAATGCGTAACGAGGGATTTAGGCTTGAGATGAAAGCATGAAGGCGATCATCCTCAATTAAACCATCAATCTCCAGCACCAATGTGGTGAACTGAGAGATGTAGGAAGACAGGGAGCCCGTTTGCTCCAATTGTCGGAGTTTTGAACGTGCTTGGAAGTCCGCATTCGCACGTGTTCAAAACGTTCCCATGTAAACAGACTTTTGCCGTCCTTTAAGCGTCTTTGCCACCATAGAAAAGCTGTATCCTTGAGGAGGGAGGCCGCCAAGGCGATCTTTTTGCCTTCAGTGAGGTCAACAGTATCAAGATACTTGCGCATTTTTGTGAGCCATTGGTCAACTGTTCGACGATTGCGTTGACCAGTGTAGGCTTCCGGAAGTTTGATGTCAAGTCTTTTAGTTTTGGAAGCTTGAAGTAAATGGTAGAGGGCACGTAGTTCAGTGTTTTCTACCTCTAGTGGAAATGAATCCGCATAGTCGTCTGGTTGCGTCACGTCATCCTTTGTATGTGTGGTACTGCGAGAATCTTGAAGTTGTTGAACTTTCTGGACCAAGTCGGAGATGCTGTCCTGACGCTGGAAAATTTGAAGTTGCAGTAGTGATTCGCCTTGTATGTTGACTTCAGGGGTCTTTTTTGGACTTGAGTCTTTAATCTCTGGAGAGGCTTCATGCGAGCGTTGCGACATATCGAAGATCCCTGTGAGAAAAGCGCGAACTTGCGCTCTAGTTTGTACCATTCCTGGAAGAAGATTCGGGCTGCTCCCTGAGGTTGCTCACGTTGGAGGGGGCAGGCGAGGCAGGATGGAACCACCCGTGGAAGTCTGGTAAAGGAGGTCCTGTCTGAGGTAACACTGGTGATGCCGAAAGTGGTGTTACTGCTCGTGAGAGGACAGGAGTAGGTTGCAGAGTCCACGGATCTGAGAAGGGATAAGGAGATGCTATCGGAAGTGGAGGATATCCAGGAGGAGTGCCTTCAGAGTGTAAATATTGTCTTGGAGAAGGTACAACCTGTATAGGAGGATATCTGGGAGCTGAAGGAGGTGGAGAGTACCCTGGAGATGCCGAAGATGAGGGGTAAAATTCTCTCCAAAGATGGACAGCAAACTCTTGAGGAATATCGGGTTCTGGGTATCTTCGTGTCTCGTGGAACACAACCTGTACTGTGCTGAGGAAGTAATGTAACTGAGGTACCTCACGCAGAAGGTATAGGATGTGGTCCAAATCACTAGGAGGGCACCTGACACAGAAGACCCACGATGCAAAAGCTCTGAAATGGGCTGGTTTTGCAATCTGAACACGATATTGTGTGGTAGATGATGCCTGAGGTGTCCTTGAAATGCCGGGTGAATTACCAGGGGTTTCCATGCTTTAAGGGAGCGTCTTTCATTTGCTGTAATTTGATAATGACAAGAGAATCCTTAAAAGCAAAATGGAAATACTCCACCTGGCAATGATTTAATCTGCCAAATTGTTGCGTACAAGATCGCAGATCTGGGCCTGGTATTTAACAAGCTGTCTTCATTGCGATAGGAGGCTGAAACTGCTGCTGATCTGGCAGGAAAATGTAGCGAACCAAGGAGAGCAGGCTATCAATGGTGCAACAAGCTACAGGTACCCGATTCTGGATCGCAATAGGGGCTGGCGCACCAGGCTGCTGCTGTCATTGGAGACTGGCCAAACAGAAAAGGGCTGGCGAGGCTGGTGTTGCACACGTTGCAGGCTGGAAAGAAGCAGGGCTGCAAGGGCAAGGAAACTGGCAGCGAAAAAGGCGAGGGGCTGGCAGCGAAAATGGCACGGCTGGCAGCGAGATGGTGCGTGAAAACTGGCAGCAAGTTGGCGTGGGCTGGCAGCGAGATGACGAGGCCAAGGCGGGCAGCGAACCTCTGCGGGCTGGCAGCCATATGGCGAGGGCTGAGGCGGGCAGCGAACCTGCGCGGCTGGCAGCGAGATGGCGAGGGCTGAGGCGGGCAGACCCTGCGTGGGCTGCCAGCGAAATGGCGATGGCTGAGGCGGGCTGCTACTGCGTGGAAATCCATACGGTGCATGCAAATCCGTACGGAACGTCAAAGAGGTGCGCCCCTTTTTCGTTGGGGGCTGCCTAAGGTTGGGTGGTTGCCCAAAAATTAAATGGTGGGTTTAATTAACCCTAGGGTAACTAGGGTAAACCTAAGGTTTGGGGCTGGGTTTTCCATTTTAACCCCTCTAGGTACCCTTTTATAGGTGCTTGGTGCCTAAAAGGTGTGCCTATTCGAAGGGGTGTGACCCTTGGAATAGGTGCACCTTTTCATGAAGGGGTGTGTCCCTGTTTTTAATAGGGGTGTCCCTACATGAATAGGTGTGTCCTTTTGTCCACGATGGGGTGTGTCCCTTGAATGAGGAGTCGAGGCTCTTCATCAAAAGGTGTGTCCGATGGTGGAAAAGGTGCGTCCCTTGGTTTTGGGACAGCCCAAGCACCTGAAAAGACACGATTTTTGTGGTGTCCATTCACATCAACTCGTGATGTGTGGGAGATGGAGAGGCCATAGATGACTTTAGGCAGGGTTGGCGCTAAAAATTTTTACGCTCATCCTCTCTATCTCTTCCATGCACAATGTGCACGGATATCCTTCTAGCGGAAAAGATGTATCAGATCGGTGCTAGAAGGTGGGGGGCATTTCCTACAGGCAGGAGCGAGATTTGCTCTGATACCACTGTAAGAAATCCTAGATTTACTATATTTAGAAATGTGCTAAGGAACAGAAAGGAGACTGAGATAGCAGAGAACAAGGAATAATTGTATTGCTTGAATGTCTGTAGAGTATCTGTTGTGTGTCATCCATACAATTGGGCCTCTCTTATATAGAGAGTGAAGAGTCAC
This sequence comes from Dipteris shenzhenensis, assembly GCF_047967505.1. NCBI lineage: Eukaryota > Viridiplantae > Streptophyta > Polypodiopsida > Gleicheniales > Dipteridaceae > Dipteris > Dipteris shenzhenensis. Next base: position 12,947,998 of record NC_141628.1, on the reverse strand, counting down.
ACATGAAAAGGTGTGTACTCCAAAGTGTATGTGCATGAAGAGGTGTGTACCCCTTGTGAAGGGTGTGACCCTTGATGAGAGGGTACATGACAATAGGAATGTCTCTTCAACAGAGTGTCTCTTGTGAAGGGTTGTGCCTCATAGGAAGTGTCCCGTCGAAAGGGCAAGGGTTGTGCCTCATAGGAAGTGTCCCGTCGAAAGGGCATACCCTTCCACAAGTGTCCATTCATCAAACCATCCATAAGTCTAGAAATAGAGAAAGGAATACGTCACAGATCGTGACAGCTCCTAGGGGATGGTAGACTAGCAATTGCAGGGGAGACGCACTTTTAACAAAGACGGTATTGTAGACGCTAATTCTCTCACTAGCTATGCACATGCTATCTGAGAGCAATATACTATGGACATGCATAAGATTCATCATACCACACTCATATACTGTCACACGGCAGAAGACTGAGGGTACGGGTACACTATAGACTATCTTTCCTCAACCGTTGGCCTTGGCAATCACCAATGAACCAATGAATACAACTCTAGACTTCCTTGGCAGAAGGATCAGCTTGTTGTCGACTGACTTAAGGTAAAGGAGCGAAGAGATCCCATGTAAGCGTAAGATATAGAGGGGGCTGAGGGGCTGCAGAGGATGCTGAGAGGAGATAGCTGCTGGTTGAGGTTGCATGCTGACTGTGGACTGCTGCTGCTGAGGGCTGAAGGGGCTGGAGCCTCTGATAATGGGCTAGGAACTGCTGGAGCTGTTGATGAATAGAATCAAGGCTTGAATGCCCTTTTACAGTCTGAAACCCATCAATGATCAACCTTTCACAGTCTGAAACCCATCAATGGTCGGCATACACCAGGTCAAGCAAAAGTCAATATGCTGCTTTTTTCAATTCTGTGTTTTTCTACCTCTTTTGTCATCAGCTGCTTCTGATGCTGGTGCTGCCCAAATCTGCATGATTATTCTTTACGTATAACCTAGATCTACACATGGCTGAGGTTGACATACTTTTGAAATGTATGGAAAAACCCTCATAGCTGCCCTGGCATACCTTGACTGAGCTGAAGTATACACCGATGTCCATGGTTATGCAGCCCACAACTCCTTCTAATGAAAATGAAAAAATGACAAGTCTACAGAAACCTGCTCCAACTCTGCATGATTATTCTTTACATAATCTAGATCTACACAAGGCTGAGGTTGATGCCGTGACATGCCTTAACTCAGCTGAAGTATACGCAGATATCCATGGTCCTGCAGAATGCTCCTGACATCCAATTCTGCTGGAAAAAGGTCAAAAGTCTACAAAACCCTGCTCCAACACATGCTGTACCTATTGAGTTCCCAAATGCATTGTGAAGCTTGAGCACCTTTGCTGACCACTGTGGGGAGATGAAGCTTGGCAACTTACACGGTCATCGAGTTCATCCTCGGAACTGCCACCATCAGATAAAATGGTAACCTTGTGAGCTCTTTAACTAGTTCTCCCTTTTATGCTGAGTCTCTGAGGTGCTTGTAGCATTACTCCAGCTGGATCTGAGATCGCACTGCCCTCAGTACTGACACAGCCCTGTTGGGTTTTAGTAGATAGTGCACTGTTTTGCTGCAATCTTTTGCCATTTGGTGAGCACAGCCCATGCCCTCTCTCCGTCTGGTGATTGCTAATACCATGGCTTCTTTGGAAACTAGATCACCTCTGCTTGGCCCTGCCCTCATAGTCTCACTCCTTGTGCAGGTGACAGCAAAGCCTGAGAAAGTGAAGTCAAGATGGGATCTTCAGAAATTCTGTTTGCATGGGAGTGGCCATGCAAATCAACACCAGCGTCAAACTGGACACAGCCATGCAACTCAACTCAAGCGTCAAACTGGACTCCTACGCAACCTTGCCTCCCTTGTTTCATTTTTGTATATAGGATGACAAAAATTTAGCAATGTGATAATATATGGCAAGGTAGCGAGAATCTATAAGAAGTCATCAATGAAAAACTGAGTCCCTGGTTGCTCCAATATTTGCATCCATGTCTACATCATCTAAGAGCCTAACACATCCCTAGTCAAACCTAAATCATATCCATAATAAGGTTACCCACAGGATATAATGTGGCAAAGTAACAAGATGCTATACAATTAAATTATTTAGAGACTTAAGAGTCTTTAGTTGCTCCTGTATTTGTCTATATGTCCGTACCAGTATACTAGAACAACACACCCTCAGATGCATCTCCTTGAGAATTAACCACTCTGTTCAAGGCACTGGTGAAGTTATTGTATTAGTTGGAAAATAAGCCTTGTATTGGTTTGATAATATTACATTCGCTTAACACCTCCTGCATCATTTCCCTATTGGCCATCAGTTCTTGCTTCAAGAGTCTAATTTTCAGATCTGGCACAGAAACACTTTGAAAAGCATTGGAGGACTGGAAGTGAACCTATAGATGTGTATGACCAGGAGTCGGAGCTCATTGATCAGTTGGCTGCTGCAGTAGAGGACATCATATTTTAAGCAAGTTTCCGTACGTTCGCCTTGCTGCCTACCTGATGGCTCACTTTCTCGTTGAGGAAGGGGGAAACGCCCAACCCCAAAAATGGCTCACAAACTAATACCAGTTTCTAGGCTACTATGCTCCTTCCACGCGGAGCCAACAAAGGGTAGCTGCTTCGAGTGGAAGGACGGGAGTGGAGAGTAGGTCAAGGAGGAACAGAGGAGAGAGAATCAAGGAGCCATGGGAATATAGTGAACTGGAGCTGGAGGGGACACACACACACACAGATGGCAGTCCACCTCCACATAATGTCCATCTGCATTCAACTTTCACCCCCTCCTTCCCATGTATGCAGGCATCATAACACAAGCCAGTTCCCTCACCTGGAGAGAGAGAGAGAGAGAGAGAGAGAGAGAGAGAGAGAGAATCCACCTCCACATAACATCTGCGATCATCCTCCTTGGAACCCTCAATAAAATATTATACCTTTACCAGGGCAATCAAGCACAAGCTGCTATCTGGGTTGTCAGAAATTACTCAATGTCTACACAGATTCATCTTGAGTCAATCATTGTACCGAAAACCTAAGTCACACGTAAGGCGTTTACAGCCCACCAAAAAGTACCTTGATGCCATTACTCCCTTGTTGTCACTACGAGCCAGCTTCTTCACCAACGTTAGGATTTTGACGATATCAGATGCAGACTGGCCCTGCCATAGAAGCAATTGGCTTCATTATAAACTGGTATAATCAATATTCTCATTACAAATTACAATCTGTGGAAGCAAGAGTAATTGATCCACAAAGATCATAAGCTAACAAACCTGACTGCGTTCAAACCGTCCAAACAAGCTGTCCAACTGCTCAGGAGAAAAAGACCATGCCAAGTCCGCAATGAGATCAAATATGTTGGCCTTCACCTGCATGTAAAGCAACACACAATTCGTCACAAACAATGGGGCACTAACCCAAAATGACCTCAATTAATGTCTTTCAAAGGTTGTCAAATCTACCGCTTCAAATTGATCAGGCTTCTCTGTGGCAGCCCAGATTGCATCTAGGTGTTCTTCAGAAAGCCGCTTCTCTTGAAGAAGGAATCTCATTATTTTCTGGACCTACTTGCAGTAACAACCAGATCAAAGGTTAACTGACAAAATGGCCACCATCAAGCCATGTGATGCAGCAAACAATAAGCCCTACTCAGAGCTTAAATGACATCACAAGACAACAAGCAGCAGCCCACCTAAAAAGGTGGCGCAAAATTTGTGTCCTAGGAAATAAATGACGCACGAGTTCTCCGTTTCAAATAAGCTTTTAGAAGCATAACACGTATATTTGACTTACATCCACACCCTGGAGGGAATAGGAATAATGCGTGTGTCAAATACTTGCCTGATCCACGTACTGCTTGTGGTGAAGATGGGAGCGAAGAACCTGCCTAAGAATGTCGTTCTTCTCTAGCCACTGAATAGTCGTGCATACAGCAAGAGAATTATCCCTACAGAAACAGCCCTCAAATCATGTCATTTCTTACAGAACTCCGTGCCCTCTAATAAAGCCTGACTTTTTGTTGTGAAGCTTAATTTTTCAAACACAATTCTGTAGAACCCACATTGCACTGCAAAGTTCTTCGCACGATTTTCCATAACGTACCGTGATGCAATAGCTCGTGCATTTTCCAAGAGTTTATTGATCTCTCTCACTGCACTGAGCTGCTTATTGAAAGAGTGAAACCCAAGCATTCTTTCAACCATTCTTCGCTGCACTACGCTCACCACATTCTCAGCCCTCTCTATAGATGAATTCCGAGCAATGATAACCTGCAGATGCTTAAGGATTGACGAAAGAGCACCGAAAGAGCCATCCTTTGTCTTGTCGCTCAGAGCATCCACATCTGTTTCTAACCTGTCTGCAACATACTTAAGTACCCGAGAACAGGGCTCCGCAAATGCCTCGGCAACCTCGTCAGTCAAAAATTCAATTGCTTTGGAGATAGGTAGAAGTACCGCCTCGAGGATAGCTGGTAGCAGCTTCTGCGGTTGAGAGAGAACTCTGAGAAGCAACTGATATCCGTTCCCGTATGGTGTCTGTCCGAAATAGTTCAGCAGGTAGGAAAGCCAGCAATACACATCTGGGGGCCTGCATCGACTGCATTCACAGCCTTCGGCCTCCTTCACCGAAACTTTCCTTGTAGAGCAGTACCAATCCCCATTCTTCTTAGTTGTGGGAGTGCCCGGAATAGGCCTTGCAAACTTTGAAAGCTGCGATAAAGAAGCGGTTGGTCTGCTTTGATCCTTGTGTTTGATGTGGTATTGACTCTGCTTATCGAAACCCAAAGAAAGAGACCGCAGAAGCGGAAGCAGATCTTCCACAGCCGACGCATCTTCATGCTGCAACTGGCGCAACTTTGCCACTGCTAAGTCAATCAGTCGGCAAAGAGCATCAAAAATGTTGTTGTGTATCTCGTCATTCCACTTCCAAATTGCTTTGTCGTCTAAACACTTTTCGAAGGCGCTAGGAACAGCCTCCCTGTACAACGTTTGCAATCTTCTGAGTTCCGAGCTAGCCTCCTCCATCCCCAAGCTCGCAATTTTCCCGGCAGAAATGAGACAATTGGTGAGCTGGAGGGGGTACACAGTCCATGGCCACTTATTCAGACCATCCAGCAGCACGGCGAGGTCGTCGCGGGGGAATTCGAAGGCCAAATCGTCGTCGATGTCAACTTCGGGTTGATGATGCATCATTATGTCCGCACCGTCATAATCCCCAACGGAGGAATCGTCGTCGCTGGAATTGCTCTCCCAGGCGTCGTTCTCCTCCTGCTGCTGCTGCTGGTGAAGAAGGAGCTGCTGCTGCTGCTGGTGATGCTGCTGCTGCGGATGGAGATGCTGCTGCTGGTGCTGCGGGATGGTTTCAGGTCGATCCCAGCGCCGATCCATGGGCGAGCCAGAGGCCGGGTCCCCTCATACAGGATCGCGGGGGGGGGGGGGGCGGAGGGGAGGTAGGGCAAAAGCAATCAATGCGATAGAAGGGGGAAGGAAAGGGGGCGAATGGGGGCAAAAAGGGGCTTGATCGGGCGGGGAAGCGGAGGGGGAAGCGAAGGGAAGAGGAATTAAAACAGGAAAACTCGAAAAGAAGCACAGATTGACGGAAAAACAGAGCTGAAAAAGCAAATCTGCAAACCTCGAAGAAGCAACGAAGAAGACGACGACGAAGAAAATGAAGACGATGAAGAAGATGAAGAAGAAGAACCCCCCCCTTTTCTTTTTGTTCCCTAACCCTTGATTTTGCCCCTAACCCTCCCTTTAATCCCGCCTTTAACCCCGCCCTAACCCCTTTTTTAGCCCTCACCGGCCCCCCCGGTCACCCCCCCCTCAACCGACTGAGTACCTTGGCCGAAATATCGCCCTCACCGCCTCCTGCCGGTCACCCCAAGTCCCTTCACACCTGGCCCCCCGGAGGACATCCCGAAGCTTCAATGACCAATGTGGAGGACCTTCCCCTTATGGTGGTGAAATTCTCAACACACGAGACGGTGCATTGAAAGCGTGCCCTTGCAATCGCGCACTGACAGCGTGCCCTTGTAACTGCACCAAGCAGCTCACATAGCACCTCGAGCGGGGAAGATTGAAAGTCTTCTTCTTTTCGGATCTCCAACTATGTAAGTGCAGTAGCCTTCAAGCCGATCCTCAACCGGCTCACTCTCTTCTCCCCCCCCCCCAGGCAGAAATATTGCCCTCATCAATCACCGTAAGGTCTTTTCACACTTAGTCCCCCAAGGACCTCACGAAGCTTCAATGACCCCCCCCCCAACACACACTTTTTTCTTAGGGGGTGACATGCCCCTAACACACACTACCTAGGTAGTTTCTCCCTTTTCCATTCAGCACATGGTGCTTGTATTCCTTCCCCGCCCACACCGGTAAATTGAGAGGAAGGAGGTTGTGCATTGAACCCTTGCAAACTGCACAAAGGACCTCACACAGGGCCAAGAGGGCAAAGAGTGAAGTCCTTTTTTTGAAGATGTAGCAACTATGCAAGTGTGGTAGTCTTCAAGGCTACTTTATGGGATGCATACATGCCAATCGGCCTTGCACAAGGCCATGAATAGGGACGAGTGAAAGCCTTTTTTTCAAAGGTGTAGAATCTACAACTATGGAAGTGATGACTACGCAAGTGTGGTAGTCATCAAATATGCAAGTGTGGTAGTCTTCAACTATGCAAGTGTGGGTAGCCTTTTAAGGTGTAGAATCAACAACTATGCAAGTGTGAAAGTCTTTTCTTCAAAGGTGTAGAATCTGCAACTATGCAATTGTGGTAGTCTTTAAGGCTACTTCATGTGTATGCATATGCTTCCATATCAATCAACCCAAAAAATAAGAGTGCATGTAGATCAAATCGAGAGGTTTTCAACAATGAGAGGATGCTCATTATGACCCTTACCGATTTGGGGGCTGATTTGTAAGACTCTTCCTAAGAGTATCTAGAGTTCTTATTCCTTTAAGAGGGTGGACATTGTGCATTGTACTACAAATTTCACTTAGTCAATTGTTTGTTAACCATAGATATCAAGACAACAAAACCATTGGTAACGTTCATATCTATGTATCCTCCATCTAGTCACGCATAGATTATTTATAGATTTGCATGTTTCTTTTAATAATGAATTTCATTCGGTGGTTTTGAATGTGCCCTCTAACTTGCACAATACTACTACTTTCTCCCTTTTTTTCAAGAGGCAATTGTGTCAAGTCTCCTATAGTCTCATTCCTCTAGCGGTCATAAGCCATGTACCTCCATCGGTGCTCATTGGCATGGTACCATTCAAGTCCCCTCTTGGAACGTAATACCCACTCTCAACGAGAAAGGATAAAACTCTTAGTGATGTAATCTTCTTTTGTAGAAATGTCAATACAAAAACTACAACTTTTGTCCCAAAAAATATTTTGAAAATAAGGAGTGGGATAAGTGGGAATAATACTATGACAATCAAAGAAAACAAAGAATAAGATTACACTTTAGATTTGTCCTTGCACCTGCAAATTATGATGTATAAAAACAAAGAATAAGATTACATGGTGTGACTTCTTCGCAAATACTTGATCCATAGTTCACATGCATATGCTTTGATTAAGCACATTCAAGTTCATTATCGTATGGCTTGCATATAGTCATAGATTCTTATGTGCATGAACATGTGCGCCAGTGAAGAGGCTTATTAACATTGTCAGCCACAAATATTTTGCAATGCATCACACATGCATGTCTTCTATAAGCTACACACAAAAGCTATAGACAAACTATAAAACAACCCTAAAACTCCAAGGCAAAGAACCTTGTATTCTTCTTACAAACTATGGGTTTGTGATACAACTCAAAGTCATGCTTCATTTTCTGTATAGGTAATCAAGCAATATAAATAATATCACTTAAAAAGCTTGTAATTCTCATCATACAAACTTTGAGTTTGTGATATGACTCAATATCATGATTCATATAATGGGTCTCCTAAATTCAAAAATTCGTTATCTACACATTCTACCTTCAGATTTCCATGCGATTTATTCCACTAGGTTTGTAATTTTGTGCTCTAATTGCTTCTACATTCAAAAGTTGCATTTGTATGCAAAATTCCAAGAATTTGCAAGATTCAGTGGAAAATTTTAAGTGCTCATAGTTCATCAACCTACTTAATTAATTTAATCAAGCCCTAAGCTAATCTATTCAATTTAATTAATCCTCCCCTCTGCCTCGACCTCGCCTGCCCTCCACTCTGCCTCGTCATTGCATCTCTCCCATCACGCTGCTGCCTTGTGTGTGCATCTTCTCCCATCCTCGTCAATGCATCTTCTCCCTTCCTCGCCGGTGCCTCGACCTCCTCCCCCTTTTCCCTTGCGCTCATCTTCATCCTGGTGCCTTCGACCTCCTCCCCTAGCGTATCATCGAATACTACACTCCTTGAATTCTACAAAATAGTTAGCGCAAATTGGTTGAGTGCAAAATGGCAGGCAATGAATCGACATACCTTGCACAGTTCCCTCATGCCCTCAACCTCCTCCCCTTCATCCCTCACTTGCTACCTTGCTACCTTCGGCCTCCTCCCCTTCATCCCTCGTTGCCTACCTCAGCTTCAAACTCTAGCTTCATCTCTGTCATTTTGCTACCTCCTAGTCACTGCAGACCTATGTGGAAGTCCTTGCGGCATCGAAATTCCTCCCACCGCCTCGTGCAATAGCCCTCAGGAAGCTCGAGTGCTTCTCCTAGAGTTCCTCTACTAAGATTAAGGTGAGGCTTCCAAAGGATACATAGAGGACAGAGCTGGTGAGGACAGGGGAAGCGAAGCGCAATGCAGACACATGTTATGATGATGGGGATTGCAGATCTTATACCCTATAGGAAGGCAATGAAGAAATGTCCTTAAAGGACATGTGCCAAATTATCCCTCCCCCCCATTTATCCCTCCCCTTCCCCCCCTTCCCCCCTTTCATGCTAATGGATTTTTTTCTCTCATAGCCCCCATCTCCAAAACAACACCTCAGGTTTGGAAACTTACACATACTGCCTTTGCAACACAAGCCCTTCATATCGCATGTGACAAGTTTATCACTCCTAATAAAGGATAGTTGCATTCATTATAGTCAGATCTACAAGTCCGATTCGATATATGAATAATGTTATAACCATGTTAACATTTATTGTTGCTTACAATTGCTTTAACAATTCATGCCAATTGATTAGTATAAAAGGAAGCTTCGAAAAGGTCTTTTGGGTGCACATCTATAGATCCTACGTCTTGTACCAATTGTTATCGCATTATTGTATCCTAGATTGCATCTAGTGGGGTTTTAATTCAAGCTAAAATCTTCAAATCAAGAGTCTGCAAATCTCATAAACAAGCATCTTTCTCCAGTCTCCTTGGAATTATGCCCCTACATTCAAGAAAGTCTTTGAAAAAAGTAATGAGAAAAGAAGTTTAAATGGTTTATTAAAAATACTAGGCTCCTCATGAATGAGGAGCTTGCAATCCACTTACTTTCTAGACACCAATGTTAATACATAGGATTTGTGTACATAGTTGGTCTTGAGTGTGCATATGAAATCCATAAGCAAATTTTAATTCATGTCCACCTGAAAAGGCACTTGGTCTAGAGTTCATGCGCATACAATCTTATGGCAAGGCACTTCTAGAGTTCATGTGCATACACATTCATGCATAAACATACACTCTTAGGGGAATGGTATATGCAAGCAATTAAGAAACCACCCAAATTTGTTCAATGTGGTTGTTTGCATGTACTCTAGTGACAATCACATGCCTTTAAACATGTTTCTACAAGATGCATATGTCACTCCTATGTCACTACAACATTGTGAGTGATAAAAGCCATATAATAGCTTGGAAAGTAAATATAGTATGCATCAGCTCACGATTGACTTGAGATCTAAGAGAAGGCATCTTATGAAAGAGCATGGGATGTACAAAGAGTAGCGGTCTTTTTCAAAAGACAATGATCATTCATCAATTTGAACAAATATGTAGTGCTAAGAGAATGGACATCATTAAAGCTTGTGATTCCAATTTGCCATTGCTTGAAAAAATGAATGATCTACCTAAAATTCCAAAATGGAATTGGCCTTCATTGCACGAGAACATATGAGTTGTAAAAAAGCATGGAAGCATATGAGTTGTAAAGAAGCATGAAAGCACTGTCTTTGACCTTGTAGTCACATTATATCTTGAGTATAAAGATTTTGTAACTTTTAAGCATGATCAACAAGATTATGCTTTTGATATCAATTGACTTATGTCCATTGTACATCCAAGGGAAGGCGTATGTGGCCTATGATGAACACTTTGAGATATTGAAGCAATATGTCATGATGATTCGTGAAGAGCTAATGTCTTTTCATATTAATAGAACACAACTTATGAATTTTGCTTGAAGCCTAAAGCTTTGACATCTTACCATTGAATTATTGTACCATATCCTCACATGATGATTGAGCAATTGTTGATGTTTTCTACACAACTTTCAACACTACGTCTTGTATAAATTGGTCTTGGTACTAGTTGTTGCATGAGTGGTATTGTGGTTGAGTAAACATTCCTCCAAAGGTATGATATTGTTTGATAATAGCGGCTGACACAATTGTGAACTTTAGACAAGTATGTGAGATGAGATGACTATGAGTCTCCTAACATTATGTCAAGAATGTCATGACACATGATAGTGTCAACTAACTCGTAGTTTTGGTGGTAGTTAACATAATTATGAACCTTAGATCAAGTGAAACAAGTTGTATCTCCTAACACTATGTGAAGAATGTTATGACACATGATAGTGTCAACATAATAACATAACTTGTAGTGTTGATGCAGATGTCAACTATGAACTGTTCTGAAATGATACATTATCATCGTCGAGCTATGAAGATGAAACACTTTTGAAAAAGAGCTCGTGTTGTGGTCGCTTCAAGAAATGTGGCTAAATTCTAAAAAGCACATTGGATTTTGGCTTGTATTGAGTGAGCATCAATCTTGATGCTTGACTTGTTGTGAGCATGGAAAATATTTGAACAAATGTTATCTTGATATTGCACTACATTGCTTTTTAATAAATGACTACTATATGTATTGATGGTTTGAGAAACACATAAGTCTGTAGGGACTTTGCTAAATGAGTGAGGGACAATATGGACCTACTTGCAAAGGAAACAATATTAGAGTCTCTAGAACATTGTGAGTCATAAAAGCCATATAGCTTGGAAAGTTAAAATGTTATGTATCAGGTCCGATTGATGTGAGCTTTATGAGCAAGCATCTTATGAAAGAGCCTGGCATGTACAAGAGCAACAATATTTTCCAAAAGACAATGATCATGCATCAATTTGAACAAGCTATAGAAGCATATTATGGAAAGTGTTATGGCTTGTGATTCATATTTGCCATTGCTTGAAAAAGTCAATGAGCTCGATAAAAGTCAATATGGATTTGTTCTTTATTGAAAAAGGTAGAGGAGTTGTAAAGAAGCATGAAAGCGTTATCTTTAGCCTTGTAGGCACATTGTATCTTGAGGGTAAAAGTTTTGCAACATTTAAGCCTGATAAACAAGATTGTGCTTTTGTTTTTTATTGAAATACGTCCATCATAAATCTAGTAGAAGATAGATGTGGGGGCCATTACAAATGATCATGCAAAGCTAATGTCTCTTGAGCTAACATAACACATCTTGTGAACTTTTCTTGAAACTGAAAGATTTGGCATCTTGACATAAAACTTAATGTCATCCCTAAAAATGCTCTATAGCATTGAGTAGTGTTGAATTGAAGGCTAGCTAATTCCTCTATGGCATATATGTTTGACTTTAGCCCAAATATTCATCATTACAATAAATGTTGATGTCCATGTCCATGTCCATGAATAGAAGAGAATTAAACTTTGTGCAAGTGTTGACGGACTTTTCTCCTCACCCCTCAATTAACGAGTAGTGAATCCAATGCTCGATGAGTTCAAGGTGCTCAATTGTGAACATGGCACTTGGGGAAGGAAGTTGCTCTCATTTGCACCCCATGGTATGCGTGGTATGCATGACCTACTCGATGCTTAGTTGTAGGAGTTATATGTTGTTGTGTCATGGGGTTTGTGCTAGCATGAGCAAAACCATTTGAAGATGAACAAATAAGCAAAATTTACATGTGCGAGCATTGCAACCAACGTAGATAGCAAGCTTACATAGAAATAAACTGGTACTTATATTGTGAAAAAGGCCTTGGCCTAATACAAACAACCGTTAGTTGCATATGTGCTCATGCAATAATAGAAGAAGTGTCTCGCATTCCCTCACCTCCACTTGAGGCACAATACTCACTAGAGTAACAAGGCTCAACCCTGTCTAGCCTACTCAACTCAAACTCAAACAATTGATAGAACCAGTTCTAACTCATGTTCTAGACTTAAATATTACAAAGACTCTTGGACTAGTCGATTCTAAAGAACCACTTTCTAAACCTTTTTTTTTTTTGGGCAAAGAAAGGAAACTTCTATCAATGCTTTAAAAAAACCATACAAATCAACCAAAATAGGGCTGGTGATGCTAAGTACAAAGAGAAAAGCCTTGCTATCCAAAACTAGCCTGTCGTGGCAATCCTGGCTCGCTTCATGGATTGTCCAGGATAGGGGCTAACAACCAAGATGGTGGCCTATACATCCAACGGATATCTCCCGTTGAGAATGCATAAAATATGCCTATAGGTCAAGCCTTACAGAAACGTTCTTGCCGCTTAGTGGTTCCTCGTGAGCCCAGAACACCATGCTCCCAACTGGCACGCAAAGTGAAGATGATGTACTGCCCAATGGCTACTAGTGTAGCCACCAATGGAACCTATTGCCCTCCCATCACCTAACTACAACAGGTGACCTAGATGTTCCAGGTGATGTATGCAGAGCCATACATTCGTCAAGCTAGTGGTTTGGGGTCTCACACCTGGCATAGAGCCCTAGAAGCTCTTCCTTCAGAGATGACTTCGCAAGAACACCCTCAGGACAAGTGGTCAGTGGCAACAGTCTTACAAGTGGATCTTCTTGGAGGCACCGCTCATAGGGAGAGGATCCCCATTCACGAGGAGCTTGATCAAGGTATGACGCATGGTCTCAGGGGGACTCATTTGGGCCAATCCTTCCTGTAGGGAAGAGTTCGAGAGACAACCAATTCTTTGGCACCCGAAGGTCAAAGATATAGATGGACGGATGCTAGGGCAGAGGATGCACAGTGGGATAGTGGCCTAGTGAGATCCTTTGGGTCCTGGAGACCGCCGCTCCCTGTGGGGGTTAAAGGTCACTGTGCCTTAACCCCAGTTATGTACAATACTCAAACACATATATAAATGAATGAAAAAGAAGATTAGGGTGGTTCTGCACCCACCAAACTTGTGTGGCTCTCTCTCTCTCTCTCTCCTTCTTCCATTCTTGCTTCCGTTGAGAGCTCTCTCAACTGGTATCAGAGCCCGGGTGATCTAGCTGAGCGTGCGTGAATGCTTGTAGCTCAGCAGCTCTGTGGGAGGAAGGAGAAGCTCTGTGGGAAGCTTTGTGGGTGACTTTACTTGCATCCAAGTGTGCAGAGACCTTGGAGGAACCTTTGGAAAAGTCACTTTGGCTTTACGAAGTGGTTTTGAGAGCCTGTTAAGAGCTTTCAAAGAAAAAGTCGTTTTTTGAGCTTTTCCCTGTTCCGTTCGATGACAGAGACTCCGTATTGACTTGTAGAGGCAACTATTGCTTGCTTTTGGTGTCCACATTACTTCAGGAGCTTGGAAACACCTTCATTCTTGAATCTGGGATCATTTCAGTGGATTTCTGACTCACTGTATCAGTTCCTGCGTTTTTTGCTCGGGTGTTGGAACTCAAGTTTGGAGCAACCATTTGTAGATCTGTCAGTTCCGGTGGACTCAGGAGGTCCTAAAACTTCTATGTTGCTCATCATTCGCACTCCGGTGGAGTTTACAGATAGCTCTGTTTCAAAAAACGTTTTTCAGTCTGTGTGTTGGACCCAGTGATTGAGACCATGATTTCCAAAACCGTCTGTCCCATTGCATTCCGGACGCCCAAAAACCCCTACCTATCAGTTCTTGCGTGATTCGGTGGAGGATTTTCAGAGTTATAAATCTCTGTGTATTCGATTTCGTCTCTCTGTTATGCATTTTTCATACTAAGTTTTTGAAACCTTAGATTTATGCCACATGGCAGTGGATAAGTGTTGACTCCCTTTTCTCACTCATCGGTTGGGATTTTGGAGTTCTAGCAGAAGAGAGATATTTGCAGATTTTCTTGCTGAGTCCGATTATGCAATGGCGCCCATGTTTTGAGGCATCTCAGGTTCTATTTTCAGTAGCGGTCATTACCGTGGGACTATGATTTCTTGAGCATACCTTATGCAGATCACTCTGGTTGCAGTTTGAGCAGTGTGCGCTCATTCGTGGTATGCATTGGGTTGCAGTGGATGATTTATAGGTTATTTGGATGCATTGCGGTCCTTGTTGGATGCGCTGATAGGCCCAAATTGCCTTGTGGGATGCTATTTTTTTATGGACGCTTTGCACGTGGATGCTATTTTATGCTGAGGGACAGCTTTGACACATTGTTGGTGATGCACTGATAGTGCTATGCTCTCTTGGATGAGATATAATTGATGCATATGCTAGTGGATGGTGTTTATGCTTGAGTCATTTGGCACTTATTGGCATTTTCTTTTGGGCCAGATTTGCTCATATGGATGCATAGTATATGCACATGAGTCAGATGCATCTTTTGATGCTTTGAGCTTTGAATTTTGGTGATATTTCACTCTATTGTGGCATACACATTTGGGTGCACCTGGTATTTGGTGTGATTCTCTCTTGCAGGCACTAGCATTTGGGATTTTGCTTTATTTGCATCATGGCATCCTCTTCCATGCCTGAAAAGGAGTTTTTCAGCATTAAAAAGTTTGATGGGACAAACTTTTCTTTGTGGAAAGAACAGATAAGGGATGATTCAAAAGAAGCAGATTAAACCCTTGGCAGGGATTGAAGCTAAGCCTGCAAATATGTCTGAGGATGATTGGAATGAGTTGGATGCATTAGCAAAGTCTACTATTAGACTTCATCTTGCAGAGTCAGTTTATTTCACAGTAGTAAATGAGCAGACTACGGAAGATTTGTGGAAGAAACTGTGTGCCACTTATGAGAAGGAAACTGCCTCTAATAAAGTTTAGCTCATGAAGAGGTTGTTTGAGCTGCAGATGAAGGAAGGGGTCTCCATTGCTTCTCACTTGAATGAATTCAATATTATTTTCAGCCAGCTTCAGGCTCAGAAAATGAATTTTGATGCGGAGACTAAGGCAATATTTCTCTTATGTTCATTGCCATCCTCATGGGATACCTTCCGTACAACTGTCAGTAACTCTGCACCTGGTGGAGTACTGAAATTTGATGATGTTGTGGGTAGCTTGTTGGCCGAGGAGATTAGACGGAAGTCTATGGATGGCAACAAGCAGGATGCAGCCTTAAATGTGCAAAGGGGCAGATCACAGTTCAGGGGGAAGTCCCAAGAAAGAGGGAAGTCACGTAGCAAATCCAGGGCACAGAACATTGAGTATTACCATTGTGGCAAGAAGGGCCATATGAAAAAGGATTGCTACAAGCTGAAAAGAGAGCAAAAGGATAAGAAAAAGAATGCAAATTGGGGTGCAAATCAAAAGGAAGAGAGTCCAAGGGAGGACAAAGGAAAAGTGAAGATCGAGGAGATCAATGCAGTCACACATGATAGTGACAATGATGTTCTCTTCATGTCTAGTTTATCTGCAGAGTTGCTTACCACTTCAGATGATGCATATTCCCAGGATTGGATTTTGGATTCTAGTGCTTCATTCCATGTTACTCCCCATAGGGAATGGTTCTCCACTTATGATAGTGGAAAGACAGGTTGTGTGCATCTTGGAAATGACTATGCATGTGACATAGTGGGAGCAGGTGACATAAAGTTTTCTTTTGCAAATGGGTCTGCATTTGTTTTGAAACATGTGAGACATGTGCCTAAGCTGACCAAGAGTCTTATTTCAGTGGGTCAGCTAGATGATGCTGGTTTTCACACCACTTTTGGCTTTCAAAGTTGGAAAATTCAAAAGGGCTCTATGCTTTTGGCCAGGGGTGCCAAGTGTGGGACTTTGTATCCCTTACATGTATCAGGGGTATTTGATCATGTTGTTGCAATAACCGAGCAGCCAAGCACTTCTTTGTGGCATTGCAGGTTGGGGCACATGAGCCAGAATGGAATGAAACTCTTATGCCGTTTGGGTTATGTACCGCATTTGAGTTTCTCTGATTTTGAATTTTGTGAGCACTGTCTCTATGGGAAGCAGACTAAATCAGCCCATAAAAGAAGGGGAAAGAAAGAGTTTGAAATGCTTGATTTGGTGCATTCAGACGTATGTGGTCCCATGCCTACACGGTCATTAGGTGGGGTTGAATACTATGTGACATTCATTGATGATGCAACTAGGAAAGTGTGGGCTTATGCTATAGCTCGGAAGAGTGATGTGTTCCAAGTATTTCAGAAATGGCTGGCCTTGGTTGAGAATCAGTCAGGTAGAACGCTTAAATGCCTACGGACTGACAATGGTGGAGAGTATCTCTCTCATGACTTTCAGCATTTCTGTGATACACGTGGGATTAAGAGGGAGCTCACATCCCCTCGTACTCCAGAGCAAAATCCAGTTGCAGAAAAGATGAATCGTACCATTCAAGAAAGGTTGCAATGCATGCTTTCCAATGCAAGTCTTTTTGGTGGTTTTTGGGCTGAGGCAATGAAGATTGCAGTGCATGTGATCAATAGATCACCTAGTAAGAGTTTGGATGGTGGTATTCCTGAAGAGGCATGGAGTGGAAAGAAGCCCTCTTACTCTCATTTGCGTATATTTGGGTGTGAGGCATATGCACATGTGCCAAAAGAGCTTCGAAAGAAGCTAGATCCTAAGTCTAGGAAATGCATCTTTCTAGGTTATGGTGAAAGTGGAGAGATGGGCTATCGTCTCTGGGATCCAGAAGCAAAGAAGATCATACACAGCCATGATGTGGTCTTCAATGAGAAGAAGATGCATAAGGCACCCATGAGGGATGTGGAAATGAGGAGAATCACTTTCCAGGATGTGAATCCACCTGCATATGTTGATAGACAGCAAGCTGTCCATGCACCAAATGTGCAAGAAATGGTACCACCAAGTACTCCCACAGGTATACAATCAAGGGTAGATGATGGATCATCTATTGGTGGAAATGATGAGCCAAATGTGGCTGATATGCAAGTGGGACAGCAAGTTGAAATGCCATTGAGAAGATCATCTAGAGTGTCTAGACCGCCTGAAAGGTTTGTTCCAAGGGTAGACTATGTGATGCTTACTGATTGCGGGGAGCCTTCTTGCTACAAAGAGGCTATGATGCGTGAGGATCAACGCAAGTGGGAGTATGCTATATGCAATCAGAGATGAGTTCACTTATGAAGAATAAGACTTGGGACTTGGTTTCTTTGCCACATGGAAAGAAAGCATTGCCATGTAAATGGGTCTACAAAATGAAGGTCACAGGTGATGATGTGCCTAGGTACAAGGCCCGATTGGTTGCTAAAGGGTTCAAGCAAGAGAAGGGTGTGGACTTTGATGAGATATTCTCTCCGGTTGTGAAGATGACCACACTTAGATGCATGCTTGGACTAGTGGCAGTAGAAGATATGGAGCTTATGCAAATGGATGTCAAGACAGCTTTCTTGCATGGGGATTTGCATGAGGAAATTTACATGGTGCAACCGGAAGGCTTTGAAGAAAAGGGCAAAGAGCATTTAGTTTGCAAGCTGAAAAAGAGTCTCTATGGTCTTAAGCAAGCACCTAGAGAATGGTATCAGAAGTTTGATGCTTTCATTCGGTCCCAAGGTTTTAGAAGGAGTGAAATTGATCACTGCCTCTACACTAAAAGGGCTAAGGATAGTAGCCTGATAATCCTGGCACTATATGTGGATGATATGCTATTGGCTAGCAAGAATACTTATGAGCTAGATGCATTAAAGGCCAAGTTGCATGAGGCCTTTGATATGAAGGATTTGGGACTTGCAGGTCATATTCTTGGTATGCGCATCACGCGTGATCGGAGTAGGAAACTCCTTTGGCTTTCACAAAAAGAGTATGTTACAAAAGTATTGCAGCGTTTCAATATGGAGGGGGGGAAGGCAGTGAGTACTCCATTGCCTCCATATGTGAAACTGAGTCATACAGATAGTCCCAAATCAGATGAGGAAAGGGCCATGATGGCCAAGGTTCCTTATGCATCAGCAGTTGGGAGTCTTATGTATGCTATGATAGCTACTAGACCAGACATTGCATTTGCAGTGGGAGTTGTTAGCCGGTATATGGCTAATCCAAGAAAGAGGCATTGGGAGGCAGTTAAGTGCATCATGAGGTACATGAAGGGTACCAAGGAGATGTGCATTTGCTTTGGTAAAGGAGACATGCGTGTACTTGGGTACACAGATTCAGACTATGCAGGGCATGTGGATAGTAGGAGATCCACTTCTGGTTATGTGTTCACCTTTGCAGGTGGTGCAGTGTCGTGGATGTCTCGTGCACAGAAGTGCGTTGCTTTGTCTACCACAGAGGCTGAGTATGTTGCAGCCACAGAGGGTTGCAAGGAGGCTATATGGCTTGATCGGCTAGTGGGAGATTTGGGGATTCATACAGGTGTACCGACATTGCATAGCGATTCCATGAGTGCTATTCAGCTAGCACGGAATCCGG
Organism: Dipteris shenzhenensis; assembly: GCF_047967505.1. Taxonomy (NCBI): domain Eukaryota; kingdom Viridiplantae; phylum Streptophyta; class Polypodiopsida; order Gleicheniales; family Dipteridaceae; genus Dipteris; species Dipteris shenzhenensis. The sequence goes on along the minus strand of NC_141628.1, from coordinate 12,929,200 downwards.
TCTTTCATGCAAAGACCAAACACATTGAGGTCAGGTATCATTTCATCAGGGAGGTACTTGAGGACAAGCGCATAGAGCTTGTCAAGGTTCATACAGATGATAACCCTGCAGATATGCTGACGAAGAGTCTACCTAGTCAGCGGTTTGAGTATTGTCGTGTATTGATGGGCATTGGATAGTATGCTCACTGGTTGTTCTCCCTTAAAGGCACATTGTCCTTTAAGTGGGAGGTTGTGGGGGTTAAAGGTCACTGTGCCTTAACCCCAGTTATGTACAATACTCAAACACATATATAAATGAATGAAAAAGAAGATTAGGGTGGTTCTCCACCCACCAAACTTGTGTGGCTCTCTCTCTCTCTCTCTCCTTCTTCCGTTCTTGCTTCCGTTGAGAGCTCTCTCACTCCCTAGGGATCCAGAGGCACGAGCATGGCACTCTCTCACTTGCAAGGAGCAAATATACAAATGGCCAAGATTGATCCTGAGTCATGGTGGGAAGGGTTTCGCAACCTCTAGACCCCACACTGTTGGGACTTTCAGTTCTCACAAACGAGGGTGCCTCTCAGGGTTTGTTTCTTTAGAGAGCGTCTAGGATTCATCGGATGCATGTTTTACAGAGTGGGACTAGTTGGGCTCCTACGAGGTGAGCCAGAGATGGAGTCGGAGGGGCTTGCTACCTTGGAGGATTTAGAGCGACTGAGGATCTAGGCTATTGGTTGTTTGGGCAAGTGTGGCATATTGATCCGCCGACCATAGTCCTATTTAGTCCAAAGGGAGTGGTTTGGCGTCTCTGGCTATGGGAAGCTATGCCTCTTAGAGATGTCCAATGGGACTAAGGGGAGTGGTTCTAGCTAGTACGACAAGGGCACTCATATAGGATGGAGGAGGTGCCTTTCTTTTTGTACACAATATGCATCGGCATACACATTCAGTTAGAGGCAGCAGTATGGACCCCCTCGAGGTAGTGACACTAGATGGAGCAAGAGGTTCCCAGGGAGGTGGTAAGCTACTTGTGGCCATGATTATGGTCCAACTTGAGACCATGGAAGTTATCATACTTCTTCTAGATGGTGGCTCATGGGGGTTTGCCTATCAGTTCTTCATTGTAGCAGATGTGCTCGATGCATGGAGGGGGTGTTAGAGACGATCCCACATTGCTTATGGAGCTTCCCGACAGCACATACGATTTGGATTGCAGCTTTTTGGATTGTGGCCAAGACATAGAGGATGCGGATAGGTTTCACGTGGGGGATGGTGGCGTGGCTCACAGAGGGACACCATGCTTTCTCTATTAATCACGTCTCACCAGTGTATAGGATTTATGGTGAGCAGGTCTTCCAGATTGAGTTTCTCATGGTTGTCTGCCATTTCGCACTTGCCTACAACCTTTGCCGGAGGATAGTGTTTGGGAGACAGGTGCCATGCCATCCGAACCCACCTAGAGAAAATTTTGTACCAGTCTTCTAAGCTGGCCCATGCAACCCTTATGGAAACACGAGCATGATGCAATGTACTAGGATGTGGCGAGTAAGACATGATTAACAACTAGAGTTACTCTCTAGGACCGGAGCAATCTATTGCTCTGTTGTGATATACAGTCCCACCTGGCACCCTAGGCATCTCGTTGTCTGTCCTCTGGAATCCACCTGAAGCCAAGGGCTATCCCCCACACACGGGTTTCCTGAATCTGCTCCATGTCCATGAAGAAACTTACGGATTTGGTCTAGTTAATCCGTGCTCTAGAGGCCTCACAATAAATGGCCCCCCTTGGCCGTCTCAAGGCTCACAATTGATCCCTCTACAAACAAAGATGTGTCATCTGTAAACTGTGTGTCCAGTAGCTCATCTTTTTGTCAAAGACATAAAATATCCCATGGCCTCCACCACAAAGAGGAAAAGGAAGAGGAAAGAAGGCAGCCCTACCGAACTGAGAGCGATACTAATTGGAAGTCCATGCATAGAGGGCTAAAACCCCTCAGATCCCATCTCTTCATCGTTCCCTCTAAGAAATACCACTTCACCCTTTCATTCACCTTCTTGAAGTCCAAGAGAAGGATAACAAGAGGGTAAGCCCCCTCTTGGGCCCAATCCACTTCCTTCCAAAAGGGAAAAATGTTGTCTAGGATACTACATTCCTGAACAAAACTTGTATGTGTGTCATGGATGATATCTAGAAGGTAGGGCCTCAATCTCAAACTCAAGACCTTAGCTAAGATCTTGTAAGGAGTGTCTAGAAGGGTAATCGGCCTCCACTATTGAATGTCCAACCTATCCCCCCCTTTTGGGAGTAAGCAAATCTAGATTCATGGAGTCAGAGTAGAGTGCATATATGCTCCTAGAAGAAACAAGGAAAGTCGAGATCATCCCATCCTCCCCGAGGCAACTTTGGGAGGGGAAGGGCCTTGAGAGCTCCTCCTCCATGAAGGGGGCCTCTAGGCATCTTCTCAGGCTCTGAGAGACCACCACTTGAACCCACTCCCACACTACCTCTCTAGCCACAAGAGAAGTTGATGACTCCTCCTTTGTCTAAAAATGACTGCTTACAGAAGTGCGTGGTCATCTCTAGAATCTCCTGGGCTCTGTATGTAATTGTCCATGTGCATCCCTCAATTGCTACAGCTATGTCCCTGCTACGCATGGCCCAATGTTACATAAGCCATAATCATGGAAGCCTAAGGCTTGGTTATGGTGAGGTAACTTGACAGCACTTGCATTTAATAGGGCTTCGAGGGTTTGGGTCTAGGTTTATTCCTAGGCCTAGGCATTAATGAAGAAAAATAAAAAGGGAGCCCATGAGAGGGGTAGAATGGTAAGGTCCCTTGTTGGACACATGTGGCACTTATGAGGAAGCCATTTGGCAAGCGCTTGGCTTGGCGAAGACTTCTAGAAAGAGGCTCCACAAAGGAAGGTGTAGGATGAGAGGGAACTCAAGGCGAGTTCATGTACACGAAAGAAAGGAGCACTCCAGGAAGTAATGGCTGGGTGGTAAATTGAAGAAAAAAAACCTCGATAATGAGTTTTGACATTGGTATCAGAGCACAGAGTTGCGATGAAGAAGACTGTAACTAAGCGAGGATCTGCAAATAGGAATAGAGTGAGGGACAGCATAGGATTTAGAGCAATATGATTTATGAGTTCCTGGAATCAGAAGTTGACGAGCTTAAATGCTCCCACGACTACTCCTTGGTTGCAGCTTGGTCATAGGTTAGTGCGGAATTGCCTAGAAGATGTTGAAGACAAAACATTGCGGGCGCAGTGGGACTAGACGTCAACAACTAAACCCATAGGATGAATGCCAATTTTTTGAGCCTCTAGGTTGTCTACAAAAAGCCACTATAAAATCGTGCCTTATCTGCAAGAATAGCCAACTGAGTCATCTTGCAGCCACATGAAGAATTACAAGTCAGTTGATTCAACTTGAACTGCTCACTCGCCTATCAAGAAGACAATAGTTGCAAGAAGTTGTAATCGATTTGTCGACTACGCAGAAACGAAGAAAAAGCTGCGTGCACATAAATGAAGAGAAGGAATTCACCGCAGATTCCATGTCATCAGAGGGTATTTAGACCTTGGGAAAATCCACCTCATCATTTCTTTGATACCCTCTTTCCCCTTGTTTAAAGTTTAAAGCCCCTTTACTGTCTCAAGGTTCTAGGGTTCTTTGCACCCCTCTCCCTCTCAAAGTTCATTACCAATAAGCTCCAAACTCAGCCTTGCCTTAACTAAGGAAAGGAAACTAAAAGTAGGAATGCAAAGTTTGAGATTGAAGGAAGCGGGATCAAAAGGATCTTGAATTAAAGAAAGCAAAAAGATAAATCCAAGGCTATCGCACAAATCCCAGGAAGGTGGCGATCATATTTCTCTCTTGATAAAGCTTTTTGCTTGATAAAATTTGGGAAATTTTCATTTTTAAAATGACAAGTCCGGAAAGAGATGAATTGATTAGGGAGAGAGAGGAAAGAGCTAGAAAGGAAAAGACAGTTATGGCAGAGGAAATACATGAGAAAGTGCATAACGAAACTCAAGAGGATAACATGGAAATGGAGGACATAGATTACGGTGATTACAGAATTTTGTATTCAGAATTTATTAAACTTGGAACTTGAATGTGAAACATAGAAACACAGGTAGGAACTATTAATGACACATCAAAGTCCCTAATTGAAGCCATAACTAAGCTATTCGATTCTAAATCGGTAACTCCTATGGCACAATCACTAACTCCTCCTAATCAAGTCGAGGGTCCACCTCTTGACTTAAAGAAATCTCTAATATTCTTAAGGACCTGAAACCACCAATTTTCAATGGGGAAGAAAAAGGAGGTAACAAAGACGCGATTAATACGTTCTTGACGAAATGGCAAGACTTTCTTCGACTTAGGAATACTCCTACTGAAAATCAAGTTGTGGAAGCAAGTCTTTCTCTTGGAAATAAGGCCTATAAATGGTGGATGAGCCTCATAGAAAATGATAGAATTCCTAGGTATTGGGCTAAGTTTGAACAAGCCTTCTTAAAAGATTTTTTACCAAAAAATGAACTAGAAATAGCATGGGAGGCTTGGGACAATTGCACTATGGGTAAAAACACTCTGGTCTAGTATATAGCAAATTATAGGGAGGCAGTGCTTTAGTTGAAGGGAATTAATGAATTCCAAGGTCTCAAAGATGCTTATAAGGTTGAGGTGAGAAGAAATTCTCCCAAAACCTTTGAAGAAGCAATTGAGTATTCCCAAATATACAATGATATGACGGGGAAATCCAAAATGGTAACTTCGGAACAAACAGGTTTTGTTCCTAAGTTCAACAAGTTTCCCAATTTGAAAAGGAAGGGGCACTTTAAGAAGGAGGCTTCTCACATGCCACCTAAGAAACCTCAAACACAAAATTAGCCTCTCTTGAAGAAAGAGGATTATGAAAGGGCCAAGCAAGAAAATCTTTGCTTAAAATTGTTTGGGCAAAGACCATGCTGCTTGGAACTGCCCTAAAAACAAACAAACGAGAGCTAAAGCCCCAAATAGACCTCCAAAAAAACAAGTAAATGTAGTGCAGGTGTTGCCGCTTAATGGTATCGAAAAGTACATTGAGGTAGAGGTCTATCATGAGGATAGCACCCACATGTACTATCTACCATCGACAATGTAGAAGGGCACCTTTGGTCCTCATAATTTAATGAGTATGCATGGAAAAGTTAAGGGGCAAAGGGTAAGAGTGATGGTCGATGATAGTGCAACACATAATTTGTTGAACTACTTGCTAGTTAAGAAACTAAAGATGCTTGAGAGTCCCAGTGCCCATAGATATGTGGTCTCTCTAGCAAAGGGCAGTGATAAAAAGGTTTAGGATGCCATGATACATGGTGTTGAGGTGGATATTCAAGGCTGTCAGGACGTTTTGGATTTCCAAATTATGCATCTCAATCGAATAGATGTTGTGCTTGGTCAAGAGTGGTTGTATAGTCTTGGGCATAGCTTATAGCAAAGTTATCTAAATAACTCCATTATGTTTGAAAAAGATGGTAGAGTCTTCCAGATTTAGGGAGAACATGATATGCCTAACTCTCCTCTTATTTGTTCGATGGAATTGAAATGACTACGACACTAAGAAAAATGTGAGGTATATCTCTATGGACTTACTTTTGTTGGCGATTTTATTCCTTCTGCATAAAAAATAAGTAAATTTTTTCTTGATAATATTAAAAAGTATCAATCTTCTTTTAATGATTTAATAGTTGAATTTAAAGATGTTTTTTCGGATGATTTACTAGATGGTTTACCTCTTGAGAGAGAAGTAGATCATAAAATAGACTTAAATCCTGGATCTACCCCTGTTTGTAAACCTCCATATAGGCTTAGTCAAATGGAGGAACTTGAGGTCAAGAGATAATTAATTGAATACCTTAAGAAGGGCCAAATTCAACCTAGTAGCTCACCTTGGTCTGCACCAATTTTACTGGTAAAGAAAAACACTAGTACTATGCATTTATGCATAGATTATTGAGCATTAAATAAAATCACCATAAAAAATAAGTATCCTATGCTCGCATTGATGAGCTCTTTGATCAATTGCAAGGGGAAAAATATTTTACTAAAATTGATTCAAGGTCAGGATATCACCAAGAGGATGTCCCTAAAACATTAGGATATCACCAAGAGGATATCCCTAAAACTCATTTTGTACTAGGTATGGGCATTATCAGTTTAAAGTAATGCCATTTGGGTTAACAAATGCTCCAACAACTTCATGACACTTATGAATAGTGTCTTACTTAGGGAAATTTTCTATAGTATTTTTAGATGATATCCTTATCTATAGTAAAACTAAAGAAAAGCATTTTAAACATTTGCGAAAAGTGTTTGAGCTGCTTAGAGATAACTCACTTTTTTCTAAAGAATCCAAATGTGAATTATTTGCAAAAGAAGTAAAGTACTTGGGACATATAATATCCCAAGAAGGGGTTTGTATGGATCCTGGAAAAGTAAGGGCCATATTGGAATGGCCACATCCTACAAATCTAGAAGAGTTACATATATTCTTGGGTTTGTCTGGATTCTATAGGAGATTCATCCAAAATAATGCTAAGATTGTTGTTTCGATGATGAAGCCAGCTTTGAAGAAAAGCATCTTCATATGGGATGAACCTCAAAAGAGGAGTTTTGAAAAATCACAAGTAGCTATAGCAATAGCTCATGTCTTAAAGGTAGTGGATCCCAACAAACCATTCATGGTTGAGACAGACTCCAGTGATTTTGGTCTTGGGGTAGTACTTTTACAAGAAGGTCGACCAGTGGTTTTTGAAAGCAAAAACTTAGACCGTGCCCAACGGAATTACTCGGATATGAGAAGGAACTATATACTATAGTCTGTGCTTTGCAGAAGTGGAGGCACTATTTGGATGGTGCCAAATTCGAGATTATCTTTGATCAAGAAAGTATTAAGTGGATTTGCAATCAGCCAGAGCTTAAAGGTGGAAAAGCTAGATGGGTTAAATTAATGCAAGAGTTTGATATACAACTGACATATTGGAAGGGGAAGTTCAATGTGGTAGCAGATTTTAAAATGATTTCCTAGAGTCCTTGAAAGGAAAATGTGAGTTTGATTCTCACTTTGCTAAAATATGGAAAGCAATTGTGAAGAGGGATCCAACTAATCAAGAGGCTTTCATTGAGGCATCACATGGAAATGGTGACACACCATAGGTTGGTGATAAAGGACTCAAGTGAAAAAAATATACCATTGAAGATGGCCACCTGCTCTACAAAGGTAGAGTATGTGTCACAGATAATAATGACATTAGGCCCCAAATTCTTCTTGAGTGTCATGACAACCCGAGTGCTGGACACCCAGGAATTCTGAGAAGACAATTCTTCTGCCCTGGAATAGGTAAGGATGTCGAAGACTATGTATTGAAGTGCCAAAAATGCCAGATCAATAAGGCTAAATGCCTTAAGCTAGGAGGTGTCCTACACCCATTAGAGATTCCATCTAGCAAATGGGAAAGCATCTCCATGGATTCTATTATGGGATTACCTAGGACACAGAGGGGGCACAACGCAGTGTGGGTAATTGTTGATTGGTTGACCAAGATGGCTTATTTTATTCCTGTCAATGAAGAGATTAAACTCTAGAATTAGCTAGGCTATTTGTGGAGCATCCATAGAGTGATGGTCAAAGTGAAAGGGTCAATCAGATCATTAAGGATATGCTTTGACCATATGTAAGTAAACATGAAACTAATTAGGAATGGTATTTACCCATATTAGAATTTGCATATAACAGTGCCAAACATTCCGCTATAGGTTTTAGTCCATTCATGATGATGTATGGATTTCAACCAAGAGCCCCAATGGCAGTGGAACTCGAAAAAGAGAAGGTTCAAGTGGCCAAAGACTTCTTGAAGATATGAATCAAATGCTTAAGTTAGCTAAAGGTAGCATAAGAAAAGCTCATGATAGAGCACAAAGTTATGCAAACCACCACCGTAGAAGGTTGGAGTTTGAAGTAAATGAGAAAATCTACCTCAAGGTTCCTGAATCTTCAGAATCCCTGAAGCCAAGTAAATGTCTGAAGTTATCTCCTAGGTATTGTGGACCATTCACAATACTTAAAAGAATTAGAGAACTTGCTTACAAATTAGCCTTACCCGAGGGATGTAGAGTACATCCAGTCTTTCATATTAGTAGGCTAAAAAGGAAGTTAGGAGATGATGATAATCTTATTGGAAATGAAGTCATAGTTGAACTTATAGAACCTGCATCTTTACCACATGAACCAAAATGAATTTTAGATAGACAAGAAAAAAGAACACGACATACAATATGGCAAGAATGTCTAGTTAAGTGGAAAGATAAATATGAAGAGAGTTCAACATGGGAAAGGGTAAACAATCTCCAAAGGAGGTCTCCCAATTTTGTTTTCGAGGACGTAAATCATACTTAAGGGAAAGGGAATGTTAGGTCAGCCATAATCATGGAATCCTAAGGCTTGGTTATGGTGAGGTAGGAGACCAAGAGGGCTTGACAGCACTTACAATTAATGGGGCTTCGAGGGTTTGCATCTAGGTTTATTCCTAGGCCTAGGCATTAATGAAGAAAAGTAAAAAGGGAGCCCATGAGAGGGCTAGAATGGTAAGGTCCCTGGTGGGACACGTGGCACTTATGAGAAAGCCATTTGGCTAGTGCTAGGCTTGGGGGAGACTTCTAGAGAGAGGCTCCACAAAAGAAGGTGTGGGATGAGAGGGAACTCAAGGCAAGTTCATGTATACGAAAGAAAGGAGCACTCTAGGAAATCACGGCTGAGTGGCAAATTGAAGCAAAAAGCCCTTGATAGTGAGTTTTGACACCCGATGACCTATAAAAACTATCGAGTCATCCTGCTCCCATGCTGCATGAGAAAAATGGTACGAGAACTCGGCCTGCCACACCTCTAGGCCCTACAAAATTAGTCTTGCAGACTCATATCTCTCCTTGAGCCATTGAGATCTAGGATCCTACTCTCTAAGGTGTTGATGGAAGCCTTGGGGCTCTCTCCCTCTCTTGCAGAGCAATCCTCCTCCTAAGTACCTAGGACTTTTGCTCTGCACTACTACTTTGGATCACCTCTGCTATCTAAGCTGCCCATCCTACTGGGGGGTCTCCCTCTAGTTGCTGCTAGATTGCTACTATGGAGTGCTAGACCTTTGCCTCCTGAAGTAGGCTATTTGGAATGTGGATCCCCTTTTGGGAGATCCCCCTCTATGTAGAGCCCAATCCCCAACATAGAATTGGTCCAGGCACTCCAGCACCCTGTCTTGCCTCCTTTTCCCAAAAGAAAAGTATAGGCTACCTGGAGTCCTAGTAAACTTTGCCTCACGCCATGGATTTTTGCCACTAATTGCAAAAAACAACTCCTCCTAGGTGCTCCTCTGTTGTTGTTGGCATCTCACAAAAAGAGGTCCCCCCTACTTGTCCTCCATGAACTCAAGGTTATCGAAGTCACTCCAACAATCCACGAGTTGACATTTGGGAGGCACTCTATTAGGCATCTCCAAAAGGTTAGCCGGTGATGTCTACATGCTGATGCATAAATGTTTAGGACCCCTATATTGAGGCCACCCACATGAAGGCCCATCCACATTGCCTACTTGCCATCAGCTCACCTTGATCGAAGACCTCAAAAGCCACTACCTGCAAAATTGAGATACAAATCTATCCACTCCTACCCACTGCTAGGGACTAGACATCAGGCCCCCTTTCGAGGAGGAGGTGATGGCGACGTGCAACATCAACCGTTGTGAATATGTACTCTTGGAACAAGAGGAGGTCAATTGACCTTTCGATCACTGCTCTCTTCAGCTCTTGGCAAAGAATCAGATATTGAGGATGACTACCTGCACAATCATGGAGCCTATGAACATTCCAACTCATCACTATCCAGCTCATGAGGAAGATGTTGCAGAGAACAAAGCTTGCCTATGTGTGGGAGCTTGCTCCAGGAAGTGCGACTTCTGTAATTTTGATGGGGGCATGGAGGGAGAGTAGTCCATGTCCGTGCACCTATGGACCAGAGTAGCCACTGGCTCGACATGCAACTTTTGAGCCCACTGCATCATGAAGGAAAAGTCTACCCCAAACACCTTTGTCCACTACTGTAACATCCAGTGCTACTTCGTCAGATGAATCTTCACTTTCGGTGGCAATCGGATCACTCCTACTACCAAACTTGAACCTAGACACCCTGGAAGGAAACCAAGCTTGAAAAAATCCAACAAGCCATAGATGAGCCACACGTCCAAACTAGACGACCCATCCACTTGTCTATCATACGAGACAACTGATCCTCTATCATGTCATCAAACATATCCGACATCCACTTTTCCTCTCCTGTCGAGGCAAACTCTATCCTGCAGAATGGATGGGTGCGAGATCTGATCACACTAAATGAACCCCTCTCCTGTGAAAGATGTAGGCTTAAGTGTGGTAAGCAAACATCGTGCATGCATGTGACAGGAACATGCATCATCATGGTTGGGGTGATGAAGGCTTTCTCCTTCATTGGGGGTTGAAGGGTTTAGAAGGAGTTTAAGGGTTAGAGGGAGGTTCAGGGTTTAGAGGGGGTTCCAAGGTTTAGAGAGGGGTTCCAAAGTTTAGAAGAGGTTCAAGGGTTAGAAGGAAAATTAAAGGTTCAGAGTAGAGTACTTGGTGGAGATCTCGTCTCCCTCATTGATCATGGAGGTTAAGGGTTGACGAACTAAGGGTTTAGGGGGAGCATAGGAGTGGGAGAGGAAGAAGGTGTAAGAGCATGGGGGGAAGGAGAGAGAGGAGAAGGGAGGAGGAGGAGGAGAAGGGGGTAGGAGGAGGAGAAGGAGGGAGGAGGAGGAGGAGAAGGGAGGAGAAGAAGGGAGGAGGAGGAGGAGGGAGGAGGAGGAGGAGAAAGGAGGAGGAGAAGGGAGGAGGAGGAGGAGAAGGGGGGAGGAGGAGAGAGAGAGGATGGGTTGTAAGGTTGGAGGAGAGGGGAGGAGGAGTTGCAAGCTTAGGACATGCTTTTGGACGTGGAGTGCACGGAAGCATGGAAACTTGGAGACAATTGCTTGGAATACCAAAGTAGAACTCAACACAATGCTCCAAAGAGTGTGGGCTTCATTCCATTATGGGATATTTAGACAAGTTGGAGAGCTTCTCTCTTTGCATGTTGGAATTGTAAAACATTCTCTTTACAACTTGCATATAGAAGTTGCATGTAGGAGTTGCAAGTTGCATGTTGCATGTAGAACTCGCATGTTGCACGTAGGAATCGTACATAGAACTTGCATGTAGAACATGCAAGTTGGATTCCTAAGAGGGATTATTCCTAACCTTATGCAAGTACAAGCAGAGCTTTGCCACTGCTCATTCTATGCTACCTAAGTCCATGTTGGTAGCAGAGAGACAATAGGATGTCGAGGTCAAAACTTTGGGTCTGGAACCTGAGAAGGATACATGTTGTCCCCTAACTCTTGTTGTGAGGCCATGGTCCTCTAAGGGGGGTTTTCAGCCTGCTGCTTCAGGGGAAGGGCTGGATTAGAGGCCAGTACTTTGCCCTTACCTGAGGGTTGAGAGGCAGGAGGGGCTCGAGAGGAGGAAGGGGTGGATAGCTTTGCTATAGAGGATGGGACAGGAGGGGATCGGGGGGGTGGGTGACGAGGGTGATAACCTCTAAGGGGGCTGGGCGAGGGGGGAAAGAGGGAGCAGAGTGGGAGGTAGCGAGGGGATCTAGAGGGCGACTAAGGGGGGGGGGGAGAAGGAGGGGTAAGGGGAGAAGGATCTGGAGGGGGGAGGATAGGGGGTGAAGGCTCCACCGAAGAAGAAGAGGATGCCCACCTGCTACTATAACAGGGCCTACTGGTACTATCATTACTCCTCCATCTCTCGAGAGCATCTATCTAGGGGAGCCTTTTTCATCAGCACATCTCGTACCTGATGTTTTGCGGTGTGGATTGTCTACCTAGGCTCTCGATGCTCACGGGCTCCACCCCAAAAACAGGAACCCCCGCTACCTGTAGGGGGAAATGACTTGTAGGCGAGTCCATTGCCTACTCCTCCTGAGGGGAGGAGGCTGACTCACGCTCCATCCTCTCTCTCGCCCTGCATCTGGCTCTCCATCTTTGATTCTTTCGAGTCCACTTGGTCAGCTTCTTCTTCCCTTTTACTGGGATCCACTTGCTCGTAGAGGGCATCACCCAAGGTGTTTTTGAATTATGCTAGAGCTGGCTCGAAGGGCGTTGGGACCTCTCTGCCTGTGTCTCTCTTGCTACCGACTCTGCCGAACCTATGAAGTTTAGGTGGATGTCATGCATGCCCTCTATGATAGTCTCGGGCTAGGTGCCCCAACTATTTGCACTGTAGGCACTATCTAGAGAGCCTAGATAACTCCACCCTCTATTGAAGTGTTTCTCCAGCCAAGGTCTCTAGCAGAATCACCTTCAGGAAGAACTCTGGGTTCTCCACAACTATCCTGAGCCTGGGAACCCCATCGTATGCTACTCTGAAGCTACTATTACCGAAGGGGGCTCCAACATAGTGCCAAAATCCCCCATTAAGAAGAAAGAATGGACCTGTACTCCCTCAGTAGCCCCAAAAAGCGAGGGAGATGATGTGTCAAATCCATATCCTTCATTGTGAAACCGTGGTACCAAGGCATAAGGTAGACCAAGTGTGGGTCTAGGAAGATCGAACTTTGCTCCATGAGGGCCTGTGAAGTGGTTGGATAGCTCAGCTGAAGGAGAAAGACACCCCTCCCATAGATAGTGACCTCTTGAATATGGTCACCCCTAAGAGCCAAACTTGCCTCAAGCCACTCCCAAATTTGCCTCCTCAAGGGTGTCAGACCAACAATCTGTCCTACCACTGCACTGTTCTCAAGAGACTGCATTGCATGCTGAACATGTTGCTTGTGTGAGGAGGAGAGGCAAATCTTAACAGCTTTGGGAGTAGGATGCTGACATGAGAGCTCCCTTGACAAGACTCTGCTCCCCAAAAAACAACCACTAACGCTCTGTTGCCACAAGGAGGGAAGGAAGAAAAAACCAAAGTAAACCAGCCTGCTTGAGGAATGCAAGGTATGGACACTAGAGCCTGTTGTCTTTAGGGTGAAACACCTCCCTAGACTTGAAGTGTCCGTCACCCAATAATCTGCTAGTTACACTAAATTGAACTCAAGGTGCGAGCTCTCCATCCAAACTCACAAATCTAGGTCTATCCAGAGGCCAGGACCCTTTCTCAAGGTTGCCACTAAGTCGAATGTCCCCTAGGGGGCCTCCTTGCACGTGTAGCACTACAAACAACAAGGAGGGAGGGCTGTGAGCCACCCTCTCCTTCCCGAATGACTAACATAAAGGCATCAAGAGGGAGCCTTGCACCCTAAAAGCTTGCAAAGTGCTACCCTATCAGTGATTGTTCCATAGTGGCCTATGCTAGCTCTCCTTGCTACTCAAGGTCACACCACTTGGCTTGTCGATGGTAGCACCACTTGGGTTACCAATGCCTAGTTACTTGGACTTGCGTCCCATTGGTCAAGTAACTACAAGCCAACATTTGCCTTAGCTTATTTCAACCATTTTGTCATGGCTTTAATCTAGCTAAGACTAACCATTGCTAAAAATTGTATGGCCAAATAGTAGGTTTGTAGCGATGGGGCTTGAAAGAAACCTTGCATTGCTTCAGGACTGGTCACTAGCATTGAAGGGACAATGGAGGCTGATGTAGTGAAGGAGCAGTAGATGATTAGGGAACTTCTATCGAAGCTGGCAAGACCAACCATTGAAGGAAGTCAGAGACAGTGCCTTGGCTATGGATATAGAGAGGTGATGTCAATAGGCTCTCGTTCCAGGTGCTATAACCACTCTTCTTCCCATTTCTTGGCCATAAGGTCTCGACAATGCTTAACACCTCAAATTTGAATCTATATCTTTGAACTACGTGGGAGGCTTGGCCCACTTATGATTGGACTTCTATAGACATCCAATAAATGATGCTAGATATTTATGGGCTTGCTAATGACTAAACCCATCAATTGTTCAACCAATTGCAATAGCTCCATGTAGTAAATAGGCAGGGTGTCCATGGTCTAGCTTGGGGGTGCCCGTATCTTCCATTATTGCCTGGCACTGGGTTGTTGTTTTGATAGAGGTGGGCAACATGTGAGGCTTGGAAATGGGTTGAGAGACCACCACCTAGATGCCCCATCCTTGTCATGTAGATCATGGCATGACTTCTTAGATGGGTGCTCATCGGGCACTAAGAAGTTTTTAATCAATGGCTAGATTTGCTCCCTCCAAGGTTGCTAATTGTGCTTAGAGCGATGCATTTTCCTATTGCAAGTGATTGATTTTGGCATTAGCAGTGGTAGATGGGCCACCTTATGCATGTAGCTTGAGGTGTTGAATCACCTATTGCCACAACCCATCTGGGTCTATACATTTGTAATCTTTACTTATGCAAGTCATAGACTTGTCTAGGTTTCTTGGAGTTGTTGGGACATCTCCCAATATTCTGCTTGCAATTCTATGTGAGTCTCCTTCAAGGCATCGTGCTTTGCTTGCAAGTTGTCATACTTGGCATCTTGGACATTGAGGTCATCATGGAAATAGTCTTTGAATTACTTCCCCTATGCTTGGTGTTGTCGCTTATTGAATTGTATAGTTTTAGGGGGTATGCATTGCCAAGCAACTATGTGCAGGGTTCGTATGGCAATGTTGACCTCATCCCTCAGCATTTTCTAGTTAGCCTCAATTTGTACATAAGGGACATTGTCATCAAAATAGAACATAAGGGATATTGTCATCAAAATAAAACAACCCATCTATGCCCTCGTGCATTAAGACCTTTGGGGATAGTGGTAATTGCTCTGCATATTGAGGTCATGCAAGATGCTCAGCAAACATCTCTTCATCCTCTTCATTAGGCCACTCAGAGATGTTCCTGTATCTTGGTTGGTTGGTCTCGCATTCACATTGGTTTGCTCAAGTGCATTTGAGAAAATATTTTTGCCTTTGACATCAGGTAGCTTAGGTACCACTTTCCCTGCACACTGTCAAAAATCTTTTAAGTGTGATAATCCTCTTGCCTTTGACATCTGAATTTTCAATCATATTAGGTTTCTCAATTAGAGCCTTATCCTTAGTCCCCCTATTACTTCTATTGTTGCTACTCAAAAGTAACGTTTACCTTGTTGCTCAGCCCAAAAGTGCCTACATCGTCATGGATCTCATCGTTTGGCTAGTCAACATTGTTAGGGAGAGGATCATTTGGGGTGTGCAGTTCCACCGTTTGAGCTTGTTTAGCAAGCTTGGTAGTGGGATTATGAGTAGTGGAGCTAGAAGTAGACACTTGTTTAGTAGAATCGGGGATATATGTGGAATTAGGGGCGGCACTTGTGTAAATGGATTAGAGGGACTTAGGGTTGCAAGTTGTCACGGCAGAGGACCAACAAGATTTTTTGGAGGCTCAACAATGGGATTAGAAGTAGGCGATGGAGATGGAGATCTTGTAGTTAAATCAATAGGCGCAAGTGGAGGAAGAGGCCCAAGTAGTAAGGGCTGAAGTTCATCTAAGGGACCAAGTTTGTCTTGCGAAGCAAGAATACTAGATCTACCAACCTTGTAGCCCCAACTCATCTCACAAAAATACACTTTGGACCTAGCTCCCTACCTCTCCTAGTTGCCTTCCTTGCCCTCTCCCTTTTGTTTTGCCCCTTTTGCCTCTAATCTTGCCTCCCTTCTCCTTCCATTCACCTTTCTAAAGCTATCTTTTTCCTCTTAATAGCCTTGTTTTTTGGTTTGTGAATAGTTGTTTGGGATTGTGCCTATCGTTTATTGACTTGTGGCTCACTTGGGAGCACCTAAGAGTGGCCGCAGGTATCATAGCTACCCCTTCACAGGTCGCGTTGCTATGAAGGGGAGTTGTTTGGGATTGTGCCTATCGTTTATTGACTTGTGGCTCACTTGGGAGCACCTAAGAGTGGCCGCGGGTACCATAGCTACCCCTTCATAGGTCGCATTGCCTCTCTCTAAAGGTTGTGATACACTTTCCAGTAGACTACAACTCGTTGGCACCAATCTGATCTTGTATTATGTAGTTCAAAGAGGTAGGCTACAGCTTTGTAATAGACAACTCGTTGGCACTAGTTCAATGTTGTATTATGCAGTTCAAAGTGCTAGGCTTCTAATTGAAAGCTTAGTTTGGGAGCTACCTTGTAGTTTAGACAATACATTAAAAAATAGTACAAGCATGCAAGAGAAGGTTCTGAATGCAAGATGTTGCAACATATGTACAGGTATTATCACACATGCCCATTGTATCTAAGATAAAGCACATGTTCAGTTGCCCCTCATTAGCTCAACTTATGTATTGGCTTGCTTAAAATTACTCAATGGATGAAAATTTTCAAATACTTGTGGATGGAAGGTCTCGGATGCATGAGGAGAGTTATGGTCTAGAGTTTAGGCAAGAGAAGACAACGTTTTACGCGGGTTGGCAATGGGACAATGCGAACCTATTTTGTTCAACAACACATCTCGTGCTCAACATGGCCATTGGTTGTACTAAACCACATCCCACTGTAGCTCACTATATTCATGTTGAATGTGGCTAGTGGTTGTGCTAAACTATATCATCCCAATGTGGCTCACCTATAAAGAAGGAGCACCTCATGTTCAGAACTCATCGTATCATAGGCATAAGGTAAGAACATGGATTTGCACTTAAATTTGTTGACAAAAGAGTTGGAATTATTTTTTGGCTAGCCAATGGGTTTATGACATTTGTTAGCCCACCGTGTGTGACAAAGGTCACTCAATGTGAAAAGAAATTTAGCATGGATCATGTATGACTACTCAAATGGCCATAAAGAATTTCGCAACCTACAAAAGCAAAAATGCTCAAGAGATCATGCATATGGCTGCCTACTTGTGGAGAAGTTGCTTTTAGGATAGGTACACAACCACTAATTAATGTTACCCAGATATTCCACATCTCTCGAAGGTGCTCCCTTGTTAAGTGGGCAATGGGGACAAGCTCCATGCATGATAGGTGTCCCTCCCATGTGTCTCTTAGTGTATCAGTTGCCTACTTGTGGAAAAGTCACTTTAAGGAAACAAAATTTCATCATGTTTTTTTCTTAATATAGGGAGAAGCATTTAATCTTCAGATGTCCTCACTCTCTTTCCCAATTATTCTTTAAAAAATGACCCTTTTGCTTTCAAATTCTATGGTCTTCTTACTTGCATCCCTTAGAAAGGCTACCAGTCAAGCAAGTGTGAAAGTGTGGGGACAAGGCAAAAGGGAGAGGCTACTATATAGGCCAAGCATACAAATTTGGAAACTCCCTTCGTGCCATATCTATCTGTACAATGTGGGAGAAGGAAAACACGATCTCAAGCCAAATTGGTGCATCAATCTACACACAAATGTTCAGTTTACATCACCCAAGGTGACATGTGGCATGAAATCAAACTGTAAAGTGGCATTAAGGCCTAGTTTGGTTTTAGCTCAACCAAAACCATGCCCAAGGTTTTGAGTTAGCAACTCTTGATTAATAGCAACCTACGTGCAGCTAGTTAACCTCAAGTATGATCAAATCTAATTTCTTGGCATTTTTTGAATTTTTAATTGCCAAATTAAAAAAATCAAAGCCCATTGAGCATTTCAAAGCATAGAAACTTGCCAAGCTTCAAAAGCATGTAGCCTTTCATGGTTATGTCCAAATCTTAAACTTTAGATGATACTCCTAGTCATTTGAGTCATATTGTCTTATCGAACTTATGCTCATGCTCCTGTGTGTGTGAGTTTGGTGTGCTTGGTTTAAACGTGTATGCATGTGTGTAAGTGTTAATTGATCTAGGGCTGAATGTTGATTGGTTTCTTTTTCCGTTCACCTTCTAATATCCTTTCTAGATAAGGCATTAGGTATTTAAAATCAGTGTGGTTTTCTTAATTAGATGTTCTGATTCCTTATTTAATTTACGTGTTGATTGTCACTTTTGATCCCTTATTTAGTGTAGAGTTAATTTTTGTGATTTTAAATGATGGATTGTGAGTGCCTGGTTCCTCTTGATTATATGATTTTTTAATTAGTTCGTTTTGTCATGCTGAACTAGTTCAAAGAGGCTTCATGGAGTTTAGAGAATTCTCTTGGGCTAGTTTAAGTTGGGTTAGTTAAGGAAGATATGAGAGACGTTGACTTTTATAGGTCTTACTAGTGATGGCTTTAGTTGCGGGTACAATGCCTCCCTACCCTGAATAATTGGCATAGCCTATTTTGACCTCCTTTTCCTGCGTGCCTTTGTTGCATGAGCTCTTTCTGGCTATATCATCATTTCACAAGAGACTGGTAGGTCAATAGGGAAGGCTTCTGCTCATAGCTCTTCCGGTGGGAGGTTGGTTCTCTTGTCATTGGCTTTTGGAGCTTCGAATGGGAGTCTCTACTAGTGTGCTTCAAGAGGCTTTGTTTGCCCTCGTCCCTCGCTTGCTACTACGGAATCTTATTGTTTATCTCCTTAGTGCATCCTCTAGCTAGCAACAAGCTACTCATTGCCTGATTTCTATGGTGGTGTTCAATGAGCAGCCTTCATCACATCAAATCCGTTAACTCATGCATTGATATTGTTGTCATCCATTTGGGAAAGGTGGTCTAAGGTGCATGCTAGGGTGGCTCGATTACTTCATTGGTTCTCACTCCATTCTTCAACTATGCCTACCCTTCTTCTTTCGACCGGATCCCGTTCCTCCTCTGAGGTGGTGCTTTAGCTCTGCATGGTTCTGTTCTCATTAGCTTATCTGGCAAGTGGTGATGGTATGTTCTTTTGGTGATTTAGATCACCTTTTTGTGGAGTCCCGTAGCGGCATCAATTGCTCATGGTCCCATAAATCCTTGTGACTCTTGGCTCTACAGTCATCTCTGTTGGCTTCTTCTCTAGCTCACATGTCCTGTTGTATTTCCTCCTACTACTTACTGGTGGCAGCACTGCCATGTAACTGAGCCCGGGTTTGTGTTGGCTAGTTGTGGACGTTGTAGTGCTAGCATTTTGAATCGTCTATTGTTGTAGCTCGTGCTATTCTCAGCTCGTGGCAGGATTGGGTCATAGTGATCATCTCTCTTCATCTTGGATTATCCAGATTCAACAGGTGAGCCTAGGTTTGTGCTACCTAGTCATTGACGTCGCAGTGCTAGCATTTTGAATTGTCTGCTCTTGCAACTTGTGCTATTTTCAGCTCCTAGTGGGATTGGGTCATAGTGCCCTTCTTCCGGTGGGGAGTCTCTGCTAGCATGCTTCATGAGGCTTCCTTTTCCCTTGTCCCTCACTTGCTACTACTGAATCTTATTGTTTATCTCCTTAGTGCATCCTCTAGCTAGCAATGGGCTACTCGTCGCCCAATTTCTGTGGTGGTGTTCAACGAGCATCACATCACATTTCTTAACTCCTACATTGATATTGTTGTTGTTCGTCTTCAAAAAGTGGTCTAAGGCACATGCCAAGGTGGTCCAATTACTTCATTGGTTCTCACTCCATTCTTCAGCCACGCCTACGCTTTTTCTCCTAGCCAGATCTTGTTCCTCCTCTAAGGTGGTGCTTTAGATCTATATGGTTATGTTCTCATGAGCTTATCTTGCAAGTGGTGATGGTATGGTGATTTAGCTCACCTTTTTCAGGAGTCATGTGGCAGCATTGGTTACTCACGGTTTCACGAATCCTTATGATTCTTGGTTCTATGGTTATCTCTATTGGCTTCTTCTCTAGCTAGCTTGTCTTGTTGTGTTTCCTCCTACTACTTGCTAGTGGTAGAGTTGCTATGTAACTGAGCTTGGGTTTGTGCTAGCTAGTTATGGACGTTGTAGTGCTCGTTCTGAATCATCTGCTCTTGTAGCTCGTGCTGTTCTCAGCTCCTGGCAGGATTGGGTCATAGTGATCATCTCTCTTCACCTTGGATTATCCAGATTCGATAGGTGAGTCTATAATGCTTGTTTAATTTGTCACCTAGGTAAGTGAGAGAACTGTATAGCGTAGTCAAGTAGATGGCCGATTCGTGCTTTATAAGTTTGTTAGTCTTAGTTATTTATTATTACTTGATTATATATTTTCAATGGTTACGTTCTCATGGATATATATATATATATATATATATATATATATATATATATATAAAATTAACCAATTATATAGAGTTACTAATGAAAAGTTCGTTATATAGAACGATTTATATTTATAGAGTTACATTTTGATAGAGTTATATATAGATATACAAATTTATATCTAGTGGAAGAGCCATGTTAAGGTGCTTCTTGGCCATTTAGGGCTATTTAGGATGATTTTTGTTGCTTTGATTTATAAGTTCTATTTATGGTTAGTGTTGGTCTACTAGGTTTGAATGTTGTGTCTTCTTAATAGCTTTGTTTTAGGTTTTACATATAAAGTATATATATATAAGTTTGTTTAAGTTTAAGTATAGAAATAGTTTCTTAATTTAGTTTTTTAATATGTAAGGTTTAGATATTTAATTTGTTTATTTTGGTTTAGATCTAATGTATGACAATATTTTTTTCCCTCTAATTTGTCTTCTTAAAGATTATTTAGGTAATTTTATGTTCTTTCTCTTTTACTGTTAATTTTCATTTTTATGTGTGTGTTTATATATATAATTATATATAAATTAAAGGATTGTGTGTATGATTAGGGCTAGAGCTTAAGGTCTCTGCATTTTCAGTTGGCCATCTTCGGATTATAAGGTTGGCTTGAGTTTTTTATTTGTAGCTCTTTATAGATGTATAATTAGCTATCTATAAAATTTTATTTAATTTGATGTGATGAGATGAATGGAGATTCGTTTTGTAGTTGGCCGTCTTCATCCTCTAAGATGTGCTAGAGTGTGTTGTACATAACTACACACACACACACACACACATTTGATTTGCTCTTATATTTTCTTAGTCTTAATAATTTATTGATTTAAATGGCTTTTCAATCGGGTTTCGTTCCCCCTATTGTATTTTAAATTATTCTATGGTATAAAATTTCATAGTATTCTCTCTCTCTCTCTCTCTCTCTCTCTCTAGTTGAAGGCAAGGCATAGAGGATTCTTTTGTGAGAGGCAGACCTATAGACAGGAAATCACGAATGAAAGGGATGGGACCTCAATAGAGAGGCGAAATTTAGCAAATTGTAGCACAACGGTGGGTGAGTGATTGACAACCGCCAGGTCTCAACGAAGAGAAAGAGGAGTCGTCCACCTGAGGCATCCTTAAGGTTGTTGATGTGGGGTTTACGTGGGACAGCAGAATCATCGGCAATTGTTGTTGTTGCTGCTCGAGTTCCTCTGCCTCTTCGACCTTCTCTATTGTGTTCCATGGGAACATAGGCCCAATCCAAGTTGCAAGGAGGGGGAGGATGGAATCCAAGTTGTGAGGAGGGGGAAGATGGAATCCAAGTTCAGAGGAGGGGGAAGATGGAATCCAAAGGAGGGATTCATGGGAGGCAAAGAGAAGATGCAAGGTTGTGATGGGAGGGAAGCCATGGATGGAGGTACCCAAGGAGCTCTCCTCAAAACCTTTGTTAGCACTCCGTTAGGGCAGAGCTCTAGCTACTACAAAGTTCCTATTTAGAGGCCCTTTGAAAGCGGATCAATTGGAGTTATACTCCCCCACTTGGGGGCAGTGCTCTAGGCACGTGTGTGCCCCTTATTTTGAAGGTGTCACTTTTTGTTTTTTTTAAGAGCCTTGTGAAGGTGACACATGTAGAAAGAGAGCGTCGAGTTCTAGTTTGGGTGATGGACATGTTCGCCAAGTCAGCTCAACTTAGCGCTCATTAACGTTGGGTTCACACCGCCGGACACCCAGCTTGCAAGAGGGGCATCTGACGATGTGGAATGAATGCATGCGTTGAAGAGTTTGACGTTTGACAAAGGGTATCCGGCAGTAGTGTTTACAGAAAACCTGCAAACTATATACATTGAACCTATAACATTTTCATTCACTCGCAAATTTTTTTTTCTCAATTTTGCAATATCTGTAAAATTTTAGGCCATTTAGTCATATTTTATCTTTAAAAACAGCAAATTCCAAATTTTGAAACCCCTAGTTTTGTGATTTGTTGGGAAAAATGTTTTCTGTGAACACTGTCCGGCACCCCCTGATGTGGGTTGCTGACAGCCAACAATCAGACGCAGTTGGTCCGACGAATCCCTGAAAGCCACGTGGTGTGAAGACGGCCCATGTCGTAGAGCTCTAGAGTCTCGTACCAAAGCAGGGCGACAGGTGTGCAGTTAGCAATCTCATAGAACAAGCATCGAGATCACGAAGAGTTCCCATCGATCGCAGCTCAATTTCCATCGAGGAGGAGGAGGTTACAGAAGAGACGATATCACGAAGAGTTACCAACGATCGCAGCTCAATTTCACAACGAGATCCCTCAGAACACCCATTGAGGAGGAGGAGGAGGAGGAGGAAGTATTCTATACAGAAGACACGATATCACGAAGAGTTCCCATTGATCGCAACTCAATATCTCTCAGAAGACCCATTGAGGAGGAGGAAGTATGCTATACAGAGGAGACGATAGAGGACGTCATCGAGGGTGAAGCTCGTAGCAATTGTGGGGAGCGGGGAGAAGAGAGATCTCGTTCTGAAAGTGAGCAATCTCCTCCTCCAAGAACACCCATTGACGAGGAGGAAGTGTTTAGGAAACACCCATTCAGGAGGAAGTATACTAAACAGAGGAGAGGATAGAGGAGAAGCCCATCAAGGCGGAAGGTTGTAGCAATTGTGGGGAGCGGGAAGAAGAGGAGGAGATTGCTGCAAAGAGGAGACAAGAAAGGAGTGTGCAAGAATTCTGCACCGCCATGAACAGCAATCTGTGGGAGAGTGTGAAAGATCAGCTCTCAGCAGCATCGCGAGCCTTTGAATGATCAGCTACAGCACGAATAGGGAGAGAAGGAAAAGAAGCCGTCTTTGCGATCATCTGCGCTGCAGCTTTCGTTCCTCGTTTCTGGTTCTGCTCTGCTTTCCAAAATAATTCACTTCTTCCTCATGGACCTCCTCAACCTTCCAGAGGACGCTGTTACCTGCGTGTTGCTGAACTTGGATTATCAGGACGTCCTTAGAGTCGCAACCACTTGCCGTTCGCTTCGCAAAATGGCTTCTTCCGAGTGTCTGTGGATGTCATTTTGCAGTCGGTGGGACAAAGAAGTGAATCTGAAGGAGTGGCGGGCGGGTGTGGTTTCTGGGATGGCTTTGTTTCGACTGCTCAAGTCATTTGACAAGATCGTTGGCACTTGGACTGCGAAGGAGCTATCACCTAGAGGTGGCCTGTTGTACGTGACATGGGTAGATATCCTAACCATTTTGACAAGCTTTAGCTTAATCACAAACAGGGCTCGTAACGTCTTACTAGTACAGTCAATTCTTGAATTGCGCACAATTCTGGATTGGCAAACACATTCGTAAATCAGTTACGCATTCCTTTCCTTCCTATTGGCTATCTTTGGTCTCGTATATGTGATATATACTTACCAGACCTTACACTTTGATTATTGAGTAGAATTGCGAAACTTGGCATCCTGAGGTAATTTACTTCAAGAAGGCAACTTTAGCCCTTCCCGGGCGTGTAATCTGAACTTCTGTATCCACACTAGATGTGAAATCTTGCAAAATTTTATGGCTGAAACTTAGAAGCCTTATAGAAAAGTTCAATATTACAGAATTTTGTTCGCAAGAATCAGGGATATATATAGATGTATACATATATACATATACATATACATATACATATGTGTGTGTGTGTGAGAGAGAGAAATTTCACAAAAAAAAGTGTGTTTTATATATATATATATATATATATATATATATATGTATGTATGTATGTAGTATGTATATATATACATATTTATGTATATATATATACATACATATACATAACATACAAAATTTTATGGCTGAAACTTAGCAGCCTTATAGAGAAGTTCAATATTACAGAATTTTGTTCGCAAGAATCAGGGATATATATAGATGTATACATATACACATATATGTATGTGCACCCAGAGAAGAGAGAGAGAGGGGGGGCTGCCACATGGGCTGCTAGCACCTTACAGCAAACAGAGGCTGCATCAAGAGCAGCAAGATGGCGCTGATGGATGGCAACACATGGTGGGGTGCTGCAGCAGAAAAAGCACGTACCTATGGACAGGTTTGTGGGCAGATCAATGGCCTGCAATAAGCCTGGCAGGAGGGCAGGGCACCCAGGTGGCCAGATGGAGCAGCAAAGGGGGCTGCAAGTGGGCAGTGCCCTGTCCTTACAATAGGGCTGGGCTGGCTGGTCGGCCAGCACACAGCCCTAGAAAGTGTACCCACAGCCCCATAAACAAGGGCTGGTGGGGTCGGATGAAGGGGCCAGCAGTCGGCCATAAGGGGCCCTGCTGGTCGGTCATTTTGGAGCCCCTTGGGGCCTATAAAAGGAGCAGATCAGCAATCATAGGAGCAGCAGGAGCAGCAGGTGCCTCATCTTTGGGCATAGATCCAGGAGGCAAAGGCGGGCCAGAGTTGCTGCAGACTGCACTCACTTGGGGCTGAGATTTTTGGTATTTGCAGAGCATTCTGGTGCGGTTTAAGCCTTTGATAGGCTGTGACAGCAAGCTGTCAGTTTGGGCAGATTTTTTGTAGACTTTGGTTGTGACTTTGATCCCAGGATGGGATTTCACTTGTCAAATTTGCTGCATTTTTGTTTTATCTAGCAGTTATGGCTCAAAACAACCCCAAAGAGGTTTTTGGTGTCCTCACATAGGAGGATAAGTCGAATGGCACCAACTACTCCTTATGGAGCTTTATGGTTCGCAATATCTTAGGTGGCAAACATCTATGGGATCATGCCAACGGAGATGAGACAAGGCTAGAGACCGTGGTTGCACCTGCCACTCCTCCTCAACAAAGTGGAGGAAGGGGTAGAGGTCAAGCACAAGGTGCAGGACAAGTGTTAGGTGCAGCAGCTGTTGCTTTGGTGCATCCCACACAAGAATAGAAAAGGTGGGATTCACGTGATGCACAAGCTCTTTCAGTTATTTCACTTTCTGTCAAATTTATATTAGGAGGGTGGTCAGCCCTACTAAAACCGGACCTATGTACAAAATTTGGCCAACTAGGGTTTATCATTCCACACATTCGGTCATGCAAGACCTCGAAGGCAGCTTGGGATGTTTTAGAGAGCATGTTTGCAGCTAAAAATGATGCCCGCGTCTCTTGCCTGAAGAGAGAGCTATCTCACACACATATGAATGAGGGTGATTCCATGAATGCTCACCTCACCAAGCTTCAGGATTTGAGGGAACAATTGCTGAATATAGATGAGATCATTCCTGATTCAGAGACGATCACCACCATTCTGAATTCTCTTCCTTAGTCGTATCTCAGTTTGCATACCTCGCTGAATTTGTCATTGAGGGGGGGTGCCAATCCTCTCTCTTTTCATGAGTTGGTAGGACTTTTGTTGCAGGAGGAGCAAACCAAGAAGAACATGGCCACACGGGCCGGCGAGCATGCCATGCTTTCAAAATTCAAGCCTAAAGGGAAAGGACAGCAAAAGCAACATGCTAATCAGCCTACACATCGGCATAAAGCTGATTCCGGACAGCCCTCTCACAAGGCTAAAGGTGATGCAGAGAAGCGAAAGAGGAAGGGTATTTGTCACTACTGCAAGAAGCCGGGTCACTATATTGGTGAATGCAAGAAGAGAATAGCAAAGGAAAAGAAAAAGGATTCGGGTATGGTTGTCTCAGATGCATCAGCCCCTAGTGCACATGAAGGAGCGGATGCTACAGCCAACTTTGTGGAAGAAGATTATGCCTTTTTGTCTTGTATTTTAGATTTTCAAGTGGCTGGTTGAGATACTACAGCCACTCTAGGATGACTCTTATGCTTTTCTGACTCGCGGCTATGACCCTTTGAAGGATGCATGCACTTTCAGTGTCAATGAGACATTGAACACATGGTATTTTGATAGTGGTGCATCCAAGCACATAACTTCAAGGAAGAGTCTTTTTGCATCTCTACATGCACCACCCGCTGGAAAGAGGGTGACTTGTGCAAACAATTCTTCTTATTCAGTGTTTAGAGTGGGTGACATTATACTTACCCCTCCACGGATGGCACATATTTCAGAATTTCAGATGTTCTTTATGTGCCTATCAAGAAGAATTTACTTTCAGTGTCCTTGCTCAATCGAGGAGGATTTCAGGTCATCTTTGAATATGCCAAGTGTGCAGTCCGAGACAAAGAAAATGATTATGCTTTGATGTTGTCTGGCACTTTGTATCGGGGTCTTTTTCAGCTTGATGTTTATGAGAAAAGATACGATCTTGCGCTTGAAGTGAACACTCCCACTGTTGCCATGCAGAATGCGGAGTTATGGCATGCCAGATATGGACACATGAGCTATGGCAGCTTGATGACACTTCAGAAGCATGCTATGGTTGATGCATTGCCTCCTTTGGAGTCACCTCCTCCTCATGCCTGTGAAGGGTGCATCCTCGGTAAGATGCATAGATCTCCCTTTAAAAAGGATGGTGTAGTACGAGTTGTCTGAAAATTGCAGCTTATACATAGTGATGTTTGTGGTCCCATGAGGACACCTGCTTTGGGTGGTTATCTGTATTATGTCACATTTATAGATGACTACACACATTACACTTGGGTCTATGGCTTGAAGAAAAAACCAGATGTGTTTATGCATTTCAAACAATTTGTGGCCAAGGTTGAAAATGAGACAGGACTCAAGGTGCAGACACTTCGCACTGACAGAGGGGGGGAATATATGTCTCATGAATTTGAGGCATTTTTAAAGGAGAAAGGCATCACACATCAGCTTACAGTGAGGCTTACCCCTCAGCAAAATGGCAAAGCTGAGCGGAAAAATAGAACTCTCATGGAGATAGATAGATGCATGCTCACTAGTAAGAAGTTGCCTCACAGATTCTGGCTCGAAGGGCTCATGTATGTTTTAAATTGGGCTCTATGTTTTGAATTGGGCTCCCACAAAGGCTTTGAAGACAATCACTCCCTACGAGGCTTAGTATGGGAGAAAGCCTTCAGTGGATGATTTTTGTGTCTTTGGATGTGTTGCATATGCCCACGTGCCTGTGGAGTTTCGACATAAGTTGTCAGATAAGGCACTAAAGTGTATCTTTGTTGGATGTAGTACAGAAAGCAAAGGCTATCGTCTCTACAATCCTGCCACAACGAGTTTTGTGAGTAGAGATGTAAATTTTTCAGAGAATTCAGCTCATACACATGCTGGATTCACTATTCCAGCTTCTTCAGATGATGTTTTTGAGGGGTTCCTTCCTATTGCTTTTGGTTCCCCAGCTGATACTCAAGCTGAAAATCAGCATTTACAGCAGCCTCTTCTTGATCCGCATGCCCCGATTCAGCCACTTGCTGATTTTGTTCCTCCACAAGCAGTGGATGATGTTGTCAGGCAAGAGATTCAAGAGATACATGCAGCAAAAACAGTTCCGAACTGGTTGCTATAGACTCTCAGGGAGAGTAGACTTGAGGCACCTTTGCCTGGCAGGACTCGTAGTGCAGCAAGGCACGTAGGGGGGGCTCTTTCTGTTTAATCAGCTTATGCAGGTACTCTTCTTGATGAAGAAGAACATGATACTTTCAAAGAAGCCAAGGATAATGTGCATTGGATGAATGCCATGCACAGTGAATTGTAGTCCATTGAGAAAAATCAGACTTGGGATGTTGTGGATTTACCACCAAGAAAACATGCCATTGGTACCAAATGGGTTTTCAAAGTGAAAAGGAAGCTAGATGGGTCCATTGATAGGTACAAGGCATGGCTGGTTGCCAAAGGCCATGCTCAGAAAAAGGGCTTAGATTATGAGGAGACTTTTGCTCCTACATCTCGGATGACAACTATCAGATCAGTTATTGCCATGGCTGCAACTTTTGTTTGGAATGTTCATCAATTGGACATAAAAACAGTTTTCCTAAATGGGGACTTGCAGGGAAAAGGTTTATGTCAAACAACCTCCTGGCTTTGAACTCTCGGGCAATGCACTTCAAGTTTGCAAGCTGAATAAAGCTTTATATGGGTTGAAACAAGCCAGCAAGGGGCTACATAATAGTCCCACTGAAAGCACCCTCTACATCAAGAAGGATGGGGGGGATATTTTAGTCATCATTCTTTATGTAGATGACATGCTTCTCACAGGGTCAAATGAGGAAATAATTGCAGATTCAAGGCTGAATTGAAAGTTGAATTTGACATGACAGATTTGGGCATGTTAAATTTCTATTTGGGGATCCGGTTCATACAAGACAAGCGTGGCATTGTTATGTCTCAATCCAAGTATGTGCAAAAGCTCTTGGATAGATTCAACATGCAAGATTGTAAGCCTACAGCCACTCCCATGGAGCCAGGGTTGAAGCTTGCTATGAATGATGCAGGTGAATTAGTGGATGTCACACTTTACAGTCAGGCTGTTGGATGCCTGATCCATTTGTGCAATAAAAGGCTCGATATTCGGTATGCAGTACCTTAGGTGAGCAGATATATGCACAGCCCAAAGACTACATATTGGCAGGCTGTAAAACGCATCTTCCGTTATTTGCAAGGCACAAAGTCTTTTGGCTTGATGCTTCCCGGCGGGGTGACTTGCATATGCATGCTTACAGTGATTCAGATTGGGTTGGAGACTATGATACCAGGCAGTCCACTAGTGGTAATTGTTTCTTTTTGGGCAAAGCTTGCATTTCTTGTCTAAGAAAGAAACAATCTACAGTGGCTACTTCCTCATGTGAAGCTGAGTATAGGGCAGCTTTCACAGTGACAGTTGAATGTGTTTGGCTGCGTCGTTTGTTTGCTGATCTTGATCTCTTATTAGATGGACCTTCTTCAATTCTCACTGATAGTCAGAGTGCTATAGCAGTGGCAAAGAATCCTGTGTTTCATGCTCGCACGAAGCACATTGAGGTTCATTATCATTATGCCAGAGAGAAGTTGCATGCAGGGGAGATCAGTATGATCTATGTGTCAACACATGACAATGTTGCAGACATCTTCACCAAAGCACTTTCATGTGAGAAGTTTAAGGCATTTCGCAGTGCTCTGAACTTATCTCCTTTTCCGTTTGGCCTCTTATGTTTGGCCTTCCGTTTTCGGGTATAAAAGAGACAAAATCCTTCTAATGTGTACAAAGGTTACAGTAAAGGCCTTAAATGTGAGTGGTAGACTCTATATCAAAATAATTAAGCTATTTACAGGTCACAGCTACTGCCATGATAATCTTGGTTTTGTTTTTGAGATAGAGCTTTATGCACTGCCTGCTCATGCTTACTCTTGAATGGAATTGCAGGGGTCATTATCTTTGGTTGCTTGTAGATTCTTGAGTATGCGACCAGGTACTTGACTTTTGCTTATGATGTTATCACAGAGAATAATCTTAGATGAGATAACTTTTTTAATATTGTTGTACATGCTGCATATTGTGTTCTCTGGGAGACATAAACCTTTACTTTGCAGGTGAGTCAAGGCTGCGACGCTTATTTGAGGTGGTTGGTTCACAGGATGGTTCTGCAAAGGTTGAGCTCTATGCAACTATCTTCAGCAAATCATCAAACGGAAGTCACGTGCCTGGAGCTCTTGTTTGGTGTTCTAGTATGGAGCCTGAATTCTACTTGGAATTAACAGGATCGAGTGAGGCTCCAGAGTCCTCTAATAGGGTAAGATTTGCACATTTTCTATCACGCTTGTGCTAAAAAAGGACAGTGATGCGGAAAAGACTGGTTGGACATATTATCTTGGATATAGATCTTGATTCCAGAATTTGTAGAGGTACAAATTTTTATCTGGATCAGGTTATTGGGGTCTCTTTTCTTTCTCTTAGACAACTGTGGTATAGTCCAGTATTTTTTATTGTGCAATTAAGCAGCCCTTTTGTATTCCAGCTCTTTCCAGTCTTATGCTAGTCCAGTGTCAGCAGAACGGGTATATTAATTTAAGGGTTTGGCTTTTCTGATCAGTGCATTGCCAGAAATTTCTTTTTCGTTTCTTTTAATATCCAATCTAAACTTGATGTTTCTTATTCTGTATTTGAGAATTTGATCTGTTCAAACAGCAATTGTCAGATTTAAGTACCATACTAGAGAACCATTCTCATGCGGCAGAAAATACTGGAAGTCTGGTGCAATCACTGTATATGATGCAAAGGTCTGTAGATGATGTGCTTGCGTTGGTCATCAGAGTTTGGTGGGATGCCTTTGCAAACGGAGGCAGAAAGGCAACAAGCTATCATGCTCCGCAGCATTGTAAACTTTGGTTCCACCTATGACCATCAGGATTATCTACAATTGGAGCTATTAATGTTTATAAAACTTTCCATAATGGCCTCAAAGTAAATGTCTGTTTTATCTATGTATTTTGATTGCATAATAATTTTTGACAGGTCTGTCTGCCACATCGTGTGGTGTCTCTATCTCATCTATGTAGAAGACAGATCCTCCAAATCTCCTATTCATCTTTATTAGTGGCTCGACAGGGAACTAGAAGCAAGGCTTCAGCGCAAGATTACGCTGTGGGAGCGTATCATTCGGAGCACCCGCTTGAAAACATTTGTGCAGAATATGAGCTCGTAATAATTAAGTACTCTCATGCCGACGGGTTTCCAGAGGATGGACTCCTGCCCCATCGATTTCTCTTCCCTGCGCTCTGTTGGAATATCCCGTTGCGCTACACTCTACCAACGAGAAGGAAGGCGAACGACGTGTGTGTTAGGTGACTGTTCGTGGGCTTAACAGTGGCTCATGAACGGGGAGGCCCTTCGACGCGAATAGCCCGTGAGCGAGGCGGTGGTGTCAAGCGTATCAGTGGCTTCATCGACGAAGCTTTCTCTTTTGAAGGCACGTTTCAGCACAGGAGTTCGTGGTGATGGCGCAACTTCGTAGTCACGCTGGTATCGCGTCGTGACTATTCTGAAGAGGTGGCCAATAGCGAGGACCTACCTGTGATATTATATGGCCTGTAATTCGAATAAATAGTAAGGATAGAGAAAGGAACGTCCGTCTTGCTTACGGGAACCCTGCTCCTATTTTGGATTGACTCAGCCGCTCCATGACTGGTAGCATCGTTGCTCATAAAGAAAGCGGGATATCTGTGCTACGTGAAGACTCCAGGGGGCATTTTATTTCTTCTATACAAATTTTTAATTTTCAATTTGCAGTCGATTTATTCCTGTACAGCAGAGTTTGCAGTCGATTTATTCCTGTACAGCAAAGGGGAATCTGAAGTGAAAAAAAAAAAACTATTTTCCCTTTTGAAACAATGGAGGCAGAGGGACAAGATTCCAGGGTAAATCCTGGTGAATCTAGAGCGCGATCTACGCAAGAAGTGTCCCATCACACAACGCCTACTTTGGTGGGTAGGATTTCTTTATTAGAAGATGCTTTACAGCAGATCATGAACCAGCAGCTTCAAGTGAATGCTGGTCAAAATGAAATTAGGGAGATGGTGCAAGCCTTGTCGGCTAGACCATCTAGGAATGATAAGGGCAAAGCTCCAGCAGAGCCAGAGCCTAGTATACACTCATCAGAACGTGCAAAGGTCAAGGTACCTAATATTGCAAACTATAGACCGGAAAAGTACGCTGGTTGGATGACCGAGCGCAGTTCTGATGTGATCGAGGTTTGGTTACACAAGTGGGAAGAAGCCTTCGCCATTTGTGAAATCAGATCTGATCTAAAGAAAATCCGCGAGACCACTCACCTGTTTATTGAGGCAGCGGATAGATGGTGGATTAAGCAACAGAAAGATCAAGTTGCCCCTACCACCTGGGAAGGGTTTAAAGCTGAATTCAAGAAACACTTTCTTCCACCTGACGAAGAGTCCCGAGCTTGGGATGCGTATAGAAACCTTCGCCAGAGGAATTTGTCGGTGGCAGAGTACACTGACAAATTCAGGGAATGTATTATGAAAATAACAGACCCTCTCCCTATATCGGTTCAGTTGAAAGACTATATTTATGGACTGAACGACAAGATTAAAATGGAAGTTCGGGCTAAATATGTGACTACATTAGATGAATCTATTGCAGTAGCCCTGAACTATGAGGATGCCAGAGGCAGACCTAGTGGGTTTGTGCAGGCAGGGACTCAGCATGAGTACTCGAGAAAAGGGGGATTTCAGAGGAAATGGACTTCAAAGACAAGTGTCTCGCAGCCAAGTGGCCAAACCAAGCAGGTGAAGCCGGTTGAGGGACCAGCAAAGACAAGTACCACCGTTGGGGTGAAAAGGAAAGTAACTCCAATGGCAGCCCGGGCTTGGTCAAAGTCCTCGTTGACCCCTGAACAAAAAGAAAAAGCTAGAAAAGAAGGATTGTGCTTCGGCTGCGTTCAACGACATCAGTGGAAAGATTATCCGCTGAACAAAGGCCGTCGCACGGCCAATATGATAATATCTGAATGCGACACAGAAATGCAGGAGAGTCCTAATGCGGAACATATGCAGAGGCAATTGGCGGGACCTTCTCAGAGGTTAGTACCTGTGTTGTTAAGTGTGTGTGTTACTAAGTTAGTAAGCGGTGCACATGATAATATCCTTTCAAAGCCCGCAGCAACGGGGTATACGGTTTTCGATGAGCCCGAGTTGATTAAAATGAAAGGGCAAGTAGCCAATCATGATGTGATTGTGTTGTTTGACTCAGCGTCAACGCACAATGTAATTAACTTGAAGCTTATTAAGAGGCTCAAGCTGAAAACTAGTCCGTCTGACTATGCTTATACGGTCAGGATGGTGGACGGAAGTTCAACTGAAGTATGGGACCAAAGGGTTACCCAGTTAGAACTTCGAATTCAAGACTATGTTGAGAAGCTGGACTTTGAGTTGACTAGGCTTGCTCACGCAGATATAGCCCTAGGTATGGCTTGGCATTTTTGAAAAAATCCAGCCATTGATTGGAAAAAGCATATTTACCAGTTCAACATGAACGGGGTAGAATATGCTTTGCGAGGTGAAAAGGATTTACCTTGAGGACCATTGATTTCAGCCATGGAAATTCGGAAGACTCCGAAAGAGTTTCTGTGTCTGTGTATAGCATCGGTAGAGTCGATTGATGATGCGTCGACTAGCACTGAGGCTACCCAAGATGGGGAAATGGCCGAGTTGGCTAAAGAGAGATCGGAGAAGATTACCTCTAGAGCGGAATGTTCAACATAAAATTGAGCTTATCCCGGGGGCAGAACCTGTAAATAGACCTCCCTATAGATTAAGCTTTACAGAAGAAGCGGAGGTGCGAAGACAACTGGAAGAATACCTCAAGTTGGGGCAGATTCAGCCCAGTTTTTCACATTTTTCTTCCCCAGTGATATTAAAGAGGAAGAAAGATGATACTTTTCGCCTCTGTATAGATTACAGAGCATTGAATAATATCACTGCTAAGCACAGGTATCCGATGGCTCGGATCGATGATTTGCTAGATGCATTGCATAGAGCCGTAATTTTCAGTAAGATAGATCTTAAGTGTGGCTACATTCGTCATGCTTATGAACGATTTACTACGTCCGTATATCGGAAAGTTTGTAGTACATTTTATTGACGATATTCTGGTATTCATTAAAAGTATTACTGAGCATCACGAACACTTAAAATAGTGTTCAGTACTTTGAGGAAAGCCAGTCTTTATGTAAATAAGAAGAAAACTATACTGTGTATGGTTAGACTTGAATACTTAGGATTCATAATTACTCCAGAGGGGGTAGAAATAGATCCAAAGAAAGTGGCTGCGATACTAACTTGGCCAATCTCTCAGAGTCTGACCGCTTTGCGATCATTCTTGGGATTTGTTCAATTTTATCGAAGGCATATCAAAGGATATTCCGAAATAGTATCGCCATTGATTGATCTGACCTCAGATAAAGTACCTTTTATATGGGGACATAATCAACAGGAAAGTTTTAACACCATAAAACAAGCTGTGGTCACAGGACCGGTGTTAAAAATAGTTGATCCCCAGAAACCATTGTTCCTTGAAACTGATGCAAGTGGCATTGCGGTAGGAGCAGTTTTCCTCCAAGAGGGAAGGCCAGTAGCCTTTGAAAGCAAAAAGCTTTCTCCCTCTCAAAGGAATTGGCCAACTCATGAATTGGAGTTGTATGCTGTTGTCCATGCTTTGAAAACATGGAGACATTATTTGTATGGATCAGAGTTTTATGTGGATGTTGATCATGATACTCTGAAACATTTTTGTAAACAACCTGACTTGAGAGGCCGCTAAGCTAGGTGGGCAGAATTCATGCAGGAGTTTAACTTGACGATTTGGTACCGAAGAGGAAAAGATAATAAAGTTGCTGATGCGTTGTCACGCATTATGCATAACATGAGTTTCACGGTGTTAGAGAGTGCTCTAATGACCGAGATTAGAGAAACTTAAAAGGTGGACGAGTTTGTCCAGAGTCTATGGCCTAAGGCTCATATGTTAAAACCCGGGGAAAAGGATGACCTGGCATCCAGAAAAGGCCAAACTTATGCAAGATATGCCATAAGGGATGGTATGCTGAAAAGAAATGGCAAGGTAGTAGTACCTAGTCAGAATGATCTCAGGCAGAGAGTCATTCGACAGTGCCATGATAGCCCATGTGCGGGACATCCAGGAGTCGAGAAGACATATGATCTCGTGAAGCGAGATTTCTTTTGGCCAAAGATGAAAAAGCATATTCATGAATATGTGACACGTTGTTTTTCGTGTCAGGTAAGTAAGGCCGAGCGGGTGAAGCCACCCGGACTTTTACAGCCCTTGGAGATACCACTAAGTAAGTGGGAGAGCATTTCCATGGACTTTATTGTAGGGCTGCCTACGACACAAGGTGGATACGATTCTATCCTTGTGGTGGTTGATCGTCTTACCAAGATGGCTCACTTCATTCCAACTAGGGAGTCTGTTAGTGCCCCGTAAGTGGCGGATTTGTTTATTAGACATATATTTCGTCTGCATGGATTACCCAAATCCATAGTGTCAAACAGAGATGTCAAATTTACCGGTCATTTTTGGACTGCGGTATTTGAGACACTAAGGACTGAGTTGGGAATGAGTAGTGGGGATCATCCAGAAATGGATGGTCAGACAGAAAGAATCAACCAAATTTTAGAGGATATGCTTAGAGCATATGTGTCAATGAGGCAACATACATGGGACAAGTGGTTGCCATTGTTGGAGTTTGCCTACAATGATAGAAAACATTCCTCTACAGGGTTCAGTCCGTTTGAACCGAACTATGGTTATAGACCAGCGAAGCCAACTATAGTTGGAGTACCTCAGAGAGTGCCTAGTGCCGCGAACTTTGTGGTTCAGATGCGGGAGATGCTGGCACTTGCGAGAGCTAACATCCGCCAAGCTATGGATAGAGCTAAGGTGTATGCGGATGAAAACCAATCCACTAGAGAATTTAAGGAAGGAGAAAAAGTTTTTCTCAGAGTTCCTTCGCACTCCAAGTCTTTGACTGCAGGAGAGTGTGCTAAGTTATCACCTCGATATTGTGGGCCATGGTTAATTCTAAAAAGAATAGGCAAGGTAGCCTATAAATTAGAATTACCACCGGGGTGTAAGGTGCACCCAGTGTTTCATGTTTCTCGTTTAAAGAAATTTTTGCATACTGGTGACTCACTAATCGAAGGTGTGGTTTTGTTTCAGGAGATAGAGGATAATGCAAGACGCAAACCGGCAAGAATCCTGGACCGAGGAACAATGCAAGTGCGCAATCGGAAGATACCCACGGTGTTGGTTGCATGGCATGGTCTACCTCTATCAGAAGCTACCTGGGAATCCGTATACCAGTTACGGAGAGTGTTCCCAGATTTCATCATCGAGGATGCTGATGCTTGAAGAGGGAAGGAATGTTATACTCTAGTCGAGATAGCATGACCTCGGAAAGATCGGTGGGCATTTTCTTAGATGACCGACTTTTGTAATATGTTATGTGCGTAAATTAAACGGTCAAGGGAAGTAACTACCAAGGTCGTAGGTGAGGGTGTATTGGCATCGACTAGGTGGTTCTGAGTGCTAAGGCCTAGGTGCACCTAAATGTGTAATAATGCCAAGGGGCAAATGTTTTAATTGTGTCCTAAGAGAGGGGTAAATGGTGTACCAAGCTAAAGGCCTAAAATGATGACATGTGGCAGGGGGAACCATCTAGGGAACTGTGGGCTTGTGGATAGGCATGAGGAATGAAAAGTTACTTATCTTTTGTGTGTATGCTATCCATGAGAAAGACTGGGAGGAAATTTGTGATGCTAGCGCCTGTGATTCGTCTTACCCGTGATTGACGAAACGAGATAAGAGAGATTAGAAATTGTACGTAATAGCATCAGTGGTAGCAGATGACGGGGTCCCCAAGATTAGACTGGTGGTTGAGAGCCCAGAGACCCTCCCAGAGTTGATCCTCCTTAAGACCCTAAAAGGGGGTACACTTTGCTAGTGAGTGGAGATTTCTGGGTTACTAGGCCACTATCTTCGTTGTAGACAGATGGGTCACTTAGCTAGAGATTGCCTCCGCGGCCAAGGCTGAGTGCCTCCCCCCCCCCTCCCCGTAGAGTAGGTAGAGTTAGCTGGCCAGAGTCCAGCACCCTCCTAGGCAGGAGCATCATGAGTCCTAGACACCGTGGGTGACCCCTTCAGAAGGGGACTGGACCTAGGTTAAAAGGAAAAAGAAACCAAGCAAACAAGCCGAAAGCACCGCAGACAGAGGGCTAGACGCAGAGAGAGGGACAGAGTTCCTCGAGAGGCACCTGAGGAGCAGTAGCAGCAGAAGGCCATATGTGGAGACCCACCCCCCCAAGTGGTAGGGGCCATTGCTCAGCCAGGTGATCCTCTTGTGATGGAGGCCCAGAGTCTGCTTTCACCTTTGCATCGGCAGCGAGCCCTAGGAGCTCCTGATGCTGTGATGGCGGAAGCTGCACGGAGGTTAGCCCGTCGACAGCGGCTGAGGGGGAGCGGATTCAGAGCCCCTGCAAGCCTGATCAGCAAGGGGGGCCGGTGGTCGCTCCTCCCCCCCCCCCCCAATATCCCTCTCCCTCCCTCTCCACTCCCCCCCCTCCCTCCTAGGTTCCCTCTGCCTCCTCCCCCCCCCCTCGCCCCTCCTGCTATGGTCATCCTCACCAGCCATCCCCCTCCTCCCCCTCCCCCTCCCCCTCCCGCTCTGCCCCCCTCTCCACCTCCTTAGCAGGTTCTTCAGCCACCCTCCCCTCCCCTGCCTCGACACCCTTGCTAGCGGGCAAGGGTAAGACAACGTTCCCTTCCGCTTCCTCTTCGCATCATCCCATCCCCTCCTTCCATTCGAGGGGGGAGCTAGAGGGAAGGGGCTCGTCCTCCCGGTCAGCTGCTCCCATTTTCCAGCCTGGGCATCCCTGCGGGACTTTTGGAGATTGGGACCCTGGAATTATCTAGAGATTCCGGACTCTTACCCTCTACCCCTGGAGGTAACACTTGTGATCTTGCAGCCTCGGAAAGGGGGTTTGATCAACGTAGTGGGCTACTAGACACACCCAGTTTGGAGATTCCAGTTCGCTTCCATAGGAGTGGAGAAGTGGTCCCCAGTGGTGTTTGATGCTATACTGGGAGATAAGATCTCACGCATGATGGACGAGTGGATGGGGCCATAGGGATTGGACCTTTGGCACGCCCATGGTGCTGAGGTGAACTTTCAGTTGGGCTTCACGCGGGAGATTCCATTGTGTGATTTGGCGGTAGGAGTGATTAGATTGCCACTTGGGGCAAAGGTTGACTAGGCATATTACTGGCCGCTTCAGAAGTGTGTGGAGTTGTTCGGGGTAGAAGTCTCCTTCATGATGAAGTGGGCATGGAAGATTGACATTGAGCCGGTGTCCACCCTCGTACTCCGACATACAGACACGGACCACTCGCCCTCCAAACCCCCGGCAAAATCGCATAAGGCAATCTTTTTGGAACAGGCACCCACTCACAGGAGAGCCTTGTTTGCTGCATCCCCGTCCTCATGAGCTGGACCTTAGTGAGTTGGAGCATGCACGGGCTCCATGACCATGCTCGTAGTCAACCGCAGTACCTGATCCTTCGGTAGGAGCTACAGAGGGCAGTGGACATTCTTTTGATTCAGGAGCATATGTTCTTAGCATTAGACATTAGGCAGCGACACCATCTCCTCCTAGGGAGAGGCTTGGAGGTGTGGTCCCTCGCAGTAGGATGGAGCGGAGGGATCTGCATCTCGATCTCGCCGACAATGGCTCCAGAGGTTTATGATTAGGGCGAGGACGTGCAGTTTGGATGGGAGCAACAGATCGCCTTGGTCCTTGAGAGTGTTTGGCGCAAGCTTCTCTACTGGAGCTCAGCCAAACTCTCCCTAGCGGGCCGTGCCTTAGTGGCAATCCAGGTCCTTCTTGCCACGGCTTGGTATATCACCTCCTGCTGGTATTTCCACGGAGGGTGCATTGGTCAGCTCCGACGGTTTGTTCAGAACTTCCTTTGGGTAGGATTAGACGGCATGCGGAATACTAGAGCCCGGGTCGCTTGGCAGATGGTGATCATGCTGTAGGCACTAGGAGGCTTGGGTATCGTTGATCCGGAGATGCAGAGCAGAGCCCTTTTGGGCAAGTTGGTTGTTCGCGGCCTCACCCCAGGTGTAGAGCCTTGGAAGCTCCTCTCACTGGGGGGCAGTGGCAACATTCACATAGATGGATCTTCTCAGAGGCCCCCCTTATGGGGAAGGGTTCCTCCTTGATGAGGAGCATCCATAGGGTCTGGCAGAGATTAGCAGGGGGCCTCATTTGTGCTCAGCCCAGATGCAGAGAGGAGTTCGAGCGTCAGCCCCTTGTTTGGCACCCAGAGATCAGAGATCAGGAGTGGTGTATGCTTGGGCAATAGACTCACATTGGTTGGGCACAGTGGGGCAGTGGACCGGCCTGCTCCTTTGGCAGATGTTACCCATGGAGGCAGAGGCGAGGCTGGACGCTTTAGCGCATTTGCGAGGGGCAGGGCAGGGGATGAGAGAGATTGACCTAGCCATCCCTGAATCCTGGTGGGAGGGACTTCGTGTATGGATGGACAACAAATGGGCCAGTTTTCTCGGACATGCGTCCCCTTGAGGATGATGATGCAGTGAGGTAGCATGCCGCGCGATTTTTTCCGTGTAGGACCGGGAGGCCTACTCTAAGCACTCACTGAGAGAGACCCAGAGATGGATGGGATTCATTGGCAGATGATCAGAGTAGTGGGATGTTTGGGGAAGGAGTGGCACATTGATCCTCCCAGTATCTCAGAGCAGGATGCTCCCAGATGGCACCTCTGGCTTTGGGAGGGTAGGCCCTTGAGGGAGGTCCAGTGGGATCCGGGAGAGTGGTTCTGGCCCTCCAGGGGCGGCCTTGTTGAGCAGGTGGACGAGGTGCCCTTCTTTTTCTACACCACACGGATTGGCAGGAGGCTTCAGATGGACTCCTCGATGTGGACCCCTTCGAGGGAGAGGCATTGGGTGGCCCAGAGAGTTCCCCGGGAGGTCCGTTCGAGGTTTTGGATGCAGTTAAGGTTCAGTTTGCGGCCAAGGAAGATCTCCTACTGCTTTTGGCTGGTCGCCCACGGAGGCTTGCCCATCTGCCCGTGGTTGGAGCTGGTCGGCTGCAAATATCTCTTCGGTGGTAGAATCACCTTTCCATAAATAACTTCGAATGGGGCTTTTCCTGTGGAGCTATGAACAATATTATTGTATGCAAATTCCACGAGTGGAAGACACTTTTCCCATTTGACTTTCTGCTTGGATGCATAACACTTGAGAAGATCTAATACCGTGGAATTGGTGTTCTCACTTTGTCCGTTTGACTGAGGATGAAAAGAAGATGAAAAGTCCAGCTTCATCCCCATATCATCAAATAATGCTCTCCAGAATAAACTAGTCATACTGGGGGGTCGATCACTAACAATCGACTTAGGCATCCCATGGTGCTTGAAGATTTGTGCCAAAAACAATCTGGCCATGTGGTCTGCCTTAATAGTTTTTCTTACTGGAACGAAATGGGTCTGCTTGCTGAATCTGTGAATGATGGTCCATATCCCATCATTCCCATATCTGGATCTAGGAAGATCAAAGATGAAATCCATGGTGATGCTTTCCCATGGTCCCTGCGGTATGGGCAGCGGCATGAGAAGTCGTGGGGTCTTGTGCCTATCATACTTTACCTTTTGGCGCGTAAGACATTCAATTACATACTTGTGAATGTCTTTCCATCCCTGTCCAAAAGAAATATATACTCAATGGCCTATGTAGTAGACAAAATACCTCGATGCCCTGCATAAAGAGGAGCATGACATTCTTCCAAAACTTTGGCGCATGTCTTGGGTCACACACAAATGATCATCTTTCATGAGAAAACCATCCTTTAATGAATACTGACTGGATGATTCCCCACTTCTCCGAAATCTAGATCCTGTAAATATAGCTCTTTCATGACCTCTAAATCCTGATGATATGCTATGGTAACATTATTCACTTTGGGCCTTCTGGATAAGGCATCTGCTACCCTGTTCCGAGCTTCTGGAGTGTAGACAATCTGAAAGTGAAACATGGACAAGAAATTTGCCCATTTGATCTGCTTTTCATAGATCTTTGTCTGTGTCAAGAAATACGTGAGGCTCTGATGGTCTATATTGACTGTAAAATCAGCTCCAATAAGATAATGCTTCCAGATAGCTAAGGCATGGATAACTGCTAGCATCTCTTTTTCATAAACTCCCAAAAATCTCTCTACATCACGCAGCCTCCTGCTTTCATAAGCTATGACTCGTCCTTCTTGGTGAAGGACAGCTCCCACTCACTCTCCACATGCATCACAGTCCTTGTGCATATCTGGAACAATAAGAATCGTCTCGGTTGTTTTCTTTGAGAGTGTTGAAGGCTGTCCTTTGCCGTTCTCCCCACTTGAAGACTACCGATTTCTTGGTCAAATCATGCAAGGGGGCTGCTATATCAGCAAAGTGTCTGATAAAGTGTCTGTAATAGGAGCAAACCCAAGAAAACTGCGTACTTCATGTACTGAGGTGAGTTCTGGCCATTCCTAAATAGCTTTTATCTTGGCTGGATCCATCAGAATCCCTTCCTTAGAAATTATGTGTCCTAGATTGTGAATCTCATCTAGAAAGAATTCACTCTTTTTAGCATTGATGTAGAGCTTATGATTTCCGAGTCCTTGGAACACGGTGGCCAAATGCTCTTTATGCTCCTCCTCCATCTTTGAAAAGACTAAGATGTCATCAAGGAAAGTAC
Organism: Dipteris shenzhenensis; assembly: GCF_047967505.1. NCBI lineage: Eukaryota > Viridiplantae > Streptophyta > Polypodiopsida > Gleicheniales > Dipteridaceae > Dipteris > Dipteris shenzhenensis. The sequence continues at coordinate 12,887,928 of NC_141628.1, read as the reverse complement.
CTGTAAAGTGCTTGTAAGGTCTAAAGACCTTGTCCATTTGTTATATAGACATCATGCATGACCAGCTATGTCCAGCAATTAGTCAGGGGATGACATGGTCACAAGGATGACACAAGTCAGGGGATGACATGGTCACAAGGATGACACAAGTCATGGCGATGACATGGTTGCAAGATACACAAGTACATGGTCACCAAGATGGCATAGTCACATGGGGACATAGTCATCAGGATGACATAGTCACATGGAGACATAGTCATGAGGAGGACATATCACCCAAGCACATGGTCATGTGTCAAGGGTCTTCATGTTGCGCAGTCTCGCTCTGCCAACCTTTGCAGACCTGACTCATTGGTGGCATAGACGTTCATCTGGCGGTGCCTTGTTAGATACAGGGTGGCTGCAGCGGTGCACATGGAGTAGTTACAAGGCAACGACTTGGGCGCAAGCTAGCCATTGCAGGAGACATGAAGAGGCTCAGTGGCGGAATGGCTAAGGAGGAGGGGACAACCAATAGGAGAGAGGGAGGGGATTTCTCATCCGGAAGGCGAGTGTGAAGAGGGGAGATGAGAGGTATGGGGATTCATTCAGCATTGTACGGGGATTGAGAGGGAGAAGGAGAGACGCTAGAGCTATGAGCTCGCCTGTTGCATTGTTATGGTGTATTGCTACAGTTGCATTGTTGTGGATGAGTCATCTCTGATCTCTGTTCAGAGAGGCCAGTGTATGAGGATCTCTTTCTTCTATCATACACACTTGTTCGCGTTGTGTTCTTGTCTATTGCTTTCTTCGTTATCTGTTATTAGCGTTGTTCCTTCTTATTTCCTTTCTGGGTTTGTTCTTTCTGTTCTAGTACTCTGCAGTACTCAACACTCCATAGCATCTTCGACTAGTGTTGTGTCATAGGTTCACGCATCACGTAGTGTAGTGCAATGGAGGTAGAGTTGTATCATAGGTCTACGTATCACCCACTTCACGCTCCTCACATCAGTGGCCTTAGGCCTTCGATAACACTGGAAGTGAGCGGACCTCCCGCGCAGAGAGTTTATGGCGATCACGGTGGGACACTGTTGGTGTTGAGTAGCAAGAGTGAAGTGGCATTTGAGGATCCTTGAGGGGAGAGTTCTTATGCCGAGTAGTTCTGATACCGTTGAAGGAGCTAGTGAGAGAACTAGGAGGTACTTGAGGAGAGTGGAGAGAAGACTTCCTGCCGACCAGACTCGATACAAAAAACATTATGTGAGATGGAAGTTGGTAGCGTCCTCAGGGCGAGCACAAAGTGAACCCATTGGAGCAGTGCCAAGAGCAAGCAACTTCATCGAAACTCTCATCGATCTAGACCAACAAGATCCCTGGTGGTCAGATCGGGACTCTGGAGAAGAGGAAGCACAAAGCGGAGAGCAAGTGAAGGAGGAAAGTACGAAGAATGAAAGCTCCTCAGGAGCTCTTCAAGGTCAAGACGACACCTCTTCTCCTCTTGCAACGATGTCTTCATCAACAGCCACTTCAACGGGAGTAGTGCCCACTTCAGCACCGAAGTTGACATCTAGTGGTCAACCTACTATTTCGTCTATTATGCATATCCCCACTCAGTTGAGTCTAGTTTCTACATCCATGACGCCTGTGGGTTCTCACGCTTCGTTCATGTCCCTACCCTCTACGTTGCCATTACCATTGTCTATGTCCTTTCCTATCTTTTATCCATCGTACATGGCTTCGACCCCATCCTTCTCCTTCCCAACTGCCCTTGCATCCTCTTCGACCCCCATGTTTCCTATGTCCTCACCATCTACTTTTGCAACGGTAGCACCTGCGACATAAGCAGTACTATGTAACATCTATGGCTACATCAGTAGTGAGTTCACCACTAGTGTGGTCCTCTGCAAATGTGGTCCTCTGCACGGGTTATCGCTTCATCAGCCTCTCCACCGTATGTCTCCTTGGTACCCACAATTAGTACTGTTCCATTGGGAGGCCCTTCAACTACTTCACCCATTTCAGCTTATGGGGTGGGGATGGTGGTTCTTAATCCTGCAGAAAAAGCTCGACTTCTTGAGTTGCTCAACAAGGTCCATGTGAAGACTCAGAAGTTCAAAGGTCACCTTCATGAGGATGCGGAAGCTCATGTGAGGAAATTCCTCACGACATGCAAAGCTAAAGGCGTGGAGAACGAGCATGCCTTCCTACACATCTTTCTGTCGTCATTGGAGGATGCAACTGATGTGTGGTATAGTCAATTTCCCCCTGATCATTTTCAAACTTGGACATCTCTAAGGGAGGAATTCTTACGGGCTTTCAAATTTGAGAAGTTCGAAGATATGATTGTCTAGGAGTTGTCCAATGACACTATGAAGCCTAGGGAAAGCATCTTTGAGATGTACACAAGGATGAGGGTCTTGGTTGCCAAGATGTCTGTGCCACCTAATGACGCTGTCATGAAAGGATGGTTTTTGAAAGCACTGCCTTCCACCATTGCGCTATTAGGCTGGTTGACAAACTCCCTGAACATGCCTCACTACAAGATTTCTTGAGGGAGGCAGTGAAGATGGAACGGTCATAGTTAAGTTTTGCCTCATCGCCGACCACCCAGCCCCTCAGAGAGGAGGGATCATCATCATGGCAGCAACTCAAGAAGGAATTAGAAGAAATCAAAGAAGGTCTAAAAGACAGAGCAAGGATGGATGGACAACCATCCTATGAGGCCCAGATCAGAAGTGGTCTTTGGTGTACCGAATGCAAGGGTTCCGGCCATGGTCATTGGGAGTTTCCCTCTAAGCGCAAGGTACCTCTTTCTACCTCCTCCTGTACATTTTGTGAAATCCATGGACATGATGCTTCTAAGTGTAGGTACCTCAAAGGGTTAAGGAAGCTTCTACCAAAGTATTCATCAAGGGAACCCCTAGTGGCTGCAATCAACAAAGCTACATCGGTAGCTTCTAGCCTGGCACTTGGACCTCCTGCTCCTGGAAAAGCATCTGAGCCACCTTCCCTTCCTATCATTCCACCCCCATTGCTTCCTAGTCCCCCTTTGCTTCAAGCCCCTGCACACAATCCGTTTGGGGCACCATACTTTTATCCTCAACCCTATTATGCACTGTACCAACCACCTACTTCCGGAGGTGGGTATGGAGAATACTATCAACGCGGTCGACGGGGTGGTTTTCGAGGAGGTCGGAGAGGCGTTGGTCGAGGCACCAACCTTAGAAGACCTATCATGTGTTATCGATGCAGAGAGTACGGCCACTACCAAGATGATTGTCCACAGTCGTTTGGAGGACCCTCTTGTACACAGTGCAACATAAATGATCACTACAGTAGAGATTGTCCCAGTGCCAGAGGTGAACCAGCATCCCAAGTCAACATGGTTGATGTGGTAGTGGCAGGGGAGGGTGACAAACCTCATTTGATTGGTGCAGTGTTGGGAGCTGTGACAAGGTCACAAACAAAAGATGGTGATGTTATGCACGACTCTGTCTCAACACCATCAGTATCAACTCCGTCCCTAGCAGTGCATCCCCTCCGAAGTCACCCCCTCCTTCCAGGTTAAGGTCGCCTCCTCCCTCCAGGGTGGATAGTGGGCCAAGGAATACAGCTTCCTCATCCTCTCCTGTTAGTCGATCATAAAAATTACCAAAGCCCTCACAACCATCCATGCCCGTCAGTAGCTCCAAAAGTGGCCGACCTTCCGACGACCAATCTATGCCTTCAAGGTATGAGGCGGTGGTCAAGCGCGTCATCAATGATCTTCAAACTAGTAGTTCCGAGAAGGAGGGAGGCACACCTCAGTTTCCTTCCCGAAAGTTCAGAATAGTGCAGTTCGCAAAGGAAGTGACAAGCCTAGGACAAAACAAGGGTACGGAGGAGCAACCGGGACCTTCCAATCTTCTCCAAGAAAGAGGGCCATTGAGACATAGTAGGGCACAAGGCAAAGGGAAGCAGGTGATAGAAGAAACATTACATGAGTCACAGGCTGGACATTTGAGACATGGTACGGCACAACACAAAGGGAAGCAGATGATGGAAGGGAGATCACATGAGTCAATGGCTGGACATTCACATTTGCACCCTTCACCTCACGTGAGCTTTGACCCTCGGACAGAAGCTAGGAGAATGAGGTTACAAAAGGCAACGACCCAACCCTACTCCTTGATCCAGGACTTGATGGAATTCAGGCCCAACATTACCCTACGTCAACTTTGTTTGGTGTCCCCACAAATCAAGGACCAGACCATGGCGTTCTTGAACCGCATGCCAGGAGGTCGACACAAGGGACCTGTTCAACGCGGGCCCGCACTAGAGACAGGCCGAGTTCATGATGGAGATCAATGCTTGGCTTATGCTGCCCTAACATGTGAACAAAGTCCTAGGCTCACTGTGGATATCAATGGCTTGGAGCTGAAGGATGTATTCTTGGATGGGGGTGCAGCTGTGAATATCATGATCAAGGGTACACTACAACAACTGGGTTTGAAGTTGACCAGTGACGTCTCTTTCCAACTCTGCATGGTTGATTAACGCAGAGTGAAACCTATGGGGGCAGTCAAGGGTGTTAACATGAAGATTGGCGGTGTGACATGCTTGTCCAACTTCGTTGTTTTGGACATGACCGAGGATGCACAAACCTACCCTTTACTTCTTGGTCGACCATGGTTGCGGTCAGCGAAGGCCATTCAAGATTGGTCCACAGATAAAGTTCGGTTGCCCTTAGGATCCACATCCTTGGAAATAGATATGGTCACGGGAAAAGCATTGCACCGACCCATTGAACTAGGTGAAGAGGATCTTGAAGAGCAAGCTGGAATGGAAGAGGGGCGTTGGGCTCTTGGGGATTGGCCCATTGCAGATGAACAAGATGGAGGAGAGGAAGCACAAATGGTGGAGGGTTTTGAAAGCTTGACCTACTTGTTGGATCATGCTGAGCAAGATGAGGGTGAAGTTGTCATCTTAGATTGGATGGGCGCCTTGGGCTCCTTATCTGTTAACATGGTGGAACTCAGTTCTCCAGATTATGGTGGTGACTAGCCTTAAGTGAGAGGGACCAGGAAGGAGCGGGCCCAACTACATCTTTGATGCCTGGTCTAGGTGATCTCGCCTATCACACGATGCCCTTTGGTCTCTGCAACAATCCTCACATGTACCAGCGGATGGTTCGTGCAACTACAGGGGAGGTTGATGCTGTCCCGAGAGCTGATGAGCAGGAAGGTCAAAGGTTGGCACACGACATGCACAGCACCAACCTTTAAGAGCTAGGTCTAAGGTTGACGCATGACATAGGAAGCACCAGCCATCAGGGAGGCCACTTCACAATCACTACAGCAGAGGAGACTCATGATACTAATAGTACAATGGAGATCAGTGACAGTGAGACAGATGACCTAGAGAGTACTAGTTGGGTGGATGATTATTCAGATAAGTCTGATCGAGAAGCCGAGCCTGCCAACACCATGACTAATGTCGAACCGAGACCAATGGTGGGGCCACTCCCTCCTCCAAGTACACACAGTGCTTTCAGGCATGATGTTGATGATGAAAATAGCCGGAGCCCAGAGCAAGGAGAGCACCTACAGGGAGTAGTTCACATACGCATTGGAGGCAAAGCTTTCTCGAGTACCCAGTAGGCACACCTTGCACCCGAAGAAGAAGATGTTAGAGACCTTACCTTGCTTGACCTGTACCTTTCTGAAGCCGAGCTCAATATGATAGAAGATGTTCTAGGAACCACGTATGAGGTGGAAGGCTTACCATACCGTGGGATGCTCAAGCAGGCACAAAAGGGTAAAAAGAAGTCCTCTACTAATGCCTCTTCTACAGCTCAACCAGTCTCGGAGACCACATCAGCATCATTCCCTCCATCCTGGTTCAGGGAAGTAAGCGGGGACTTCTCTCTCGAAGACACTCCCGCACATGTAGGGTTGGGGGAAGGAGCAACCAGCCACCCCACATTCACAAGACTTCCCCAGGTGGATCAGGCACGTGATTGGCGGTACCTCAACATCGGGACTGAGGATGACCCACGACATTTGAAGGTAGCAAGATGGGTCTGGGAGTATGAGTATCCTCTTGCTGCTTTAACTGATTTTTTCAAGGAATATGTCGACGTATTTGCTTGGTCCTACAAAGATTTAAAAGGAGTCCCCGCTGAGTTCATGGAGCACCGCATCAACCTATACTCAGAGGCAGACCCCGTGATCAAAGGACCTTACCATATGAATCCTAATTATGGCAAGGCGGTCCAAGCTGACATCCACAAAATGGAACAAGCTGGGTTAATATATCCTGTGTACTACTCTGAGTGGGTCAGTGGAATTGTAATCGTGCTCAAAAGGGAGACGGGCAAGCTTCAGGTCTGTGTGGACTATCGCAGTTTGAATGCCGCAACAAGGCGAGATAGGTTTCCCCTCCCCTTCACTGATAGGGTGCTGGAGACTGTGGCTGGTCATGCTTTGTACTCCTTCATGGATGGGTACAGTGGGTACAACCAAGTTCGGGTCCGAGAACAAGATCAGTTGAAGACCACCTTTATCACCCAATGGGGGACGTATGCCTACAGGATGATGCCTTTTGGTCTTTGCAATGCCCCGGCAACATTTCAGCGGCTCGTCAACAAACTCTTCCAAGAGAATATTGGAAGGTTTCTTGAGGTATTCTTGGACAAATTTTCGGCTTTCAATGGTAAGAACGCCTCTCACCTAGACCCTGCTGTGCAAACTGATCACATCAATAAGTTGAGATGGGTTTTTGACAAGTGCAGGGAAGCCCGTTTGTGCTTGAATCCTGACAAATGCTTTTTCCTAGCATTGAGAGGGGTTCTCTTAGGTCACATTGTGTCGGCCGAAGGTATGACCACTGACCCAGCTAAGGTGGAGGTGATTCTGACATTGCCCATTCCACGCACACCTCGCAAGGTCAAGTCCTTTTTAGGACGTGGGTTATTATCGCAGATTCATCCGGTTCTATGCCGACATAGCAGCAGCACTGACAGAACTCCTCCGCCAGGAATAATCCTTCCTATGGTCCACACCTCAGCATTTGGCATTCGAAAATCTCGAGGATTGTTTAGTGAAGGCACCCATCCTACGGCAATCCCAATGGGATATCATTTTTCATGTCCATGTCGATGCAAGTGGGGCGGCCATTGGTGCGGATGCAGAGCACAAATTGGCCTGTTTACTTTGCCAGTAGACAACTCAACTGTGCAGATTACAACTGTAGTACCACGGAGAGCGAGGGCCTAGGCATGGTTTATGCCATGACAAAGTACCAGCACTACCTCTTGGGCAGTAAGTTTATTATCATCACTGATCATCAAGCTCTCAAGTACTTGCTGAACAAACCCACACTTGGGGGTAGACTAAGCAGGTGGATACTTCTTTTTCAAGAATGCGACTTTGACATTGTCGTGAGGGCAAGACGTTTGCACCAACTTGCAGATCATTTGTCACGGATATCTTCAAGTGAAGCACCAACAGGGGTGGAGGATGAATTGCCAGATGCGGGCCTCTTCGGAGTGACAGTGACAAAGGATGATTGCTTGTTTGCAATGGACTCCATTCCACCGTGGTATGCCAGCATTGTACAGTTGTTGTCCACGGGTGAGTTTCCTAAAATGCTAACCCCAGCCCAAAAGAGAACATATCATTCAAGCTGCCCCCTTCAAATTGATTGCTGGACAGTTGTACAAGCTAGGTAAAGACCATATCCTTCGGTAGTGCGTGCTCCTTGATGAAACATAGGCCATTCTTGATGAGGCTCACTCAGGCATGGGGGGTGGTCATATGGCCCCGGAGGCCACTGCTCGGAAGATAATGCACACAGGATTGTGGTGGCTGAAGTTGTTTCAAAACTGCTATGCTCATGTGCGTGGTTGTGACTCATGTCAATGAGCTGGTCCCAAGCCTCCCGACATGAGTACCTCCCTCCGAAGCCATTCAGCCCTGTGCCCCCTTTCTATAGATGGGGTTTGGACTTTGTTGGACCCATCTCTCCTGCCACTCGAAGAGGGAACACGTACGCCTTGATTGCCACAGACTGTGGCACCAAATGGGTTGAGGCCAAGGCTGCAAAGGCATGCACCGCTCAAGTGGTAGCTACTTTTCTTTATGATCAAATCATCTCAAGGTTTGGCTGTCCTGTGGAATTGATGGAGCGATCGAGGCACCCACTTCCTAAAATAATGTCATTGCTGACATCACCACCAAAATGCAAATAATTCACAAGACATCTAGTTCATATCACCCTCGCGCTAATGGCTTGGCTGAGAGCTCCAATAAGACCATGTGTCTTATCATGACCCGGTTGGGTCTTAATTCTCTGGAGGATTGGGATATTTTGCTCCCTGCAGCTCTTTTTGCTTACAGGACTGCATATAAGGCCAGCACTGGTTGTTCCCGATTTCAATTGGTTTATGGCCTGGAGGTGGTTATGCCTTATGAATTTCATATGAAGACTACTAGGGTCATTGCTGAGATGGATGACAACTTGGAGGCCTGCACCCTTGAACGGCTATGGGATCTTGAAGCCTTACAAGAGCACCAACGAGAGGCCGTCCTTGCATAGGAAGTTTGGCAGAATAGACAACGGGAATGGCATGATAGGAACCTCAGTTGTCGTGAGTTTAAAGTGGGTGATTTGGTTCTCTTGTATTCTAGCAAGTCTTTGAAGCATAAACCTAAATTTGTTAGCAGGTGGACTGGACCTTACTTCATCTCCAAACTTCTGCCTAGTGGTGGTGTGTATTTGGCCACTTTGACCGGTATGGTGCTACCAGCCCCAGTGAACGGTTCCAGGGTGAAGAAATATCGGCCTTCGTAAACTCTTCTGGAGGAGTTTGTATATACCTTGTATATACCTTTTTCAAAAAAAAAAACAAAAACAAGTTGGCTATTCACTTTGGCTTTCTTTAGGTTTCACTCTATCCTATCTCACTACATTTTTAAAGGCATTTCTTCCCTTCATGGAATGTCATGGGGTGTCGGAGGGTTCCCTTTCAAGCTTCGCAAGAGGTCTGTAGCAGGTGACTGCCAAATCTGTCTGCAAAAAATGGCAAATGTCTACAATGTGACTCAATCTGAGTCCTAAATTGTATGCAAAACTCCCAAAGGGAGTGTGCCTGCCAAATTGCATCTGAAATGCAAAAGCCCCAAATTTCTGCAAGAAATTGCAACTAAAAGAGGGCAAATTGTTCAAAACCCCGAAAATTTGCAATTATTTGCAAAAGCCCCAAATTTGTCTGCAAAATTGGAATGCAAGAGCAAAAGCCCCAATTTTTGGACAAATCTGCAATTTGCTTTGCAATGTCTGTCCAAGAATGCATAATGTGCCTTCAAAGGACTCGAAAGCCCAAATTTCTCTACAAAAAGAAACACTTGCAAAGGAAAGCACCTGCAAAATGATCCTGCAAGGAGAACATGCACAGAAAACCGTACTACTTACGGCTTGAGGGTGATTGCAGTACGGGCGCCGTACACTGTACGGACGTCGAGCTTGTACAACGGCGCAAGACTGACAAGACATACGGCCAAGTACGGACGGGGTTATATGGAATGTTTGCACAGGACGCCTACTGTACGGACGGACGCCTGCAACTGTACGGTGGCTTGTACAGGAACAGTATGGAACAACATCAACAACGACGAGCTTGTACGACCAACGGGCGATGGCTGTACGAAATGATATGCGTGCGGCAGTTCCGTATAGTCGTACGGACTATACTGACGAAAGGCGAGCAAGCTATACGGCAAGCTGTAGGTAGGAAATCCGGTTTGGGGCAAGGGATGAGCAAGAAACAGAGGCAAGTCCAAGAGCTGCTGCTCTGATACCAAATGTGAGAAAGAGAGAGAAAGAAAGAAAGAAAGAAAGAAAGTTTATTAAAGTCTTCGGAAGACCGATGGGTCTATGAGACTGTGAAAATCCTGATACAACGAGCTGTGGTAGTGGAGCTACTAAACGTGCGTCCATACCAATGCAAAATGCAAAATGCCAAAAATGCAGAATGGCAGTACTAAGTCCTAAGTACAACATAGTCATGTCGGTGGTCGACTATATATCAATCTCAGCATCATCATCAATATCATCATCATCCCCAGCAACAGCAAGATATCAGGATGGATGAGGCAGTGGAGGCATGAAGTTGGCAATAGAGTGCTGTCGGCCACTCAGAGGTGCGGTCCTGGCACGTCTCTTGGTCGTAGCTCTACGTCTAACCAGGGCTACTGTGACCCCCGTCGGTCGAGCTCCAACTCTAAAAAAGGAGGGGATGTCTCCAAGTGTGATTTGTGTGTCGACCCTCTGTCTGAGCTGTCGGGTCACGGGCTCCGGGTCACGGTCATGTCGAGGCCTCGTCTCGTTGGGGTCCATGTGATCTAGCTGAAAGAACTCCGTGATAGAGCTCTGAGAGGGATCAACCGAGGAAGAAGTCTGCTCCTGTCTCCGTGCTCGGAGTATCCTCTCGCGATATCTAAGTGCCTCATGAATGAAACCTGCCAAACACTGCTGGCCTGGGTAGGAGAGGAAATGGGCTAAAATCCCATAACTATCTCTGAAGAGGCAGTGGAAACGTCCTCGGATCTCATAGTACACAGGACAGCTGAAGAGCATCAATGCTGTACTGGAAGGGTGGCAACGTGTCTACATGGAAACCCAATCTCTCAAACCATCTGCATGTACATGCATACCAGCATCTCTGATCACCCTGAGCTGCTTATGCTATAGAGAATGCTAATGCCAACCAAAATAGCTTGCGTCACCTTGTGGTACAAGAGCCATAAGCACGCACGCAGTATAGATAAGTGATAGTTTGAAATGCCGCATCTAGCTGCAGTGGGGAGGCCCCGAACTCAGCCTGAATGATCTGATGAGGTACAGATGGCTTGCTGTGTATCATCCGTGATAACAAAAGAACCTGTAATCTCTCCACTCAAGTCCACTCTGTGTTGAAGAGATCTGGTCCCCAGCAAGTGCTACCGTACATGCCCGCAGGTCGGACCAAGTAGTCACAAAGGAGAACCTTGGTCCGTGGGTCCTGAAAATGGATGGTTGTTCTATCGCCGGCCACTTGCTCCAGATTCTTTTGTACACTGATGATGTGGTACTCCTATCCTCGGGCTCCAGAGACATCTAGATGCACTATTGGCTTTTTGCGCGTCCCATGACTTGAAGGTCAACCTAGGTAAAACCAAGGTTATGGTCTTCAACACCTCCAAAGCAATTGAACACAGAGAGCAGTTTACATTGGATGGGGCAATGAGATTGTCTCATCATAGACCTACCTGGTGCAGGCCTGCCTGAATAGAGGTTACGCCTTCCTGGCCCGATTGGAGAGACAGTGCTTCCAGGGTCCTCACAAAGACTCAAGCTCGTCTATATAAAGGCCAAACAAGGTCAGTGAAAGTGGACAACTTTGTTTGACCCAATGGTGCTCATGATCTCATCTGTCGAACCACCCCCTGTTCGAACTCTAGCGGAAACCGTCTCGTAAAGTGCCATAACAGCCCAAATTATCTCAAGCCCATAGCCCAGCTCCTGCAACCGCCTAATGAGACATGCCCGTGGTACTGTATTGAAGGCTTTGCCAAAATCCACAAAGAAGCAATAGACGCTCTGTCTCCGTGCCCTATGACACTCCTGAGTGTCTGTATGTGGTCCATGGTCCCATGGTCACGTCGAAAGCATGCTTGCCCACACTTTCTTATGAACTCAAGAGTGAGTTCTTAGAGGAAGGGGAGTATGTCATGGTACGTATCTGACATGTGCTTTGGGCACACAAGAGTAGCTCAAGAAGCTTGGGGAGGCTTGGGGCTATTCTCGAGGTTGGGTTGCAAGGGCACGGATGGATGAGAGTTCGAATTGCTGGGTTGGATCCTGGATCTATTGCAGACGCACATCTGCTTCTTAGCGTAAGCCCAAGACCCAATAGTAGATCCAGGGCCCTTGAGGCGCCACCTAGTGGTATGGGACTCCAGGCTCGTGTTGGGAGACGTGCTAGTGTGCCAGTAGCTCAGGTCGTGGCTCGGAGGGGAGATCCCACTTCAGGATGTCATGGTTGGGTGGTGAGCATGCCTGCACCCATCTTCGTTGTTCTATGGTTGTTATCTTGTGCTTGCTTGCAGGTCGGGATTCTTAGGAGTGCTGGGGTCGTGTTAGTTTCATAGGTTTTAGCCACTAGTATGGCCTTGTAGGCTAGTTTGTGTGTTCGTGTGCCTATTGTGCACTATTAGCTCATTAGCATAAAGTGCACTAACTTCAAATTTGCACTATGGGTTGACCGGGCCAAGACTTAAGGGTTAGACCCAAAACTAATGTACCATCACTTCAATTGTACTTCTTCTTGCACGTTTAAGTGCTGCTAGAATAACACAGCTCGTTTTTCAGCTTCTAGTTGCTGTATTTCTGCAATAGTGCCTCCACAAGCTACCAATGACAACTTCAGAGCTCTTCCCAACTTCGCTCAACATTTTGTGGCTTCAAGCAACACTTGCAGAGTTGGCCATCCTCCTGCTTCATCAGCCCTGATATGCTCAAACCTTAGATCCCGTGATGTCAGCCTTTCCCTCTTCTTCGACTACACCCCCAATAGGTATCAGCAGTTTGTAGGGGAGAGAGAACCAGCCCAACCCAAGTCTACACCAACCCGAGGACTCCGTTGCAATCACTCAACCTCACCCCATTGGTTTGGTTCTCGGTATTCTTCTTTCCCATGCCACCCTTATTGTTGGAATGGTCACCTCCCCATCTGTAAGCCCCCATATGAGGAGAGCATGGGGGGGGTGAACCTAGGCAGAAAAGATAAGGGAGGGGGCTGCCACATGGACAGCACCTCACAGGGAAAGGACAGCCATAAGGGGCTGCCACATGGGCAGCACATGAGCTGTCATGTGGGCAGCACAGAAGCCTGTCAAAGGCGCCTCAAGGGCTGTCTGTACGGGCTGGAACAGGTGGCGCAACTGTACAGCTGCAGTACGGCTACATGGGGGGGGTCTGTGAGCAGGTATGAAGCCTGCAAGAGGGCCGTCTAGCAGCAGCCCAAAAGGGCCTGGATAGGGCCCTTATATAGGGCTGGTTGGACCAGCCAACCAGGTCGGCCAGCAAGCAGACTGGTCGGCCAGGATGAGGCTGGCTGGTCGGTCCATTCAAGGGGGCCTTGTGCCCTATAAAAGGAGGGCTTCCATGCCCTCATTCCACATCATCTGGAGCAGCTTTCGAGGAGCAGAAAGGAGCAGCACCAGCAGCAACAGTGGGGCCTCATCTTGGAGGTGAACTCGGCTGAAGGCCTGCAGACTTAGCTCACTCAGAGGGCTGCCCACCTAGGCTTGTTTCCAGACAGCAAGGTGGAGAGGATGACTCTAGACAGAGAGTCTACATTTGCTCGAGGTGGAGCACGTGAGCAAAACCTCTTTTATTGAAAATGTATCATACCACGGAATAAAGTCAACAAGATTTCTCCTATACTTGACTGAGCAATTGAGAAGTTAGTCCCTTTCAGCTTGCACCGAGCAGCTAAAAGGGAAGGGGGCTATGTGTCGGTGTATCAAATCCCACAGTTCCTTGGAATAGGGACAGTTGAGGAACAAGTGTGGGATATCTTCTCTCGCTCTGTTGCATCTTCTGCACCACCCATTCCTATGCCCAATATTTTTGGCTCAAACTGCGGTCCAAATACCTCGGTGTAGGACGGACGGCAATATAAAGAGTTGCTTCTATATTTGTTTCTGAGCATTGTCTATTTACTAGCTTGCACGTTGCACCTTAAGTTAAGGAGTCTGTGATTCCACACCCCACACGCACACTGTGTGAGCTCCTGGGCATTACTATCAGTCTTCCGCTGTGCGTACCCTCTGTTGGGTCATTTCTAACACTTATATCCATTCAGGACACTCTATCCGCCATGGACGCTTCTTAATTGGCATGTCCCTAACAAAGGCCCAAAGCCCACATAGACAGGCAGTGCTCATGAGGATTGTCTCTTGGAATGTTTAAAGACTAGGCGATGCTGGTTTTTGCTATGGGAGGAGCATCATCAAACACGAGTTTCATAGAGTTTTGGTTGGTAGGCCTTGTGCCAAGCATAACACTCTGGGTTACAATGATTATTGTAGAGGTTACAATAGGACTTTTGTCCATGTATGTGACTAATGGGGCAGCAAGTAGGACCAAATTTTGGACCACCATCCGACAAACTCTTCTAGTTGTTGATCACTACCATATGCTAGAGAATCTAAACAACAGGTGGGGAGGAGCAGATGTAAAAATGCTTAGAAGAAAGAAGCAAGCGGCTTGGGAGGGGCTCATTTTCGATGTGAGAGGACAAAATCCCTAGCACCTAGCTGAGTTTGGCCGCTCACCGGGATCCCTCCTCTTCTCTAGACGGGACATACAAGTTAATGCTGTAGGTTATGGATGCTAGACCGGTTCTATATGGATGAGAGGGCACGCAACAAAGGGATAGCTGGCATTGTTTTGGGTACTACTTTTGCAGTCATCTCCCACACAGATCATTCTTTTGGAGCAGCGGAGAGGAAAGCGTCAACTATCATAATACTTGACATCTAATGCTAGGAGGTTTCTCTCACTAAGCGCATCGCCGACATCCGGAGATTGAGACCTTTTCAAACGGGATCAGCAGCGACCTCACATGCAAGCTTGGTAGCTCTCCATAAATTGGAGGGGGGGGCGCCAGGGAGTCCTAGATGGTAAAGAGGATGTATCTTGCTAGAGCAGAGGTTCAAGCCATACAGGAGGCCAAATCAGAGTACAACTTTCATGTGAGGGCTGCATTATGGACTCAGAGCCAGAGACCGAGTTACCATAGATTCATTTCAGACTGTAGACCCTAGACATTCGAGGGAGGACATCGGGAGATTGAGGAGGCTGGATGGCACCATTGGATGTGGGACATATGGCCATGGACTTTTACAGGCCGCTTCTTGGCAATACTTCATGACCTTTGGGATACTTGGCAGCCAAGGAGGAGGTATGGAGGAGCACAGGGAGACTGCTCATGGAGGAGATGAGTACTAGTCTTATGGGGCCTTTCACTAACCATGAGCTTGAGAGAGAGATTATAACTTTGCAAGTGTCCAAGACAGGACGGTTTATTGCTAATCCTTTTTCAGTTTCACAGCTTTTCAAGACGTCATGGAGACCGAGGATATGCCAAACAGAATTTCAGAGGGGCTGATTCACCTTATTCCCAAGGGTAGCGGAGAGTGCCGGAGACATGCTTGAGATTTCACATTGAAGCCCCATTACCTTGCTTGGGTGAGCATTTTAGATAACATCTTTACTTTTTAGGAGGCCACAGCATTGGCACACTTCTGCCAGAAGACTTTATTGGTCTTGCTTCTTGATTTTGAGAGGCTTACGATAGTGTGGATTAGGGGTGTCCGCACTCTACTCCTCGGCACATAGCCAAGTTTTAGTCGAGGGAGCCCAAGGCAACAAATTTCATAGAGCCAAATCAGTGAAACAAGGATGTCCTTGGCACCTCTACTTTTTCTATTTATTGCTGAGGTGATGAGTAGTTTTCTGAGAGTTAGAGGCACAGCTATTCATGGCATCAGGATGCCCACTCCAGCTTTGGAGGAGCTCCTTGATGCAGAGTTTGCAGATGATACGGCAATGTATCTTGATGGAGTGGTAGACAACTTCAGGGCATTTGTTTCAGCCATGGAGGTGTTTTGCCTCAATTTGGGAGCTCTTATCTACTAGCAGAAGTCCTACGGGAATTGGGTCAATGATAGACCACATTCGACTGCACAAAGATTTTACTTGGGTGCCTAGAGGGACTGTCGTGCCATACTTGGGATGTCACGTAGGGCTGGCCATTACATTGGAGCAGCAGATGGCACCACAACTTCGGAGGAAGCCCTAGCATTGGAGCTCGGCCAAGCTATCCTTGGCAGGTAGAGTAGTGGTTGCCAACCAAGCTTTGTTTGCCACGCTGTGGTACATAACCTCTTGTAGATCTTGCATTGGCCAGGTGAAGCGACTTATCAGAAAACTTCATCTCGACGTCATTATTCAGCCACAGTACAAAGGAGGGCTATGCACTATTGACCCAGAGTGCCAAAGAGTGCCAAAGCAAAGCATTGCTCACGAAGTTAATTGTGAGAGCAATGCTGTCACTATTCCTTCACAGACTTCATGAGATCCAGCCAGCGTTGGAAGACCCTTGGGAGCCCAGTACTAGGTGGATAAGTAGAGGGCTACTCGCTTGGGTAGGAGCTCAAAGGTGACATTAGCAACAGCTATTCTCAGGGCTTGGGATACGGTGTGACGGACACTTTTTCAGAGGCTTGAAGAGAGGAGGAGCAGCCCCTCCTTTTCAACGACCTTATTGGATCGGTGACCGGACACACCATTGGCAAGATACCCAACCTCTTATAGGGAGGTTTTGCTCTAACCATGGCAAATTGGGAGAGTGGTTTTCATTTGTAGAGTTGCCCCTACTACTCAGAGACGGAGAGTTCAGGGACAATGGCCTTCATTGGAAACCATCCTGTTAGAAAATGACCAATAGAGGGTATGCACAGCAGCTGAAGACTGGTAGAATAGCCAAGGAGCTCACACAGTGTGTGGTGTGGGTGGAATCACAAACTTCTTTACTTAATGTGCTTCACATAGATGTGTTTTGCATACTAGCAAATAGACACTGAACCAAGCAAGATGTAGAATCCACCAAAAGAATATATTTCCATCCAAATCTATGGACAGTACAAAAGATAGATCCAGAGTCCCACCAGGATGTAGTCCTCTGATCTTACCAATCAGTTCTTCTAGAATCTGCCAGTACCTCAAGATCTCCGAGCCCGCATGCTCCACCTCAAGCATATGTAGACTCTCCATCCAAAGATCTCAACACCTTCCTGCCCTAGTAGACAACCTAGGCTTCAGCCTCAAGTGAGCTTAGTCTGCAGAAACTCTGGCCCTCCTTTGCCTCTTGGATGTAGGCCCAAAGATGAGGCACCTGCTGCTCCTGCTGCTCCTATGCTTGCTGATCTGCTCTTTTTATAGGCCCCAAGGGGCTCCAAAACGATCGATCAGCAGGGGCCCTTATGGCCGACTGCTGGCCCCTTCAATCGATGCCACCAGCCCTTGTTTATGGGGCTGTGGGCACACTTTCTAGGGCTGTGTGCTGGCCGACCTAGTTGGCCAGCCGACCAGCCAGCCCAGCCCTATATAAGGGCAGGGCACTGCCCACTTGCAGCCCCCTTTGCTGCTCCACTTGCCCACCTAGGTGCCCTGCATACCTTCCCTCCTCCAAGGCCTATTGCAGGCGATAGATCTGCCCACAAACCTGTCCATAGGTAGGCCCTTTCTGCTGCAGCACCCCACCATGTCGCCATCCATCAGCACCATCTTGCTGCTCTTCAATCGCCTCCTGCTAGGCCAGAGCCAAGGCTAGAAGCCCTGCCATCTTAAGAAACAGAATGCGTAAAATACAAATATAGAAAGTGCACAGAATGGAAGAGAGAGAGAGAGGGCTGTCCACTTAGTGCGCTTTTGTATGCGATAGCCACGCATCCAATGCTTCAATACATGGATCATCTTGTGGCTACAGACATGTTGCATGCATTGGATATTCATAAGAATCACACTATGGTTGCTCAAGCATATGTTGATGATTCTTTTTTTACTCCAAAGAATACCGAGAGAGATCTTGCTTCCCTTATGCATGCTCTGTCATTGTATGGCTTGGCTGCTGGTCTACATGTGAATTTCTCTGGGCATATCTTGCCCTAGGTCTCCCTCCCCCATGCTGTCCTCATTTGGGGGCTTACAGATTGGGAGGTGACCTTTCTAACACCCCCTCTCACCCACACATCTTGGCCCAATGCCAACTCGTCAATGAAGTTGCCCTAGCAGCTCCCATGATGAAACCTTCTGGAACAATCCGGTGTCGATTCCGGTTCGTGGCTTTTCAACAAGTGGCTCCTGCTTCTCCAAGTCCGGTCTTGCACGAGCAAATTGTCCTCGTACACAGGTCCATCCAAGGTAGCACTAGATGGCACCACCACCTTCAATCACATTCCCACCTTCGAACTCAAGCAATCCAGATGCCACCATCTTCTAGCTATCTCCCTCATAATGAGTGAACAACTTGGAGTCTTCCAGGCACCATGCTCTCAGGGTCTATTTCAACCCGTCCTCCCTTTGGTAGGGTTCGCAACAAAAGAACCATCTTGAGAAATCAAATCCCAAAATCCCAAGAATATCTCCAGATTACCTGGACCATGAACTCTCACTGAGCTCTCAAGCAAGTACTCTTCTGGCTTCAATGCACCTTGTCCATAATCACCTTCTAGTAATCTGCTTCCGAGATTTGAAGAAGCACCCACACTTCCCCTTCTGCCTTCAAAGAAGGCGCATTCCTTCCAATCTTACATTTCTTGAGACACATGAAGAGAAGATTCTCTCAACAACAGCGTGCTATAAAGGCACAAAATGACATCAAGTACATACCAGAACATCGTACTGCCTGTCTGCTTGCTCTGAAAGCAAACATTGCACCTCAAGGAGGCACATACCAATGACCCCTTCTGAATTACAGCATCCATCACTTGAAACCCTAGGGCACTCCATGGAATCCACCCTCATGTTAGTATCAACAGCCATGCACCTGGAAGAGTCCAAGCACTCCTTGTTCCAAAGGTCTCTGACTCCACAACCCGCTATAGGGAGCCCTAGCAAGGAGTCTTAAAACTAGTTTGCAGCATTGTTCTGATTATTTTTCCAATTCCTCCAGAAATTATGGTATGTACAAGATTGCCACAAATTAGAGAATATTCATTTATATGTGAAATTGTATATTAGAATAGTCCTTAGGGTTTGCGTGAAAAGTGTTATTCTGTAGAAATAGGCTGTAGGAAACCTCTATCTGAGGTATAGCCTAGATGAAGTGATGAATCTCTACCACATTAGTCGTAGCTTTTGTCTCACTATCTGAATCTGAGTCAGACGACAACTCCTTATTCTTTTAATCCGCCTTTTTCTTTCTGCAATCCTTCGCAAAATGGCTTGGCTGGTCACAATAGAAGCACTTCTTCTTCTACTTCCTCTTATTACTGGACGTGTCCTCCTCATCTCCAGGATCATCCTTCTTGGGCTTGCCACCACTAGGCTTGCCCTGTCCTTTGCCGGCTTTGTCCTTTGCCAGCAACGCCTTGACGTTGTTATCTTTATTATAGAGCTTCTCCTGACCCTCTTCCTATAGCAGTAACAAACCCAATTCCTCAAAAGTCAGAGGTTTGGCCCTCTGTCTCGCTGTGATTGTCATCGCAAAGCTCTTGAAACTCCGTGGTAGCATCCGAAGTACCATCAAGGCCAACTGTGAGCGTCCACTACTGATAGTCAGTGGCTACACATGGGAGTCAGCCTTCAGGGATGAGACGAGGGATACAGGAGGACTCCGAGGATCAGGCGGGGTTGCAGTATTGTAGAGGTCTTCCCTCGTTGGAGCCATCTCCATTGAGAGGAAGGACACACACTCCCGATTTATGTGGATCCGAATCCGACGCATAGACACCCGTGACCTTTTCATAGCAATATGCTACTTCCCGCCAGACACATCCCACTTTGCCAGAGTGGCACGAGAGGAGGGTAAGACATCGCCATATGCACCCTTACATCAGGATATCCCAGACCTTTCAGCCCATGGGGAAGTTCTCCTTGTTGGGGACTTCAACGCCAGGACGAGCACGCGCCAGGAACCACTCGTGGACTTCCGAGACGACTCTATCATGCTACCAGACATGGACCTAGACGGAGCAAGTATGACCAGGACCTCATCGGACCGACATGGGCCTATTACACCATATGGACACGCGCTCCTTGATCTGGGCAAGATGCATGATCTCATCATCTACAACGGGCTCGACCTGTGGCCCTCCTCAGGTGGTTTTACTTGCTTCCCACACGGGGGGGGCACTAGTGTAGTAGATTACATCATGGGATCCCCTACCTTCACTTCATGTATCACCGACTTCACCGTAGCACCACTCCCTCCAGGAGTTGATCACACATACCTATTCTTCACTATCGCCACCCCACGCTTAGCCACACCACACACACCACATAGGAAGCACGACACCTACCACGACATACACTTTGATCACAGCCTCTCACCGGCCTACTCTGGACGTCTAAACAGACTCCTAACCTACATCAATCACATACCACTCATAGAGGACTGTGCTGCCCTGATTAGTTGCACACTCCACGAGGCTGCCCTCCAAATCTTTTTCCCCACACCACACGGTGCACTAGACCACCACCTCTTGGTTCTGTACCGTGCAACAACTGGTACGATGCGGAGTGCAAGGCTTATCGTCGACAGCTCCGATTTGAAACCAGATGTCACCTCCCAAACACACCAGACATGGTACGCAAGTATTGACGTCTCGTACGTCGGAAGAAGTAGGCATTTCTTCGTCGAAATGAGGAGGAGCTACTGCACATCTTGTACAGCAGCAACTTTTGGTAGAGATTCCTTGAGCGTAGGTCCCCATCACCCCTCATAGACACGAGAGTCTGGCACACGTATGCACACCATCTTTATGATGTCCCACACTAGCCTACTCCAGATCTCATACACACACCTCGCCCCACCACTTGCACGTTGTTCACCAGAGGGGGAGTCAAGGATGCGACATTGAAACTGCACAATGGCCGAGCGAAGGATCACAAGGGGCTATGCATTGAGTTTATCGCATATGGGATCGACACGTTAGCCCCGATCCTAGCAAAGCTATTCAATGACGCTGTTTGCCTTGGCTTCCCCCGCACTTGGACACTCAACACCATCACCCCCATCCACAAGGCAGGGGATCCCATGGACTCGAGTAACTACAGGACTATCATGATTGGACATGTGATGTCCAAGATCTATGCAGCTGTATTGGATGCATCGGTCAGCCTGTTCACAGAGATGAGAGGGCTCAGAGCAGAGGGTCAGGCCGGTTTCAGGCGAGACCATGGAGAGAGGGAGGGGATTTCCCATCCGGAAGGCGAGGGTGAAGAGGGGAGATGAGGGGTAGGGGGATTCATTCAGCATTGTACGGGGATTGAGAGGGAGAAGGAGGGAGGCTAGAGCTACGAGCTCGCCTGTTGCACTGTTATGGTGTATTGCTATTGTTGCATTGTTGTGGATGAGTCATCTCTAATCTCTGTTCAGAGAGGCTAGTGTATGAGGATCTCTTCCTTCTATCATACGCACTCGTTCGCGTTGTGTTCTTGTCTACCGCTTTCTCCGTTATCTATTATTAGTGTTGTTCCTTCTTATTTCCTTTCTAGGTTTGTTCTTTCTGTTCTAGTACTCCGCAGTACTCAGCACTCCATAGCATCTTCGACTAGTGTTGTGTCATAGGTTCACGCATCACGTAGTGTAGTGCAACTGAGGTAGAGTTGTGTGATAGGTCTATGTATCACCCACTTCACCCTCCTCACATCCGTGGCCTTAGGCCTCCGGTAACACCTCTGGAAGTGAGTGGACCTCCCCCGTAGACACCATCATACGATTGAAAGTGGCTGGGGCATTGGTTAACCCAAAGGGCATCACCAAAAACTCATAAAGCCCAAAAGTGGTCGGGAGAGCTGCCTTATGCACATCTTGAGGATGAATCCTTATCTGGTGGTACCCACTCTTCAAGTCAATACGATTGAAAATCGTAGTCCCTCTTAATCTGTCCAAGATATCATCTATGCGTGGAATTGGAAACCCGTTCTTAACCGTCATCTTGTCAAGAGCTCTGTAATCCACACACATATGGTAGGAGCCGTCCTTTTGGACTAAGAGCACAAGAGAAAAAAAGGGTGGGGAGCTGGGCCTGATAAGTCCTTTAGAGAGCAAATCTTGTACCTCAGCCAATGATTTCCTTGGCCTGGGCTGCGCTCACCTCATAAGGCGGGTGATTTGGAGGCGCACTGCCTGGAAGGAGCTCTATGATATGATCTTCTGGCCGCTCTAGAGGAAGCTCTCCTAGAAGAGAATCTGAAAAAAAAATCTTTGAAAGTTTCTAGAAACTGAAAATTTTTTTTATCCATAGGACTTACCTCCACTTGAGGTTCATCCTCTCTCTCTTTGACAAAAACCATGTACGCATAAATTGCAGATTTTGTACTTTAGAAATGGAAATATTGGATACAACTGGAATTGTCTCGCCTCTTCCTTTGGCCAAATCTTGTGCTCCTTATCCCTGTGCTTGAAGCTGAGAGTTCTTGCTTTGATATCAATGCGCACCTCTTTTTTGTGGAACCACGGCATACCCAAGATAGCATCATAATGCTTGAGGGGTGAAACATAAATCTCCTCGTGGTCCACATAATCTTGTACCTTTTTTTTTTCCAGAGAAAAGAACTTCTATTGATGCTTGTAAAAAACGATCATACAAGTTGGCAAATACCATAAAGGTGCCAACCATGAAAATCAACGAAAAATTAAATGCTGGTTGTTAGAAAGACACTCCTGCTGCCAGAGATCCCAACTCACTGCCTAGGTATTCTCTGTAACAGGGGCTAACAACCAGGGTGGCGGACTATACAACCATTTGATCCCTCTCGGGGTGATGTTGTGGAAAACACCTGCAGGCCAAGCCTTGCAGAAATGTTCCTGTCGTGTGACGGTAGCTCGAGAACCTAGAAAGCCTCACTCCCAAATGGCGCGAAGCGTGAAGATGATGTCCTACCAGATGGCTACCAAGGTGGCCGATGGTGGAACATGGTGCTGGCCCATAACCCAGCTACAACGAGCAACCCAGATGTTCCATGTTGTAATGCTGGCTACTGTCTCCCACACGTTGTCCTCCGACGAAGGAAGAGGTCGATGACTAGTGGGAGGGGTCGCCTCATGAAACTCAATGCTGTGAACGCACAGGCCCTGTATCCTGTATGCTGTGAATGCACAGGCCCTGTACCCTGTATGCTGGAGAGACCACGTCAATGGGAAAGGCATGGCCACCCTTTGACAACCAAGCAGCCATGCTTCACGTGAAGTCCCTCTGTGTGCCCTGAAGCCTCGCCACGATCCAAAGCGCTCCTCGCCATATCCTCTGTGCTGTTGGGCAGCTCCAAAGGCAGTGGGGGATTGTCTCCAAAGTCCCAATCGTGCATCTATGGCCGTTGCCATCCACCCGCATCTGCTCCAACCAAGGGCCAACAGATTGAGATAGAGGAGCACTTTCTCTACGCCTGGCCAGCCTACTACGAGATCCGGGGGCGATACCATTATCTCTATTAGGATGGGAGTGGCTTCGGCCCACTATCACTATTGATCCACTTCGATGACCATGTCTGCATTGGGCTTTATCTGCTTGAGATGCGCCGACACAGGGAGACCCTGCTACGATAGATTAGAGTGCAACAGGAGGCGACCAAACCACAGGATACAAAGGCTGACTAGACACAGCGGCATGTCACATATTTCTATGCATTTGAGTCAGCTCCAGGACATAGTGGAGTGGAGGAGCAGCAGCTAGCTAATATGCTGGCAGTCTGGATTACCGAGAGAGGATTGCATAGGCCACCCTCGACACGGAGAGCGACCAGAGCACACTCGATTGAGGTTCGACGTATCACATCTTTTCTCAGAGGAAACCACCCGAGACGAGGGGTCACTTTAAACATAGCTCAGTGGGTTCAGAGATTAAGGAGACCATGCTCCCCTCCGCAACAACAGCATGAGACAGCGAGAGAGACACAGATTCGATACATTTTCACCGCTCATAGACGAGCCACCACAGTGCCGGGTTTCAGATTCTGAGTTCCAACTCTAGCTCTCAGCCTACTTCAGATAGCACATAATATGATATGATATGTTTTGTACTTGATTTTGATTTTGATT
Organism: Dipteris shenzhenensis; assembly: GCF_047967505.1. Classification (NCBI taxonomy): domain Eukaryota; kingdom Viridiplantae; phylum Streptophyta; class Polypodiopsida; order Gleicheniales; family Dipteridaceae; genus Dipteris; species Dipteris shenzhenensis. The sequence continues at coordinate 12,864,095 of NC_141628.1, read as the reverse complement.
TTTCTTGAGCTATTGAGCTCTTTACTTCAGCATAGCATAATACTCAGAAAGGGCCTTAGCGTGCCCTTTGCTTCAGCCTTTAGTGGCTTGTATAATTTTTTACTTTTGGTGTACTTTGCACTTCGTCCCATAGGCGTGTGAGGCCTCCCACGGACGTTAATATATCTTTCTTTCTTTCTTTCTTTTGCCAGCCTCTCTCTCTCTCTCTCTCTCTCTCTCTCCCTGCATAGTACTCAGCATGGGCCTTAGCGCGCCCTTTGCTTCAGCCTTTTGTGGCTTGTATGAGTTTTTTAATTTTGGTGTACTTTGTACTTTGTCCCATAGGCCTGCAAGGCCTCCCGCGGACGTTAATATATCTTTCTTTCTTTCTTTCGCCAGCCTCCTCTCTCTCTCTCTCTCTCTCTCCCCTCCCTTTCAATAGAGCTAGTTCTTTGAGGTGATGACTTTGTTCGATATGGTTGAGAAACAGGTCAAGATTCCCATTCTACCCATCTTTTCGTTTGTTGAAGGCAGCAATACCTGCAAGTGGGTAGTAGCATAGGAGTATTGTTCAAGGTTGGCTTCCCGGCAGGTCTTTGAGACCAGAGAAGTAGTTCACACTGACTCTGGTGGACCTATGCAGAGACAAATTTTTTTCGGACGCAGAGGACTAACAGACCTGGAGGGGGGTTCCTGTTGTTCTGCTATAGTGGTTTGATGATGAGCTGTTGAAAGTCCGTGGGTTGGAGGATTGCCAGCAAGGGAATCCTGGACACCACAGCTACTGTAGTTGCGCTTAGTGAGCAGATTCATTGTAGCAAGGGTGCCGTGGTTCATCCATCTGGTTTCAGTCTACCATGCCTCCCCACCACCACGGGTGGTGCTACCGTTGCGACGATTGGATCATCCACACTGCTGCCGCAGTGCCTCCCACGCAGGATCAGATCTGATGGGGTGAGAGAGATGCATATGCACATGCCTTGATTGCCTTATCTTGCAAGAGGCTCATTATACCACATATTGGGTCTTGCAGTTGCATGCAATATATTGAGTAACCTCTATCAGATTCAGAATGAGGCAAGAGTTGCCTTTCTGCGTAGGCAGCTAGACAATGTTGAGATGGAAAAAGGGGACAGCATGGATGTCTATCTCACAAAAGTGAAGGCTTTACAGAGCAGCTCATAAATGTTGATGAGATTGTGCCAGATTCTCAAGTTGTGTCCACTACAGTGAGTGGCCTTCTTGATTCTTATCACAGCTTCTACGATGTTTAGGTTAGTGGCCATGGGTGACCCAACCACTACACCTTTGATCAGCTCTTGTAGGATGAGCAGAGCCATACAAACAGGCTGCCTCCATCAATGCAAATCAAACCTTTGCCACAGATCACAAAGGCAGAGCTTTGGTACCCCATCTTCTTCTGGCTAGGGTGATGACAAGAAGAAAAAAAGATGCAACTATTGCAAGAAGCTCGGGCATGACATTGTTGAAAGTGCATTGCTTTAGAGAAAAAGAAGCAGCAGCAAGGACTTGCAGATCAGCTGCTCCAGCTGCACATGATCACAGCCATGAGGCAGCAAATATGCCTCATGATGAGTCGGCATTTGTTGTCACATGCCACTACAATTCGTCGAAACATGATGCAGCGTTAGCAGTTTCTGATTCTATGTCTGATCGGTACTTTGATGATAGTGGTACTTTGAATCACATTACCTCTATTTCTGTCCTTGGATGATGCACGTGCCAATAATGCATCTTATTCCGCGAGAGGGATTGGTCAAGTTGAAGTCACTTCAGTTTCGGGAGATACAGTCTCTTGGAAGTTTTGTATGTTCTAGGTATAGAAAAGAATATGATCTCTATTTCAGCCATCTCTACAAATGGCTTCAGAGTCATTTTTAATGGTTACCGTTGTGCTGTTTATGACTACTGGCATGATTAGTACTTAGTGGAACACTTTCCTGAGGGCTGTATCATCTTTGATGCTCATGAGAAAGGGGCTGTTGTAGAGGCAAATGCAGCAGCTGAATCTGTAATTTCGCATACACACCTATGGCATGAGAGATTGGGACATCTCAACTATGGTAGTCTTTGCTTGTTGAAGGTAGGTACACGAGTCAAAGTCTTTGATCTTTACTTTGCTTTATTAATAGACTGCTGGATATTTAGGAAATGTCACGGTGGATTTTCATAAAGCCTAAGATGATATTTTTGTTACGTTTCAGATATATTCTGACTTTTTGTTGGGGCATGTGAACATTTTTAGTATTTAACAATGATGATTGAAATTTGTATGCACCCTTGCAGCTAGGATCTGTATGGACATATGCACATTTTGTAAAATAGTTTTAATTTACATTTAATAACTCTGATTAAATGAGACTCAATTGATTTCCAGGACATAGGGTCCATTTCTCAGCACGGGACGTTGCAGCAGTATCTTATTCACTTGGGATATTCGGGTATTTCCAGAGGAGTTTCTATTGGTAAGACCTGCTGCTGCTTTAAATTTGTGTGTTTGGCAGTTATGATCATACTGTAAGCTAACTTAGATTTGCATTCCTTCGCAGCACAATTTTGTATATGAGGTTATACAATCTTTAGACCAGGGAGGAAAGTGAAATAATTTAGCCACCTTACTGGAGATGTGTAGAAGTTGGTTCTTTTGTTAGTCAGCAGTAGAAGTATTGGGGACAGCCCTTCTGGATCGTCCATAAAGATGATATAATAGTCTTGGAGAAGCATCTATAGGGACCTTATTTACTGCAGTTTGTCTGACCTAATAGACCCTTCAGATCTTTTGAAGACAATAGTTACTGCTCTTATCAAGAGAAGCCAAGTGACAAAGGCACCTGAAGGCTATATAAAAATTGGCCTATGGAGGTGCATGCAAGACATAAATTAAGGTGAAAGGGTAGAACGAATCTGTTTTTTGAGGATTAGACCTCGGGATGGTCTCATCCCACAAGTGGAAATTGAAATGTATTAAGTACATATGGAATCATGTTGTGATTAGAGGATTCTGGGTAGGCGAAGGCCTTCGTTGCTTAACAAAAGAATTCACTGATAATGGACCACAAGGCTATTTGCGTTTCAAATTGTGGTCCAAACAGCCATTGCAAAGGCCCTCTTTGTTTTCCCTCAAGAAATCTTGTAGTGAGGCATGTTCAGGGAGTTTGTTAACCAGCCTAATAGCAATGGTGGGAGGCAATGCTTTCAAAAACCATCCTTTTCATGATAGCGTCATTAGGTGGCACAGACATCTTGGCAGCCAAGACCCTCATCCTTGTGTACATCTCAAAGATGCTTTCCCCAAGCTTCATAGTGTCAGTGGACAACAACTCCTGGTCAACAATCATATGTTCGAACTTCTCCAATTTGAAAGTCATAAGAATTCCTCCCTTAGGGATGTCCAAGTTTGAAAATGATCAGGGGGAAATTGACTATACCTTACATCAGCTGCATCCTCCAATGACGACGGAAAGATGTCTAGGAAGGCATGCTCGTTCTCCACACCTTTAGCTTTGCATGCCATGAGGAATTTCCTCACATGAGCTTCCGCATCCTCATGAAGGTGACCTTTGAACTTCTGAGTCTTCACATGGACCTTGTTGAGCAACTCAAGAAGTCGAGCTTTTTCTGCAGGATTAAGAACCACCATCCCCACCCCAGAAGCTAAAACGGGTGAAATAGATGAAGGACCTCTTGATGGAACAGTACTAATTGTGGCTACCAAGGTGACATACGGTGGAGAGGCTGATAAAGTGATACCCCGTGCAGAGGACCACATTGGTGGTGAACTCACTATTGATGTAGCCATAGCGGAATTAGATGGTACTGCATATGTCGTAGGTGTTGCCGTTGCAAAAGTAGATGGTGAGGACATAGAAAACATGGGGGTCGAAGAGGATGCAAGGGCAGTTGGGAAAGAGAAGGATGGGGTCGAAGCCATGTATGATGGATAAGTGGTAGGAAAGGATATAGACAGTGGTAATGGCAACGTAGAGGGTAGGGACATGACTGGAGCAAAGTGAGAACCCACAGGCGTCGTGGGTGTAGAAACTAGACTCAACTGAGTGGGGTTATGCATAATAGACGAAATAGTAGCTTGACCACTAGATGTCAAGTTTGGTGCTGAAGTGGGCACTACTCCCGTTGAAGTGACTATTGATGAAGACATCGTTGCAACAGGAGAAGAGGTGTTGTCTGGACCTTGAAGAGCTCTTGAGGAGCTTTGGTCCTTCGTACTTTCCTCCTTTACTTGCTCTCCGCTTTGTACTTCCTCTTCTCCAGAGTCCCGATCTGACCACCAGGGATCTTGTTGGTCTAGATCGATGAGAATGAGAGTTTCGATGAAGTTGCTTGCTCTTGCCACTGCTCCAATGGGTTCACTTTGTGCTCGCCCTGAGGACTTCGCCAACTTCCGTCTCACATAATGGTTTTTGTATCAAGTTTGGTCGGCAGGAAGTCTTCTCTCCACTCTCCTCAAGTACCTCCTAGTTCTCTGACTAGCTCCTTCAAGGGTATCAGAACTACTTGGCAACTACTCGGCATAAGAACTCCCCCCTCAAGGATCCTCAAATACCACTTCACTCGTGCTACTCAACACCAGCGGTGTCCCACCATGATCGCCATAAACTGTCTGAGGGGGAGGTCCGCTCACTTCCGGTGGTGTTACCGGAGGCCTAAGGCCACTGATGTTAGGAGCGTGAAGTGGGTGATACGTAGACCTATGACACAACTCTACCTCAGTTGCACTACACTACGTGATGCATGAACCTATGACACAACACTAGTCGAAGAACAGAAAGAACAAACCCAGAAAGGAGATAAGAAGGAGCAATGCTAATCACAGATAACGGAGAAAGCAGTAGACAAGAACACAACGCGAACAAGTGCGTATCATAGAAGGAAGAGATCCTCATACACTAGCCTCTCTGAACAGAGATCAGAGATCACTCATCCACAACAATGCAACAGGCGAGCTCGTAGCTCTAGCCTCTCTCCTCCCTCTCAATCCCTGTACAATGCTAAATGAATCCCCATCCCCCTCATCTCCCCTCTTCACCCTCGCATTCCGAATGGGAAATCCCCTCCCTCTCTCCTATTGGTTATTCCCTCATCCTTAGCCATCCCGCCGTTGAGGCTCTTCATGTCTCCTGCAACGGCCAGCTTGCGCCGAGTCGGTGCGTTGTAACTACTCCATGTGCACTGCCTGCAGCCACCCTGTATCTAACAAGGCACCGCCAGATGAACATCTATGCCACCCATGAGTCAGGTCTGCAGAGGTTGGCAGAGCGTGACTGCGCGACATGAAGACCCTTGACGCATGACCATGCGCTTGGGTGCTATGTCCTCCTAATGACTATGTCCCCATGTGACTATGCCATCCTGGTGACCATGTACTTGTGTCATCTTGCAACCATGTCATCGCCATGACTTGTGTCATCCTTGTGACCATGACTTGTGTCATCCTTGTGACCATGTCATCCCCTGACTTGTGTCATCCTTGTGACCATGTCATCCCCTCACTAAGTGACTGGACATAGCTGGTCTTGCATGATCTTGGTATAACAAACCTCCTTAAAGGATGTGGACTTCAGTCCAGCAGTCCCATCTCCTGGAATGACAGACTTGAAAGTGGGACGCTCTGAGTGGCCAAGGCTATTGTGTTGGTATTCAATGTGTCGATAGCGCTAGATGGTCTCGTCTAGATTAAGAGCCTAAACCCATGCCTTCTATGTGGCAGATCTATGCTGAAGGTTCCTTATGGAGTCTGGACGGTTCTGGTGGTATGGAATAACAGAGTTATGGGCGTAGACTTGTGAGTGTCTGATCTCAAGCCTACATGCTTGGGGGTGGCTCACAGAGGTGTCATCACTGGTCTTTATCATGTTTTGTTGATTGTGTTTGGCCTGTGTTTAGGGTTAAATCGAAGTCGGGATGCATCAGGTCAGCAAATTAGTTGGTTGGACAAACCAGATGGTGAGGTCTAGTCGGCCAGTTCTAGGGCAGGTTGGCCCTATATCAGTGTGGCCCTCTACATCCCACTGAAGCCCTTCTTTTAAGGCACACAGGAGCAGACAGTCTGCAGCCTTCCTTCGCATTTATACCTCCGTTTTGTTCGGTCTTCCTTCACTGTATTTAACCCAGCATTTTGCTGGATACTTGTGGCTCATCCTGAAGCAGTTCACCCACTCTTGTGGTGACCTAAACTGAGTATATTTTTGCTTCTCTATCTCTCTGTTTCATTCACAGTTTGTGGGTTCAGATTTGCTGTTGTTTACTGGAACGGGTTGTCTTTGTTGTCCGCCGTGCAAAGGTACATACTTCAGCACTTGAAATTTTCACAGTAGGAAAAGGCAAATACTTTACCACATTTCATGGTCATAACATAGCTTCTAAGAAGCTCAAAAAATAAGACCTCAATTTGTTCATCTTGCTTAAGATGAAAGGACTGTAGAAAACTGAAACTTTGTTCTCAGATAGTCGAATGCAGCTCTCAATAATTTATTGCAAACTTTCATCCCGTTGGAATGCCATTATGAACAAAAGGTGTTTTAGTGAACAAAGCAACTGCTTTTGTTACCTCAACACCAATAAGCCTCTTTGTTGATAAATCTCCTATAGCATCCCAAATCATGTCATCACCTTGTAAGATTTGAGAAATGCATCCATAGCAATGTGCCGTTAGGGTCTAAGGCTCAAGTAATCTCAAGTAATCCCTGTAGAAACACGTGGGATAGAATAGATGCATCTTGGAAGAGGAGTGAGAGCACAAGATGTAACCAAAAATGTTGTTCTCTATTGATTGTGAGAGAGGTGACTCTCTCTTATAGAAATGGGGAGAAGGTGGCCTAGATCAAAGGCACCTTTCCTACATCAGTGGCAATCAGCCCCTACATCAGTGGGACTGGCCTAAATCAAAGGAACCTCCCATCATGTGGGGGCCTTTGGCTTACATCATCACTTAGGTCACACACTAGACACATCTTAGCACTAGATGTGCCTCTACAACACACACACACACACACACATGTGACTCCCCTAGATGCACACATGCACCATAGAGCAAGCCCTTGATCACACTTATCCCAACATACCCCCCCTCAAGGGTTTGCCTCTTGCAATGTCAAGGATACATCTAGTCTCATAGTTTCTCATGCCATCTCATGGTGGTCAAGGATAAATCTATGGCTAGGATCTCATGCTAGCAAGGGTTTCCAAGGGTGTGAGGTTCACAAAAATGGGATAGACAAAACACATATCACGTGGCCTACATCATATGGTGACCAGAGGTGATTTACAAAAGACAAAACATATGACATTCTTTTTGGACTACTACTCCAGGCAGAGAACCTCAAAATTTGACCAAGTGATGATAAACAAAAATTCAAAAGACAAAGTGCTCAAAAAGCATAGTCTTTATCTTCTACCACAAAATTTGATTCTTCATTTGCTGATGGAGTTCTTCCTTCAGCCAGATTTGCTTTGTTGTTGAAGTAGCCCTTCTTCACAAGAAATGCTTCATTCTCTTTGGAGTTGTTCTTCTTCATGGAATAACACACTCCCTTTTTCAATTGTAGCCAAAGGAACTTAATAAGCAAGATATATTTGAAGCATTTCCCTTGTGCACCAAATACTGTGTGAAGATGATCCCAAGCTTCATGTGAAGTTTCAAAGCCATCAATGTGGTGAATGTATGAGTCACTTAATCCCAAAGCAATGATAGCAAGAGCCTTCTTGTCTTTGATCAACCAATTAGCTTCTTCTTTTGTAGACTTCTTTTCCTTTCCATTCACAACATTCCATATCCCCTTTTACATAAGCACAAACTTAGCTTTTGTTTGCCAAGTATGGAAACTAGTTACATCAAACTTCTCTACTTGCTCGGGCTTAGTCATGTTTACAATTCAAGTACTCATAAATCATGAGAATCACATAGTCATCATTCTAAATGCAAAGTATAAGGACACTTATGAGCTCCATGACTGAGTTCTACAACTCAAGTACAATCAAAATAATGAAAGTTTGCAGTAAATAATGGAAGCCCCAAACTTATGGTGATTGCTCAATACCCTTTGACCAAAATATGAAGAATTCTGTCAGCAGAGACCAAGGTAGATTGGAGGCCACAATTCGCATAGCCCGTAGCTCTATTCAAGGGGATTTTTATGCAGAAATAACACTAGTATACCACACCAGGGCTACCAGCAAGAAGAGGCACAATGTTGCGCTAGGTCGCCATATAGAAGCTTAGCAAAATCGACTCGTCTTTTGTCTGTTTCTCCTCAAATGCTTAACCAAACGAGCTCAAACTTCATCAACAGCTTGCTTGTAGTGTCGCCCAACTCATGCTCAGAGGAATTTAGAAATGAGTGACCACAGAGGCGGAATTACGCGACACATCGGCGGACTGTTTTCTTGTTGGCACAGGCGATGGAGGCACAATTTCGCGACAAGCTTCGAGCTGAAGGTGCGCCCAACAAAGATTGTTTTACAGCACAAAGGGCGTGGAGAATGGTTGCTTGTAGGTAGAGAACAAGCTCACACAAAATTTTGAAAGGAAAGAGGAAAATGGAGATGATGAGGAATCTTTGAAAAAACTAGTAGTTCATGCTAGAGAGAGCATCTAATGCTAGGCTAGGCTAGATCTAGAACCTAAAGCTTTGATACCAAATGTAGAAACGCGTGGGATAGAATAGATGCATCTTGGAAGAGGAATGAGAGCACAAGATGTACCAAAAATGTTGTTCTCTATTGATTGTGAGAGAGGTGACTCTCTCTTATAGAAATGGGGAGAAGGTGGCCTAGATCAAAGGCACCTTCCCTACATCAGTGGCAATCAGCCCCTACATCAGTGGGACTGGCCTAAATCAAAGGAACCTCCCATGTGGGGGCCTTTGGCTTACATCATCACTTAGGTCACACACTAGACACATCATAGCACTAAATGTGCCTCTACAACACACACACACACACATGTGACTCCCCTAGATGCACACATGCACCATAGAGCAAGCCCTTGATCACACTTATCCCAACAATCCCGGTTTCTTACCTTTGCCACACTCAAGCTTTCTAATAAATAATGCACGATGAAGCATATGCGTACATAGCTTGTGCATCTAGGGCCAATAGAAAAACATTTCAAGCTGTCTTAAGATACAAGACAAACCATACATACTCACATTAAATAAATTTTGGCATTCTTCAAGTACTTTCACATGGTGATTACAGGTAACACACATTTGGTGTTGAACCCAAGGGTATCTATCTTAAATAATATAATAATATGGGCTTGACCTCCACTTAATGCTGTCAAAATCTCCCAAACTGTGGATCTTCGTTATAGCTATCACTTGGGTGCTAGGACACCCCTAAGAGCTAATGTTGAAACTGAAACTGAAAGTAAAAGTTGAAACCTCTCATCATTATCGATGAGTAATATGAGCCTTGCGAAGGACCAAATGGATCTAAATAGCTGTCCTGGTGCCTTTGAAATATGTCCAAGATCTGCTAGTGTGACTGGGGCAATGAGGAGCCTCAAATGGGCTTGTAGGACCTATGTTCAATCTCCTGCTGATCTTACGTCTTTGCCGGGCAAGCTCAAAGTCCCAAACTCAACGACCTCCAGCATCAGGTCTCACAAGATTGAATCATAAATTAGTGACCTCATAAATAAGCAATGGTATCCTCTCAAATTTTGTAGTATCTCGAGACTCGGGTATCTCATTAATGAGTGCTCCTTCGACCACCTTATACATGTCACAAACGGTGCATAGTCTCAAATCTTTACGGTATCATGTGGCTGCAATATTGTGTCTTGCATCTAGCGATCTGCACTATGCGGCAGAGATCTATAGGAACTTTGGTGCCTGAAGGCAATTGTAATAGCAGGTGGCTATGGTGGTGATAACCATGTCTGCTGTGTATAGATGATCAATAGATGTGCCATGTGCATCAAATATTTGATAACACGAGCATAACAAGACTACTCATGTCCCTCAACTGCAACATGCATAGACTTTTTAAAATGTGCATAGACTATGACCCTCTCTAATAACCTATTGTCTGCCCTCATCAATCAGGCCATACTGTCTAGCCTGGCCTAAAACGAGGCCTCTGTGTGAGGTCTCACAACAGACTCTACAAGTATATTATTGTGCAGGGTGCCTAGTGATTTCTAATGTATAAATATTGTAGGTAGTGAAGATGGAACGGTCACATTTAAGTTTTGCCTCATCGCCGACCACTCAGCCCCTCAGAGAGGAGGGATCATCATCATGGTAGCAAGGAATTAGAAGAAATCAAAGAAGGTCTAAAAGACAAAACAAGGATGGATGAACAACCATCCTATGATGCCCAGATCAGAAGTGGTCTTTGGTGTACAGAATGCAAGGGAGAAGGCCATGGACATTGGGAGTGTCCCTCTAAGTGCAAGGTACCTACTTCTACCTCCTCCTGTACATTTTGTGAAATCCATGACATGATGCTTGCGAGTGTAGGTATCTCAAAGGTTTAAGGAAGCTTCTACCAGAGTATTCATTAGGGGAACCCCTAGTGGCTGCAATCAACAAAGCTACACTGGTAGCTTCTAGCCCGGCACTTGGACCTCCTGCTCCTGGAAAAGCATCTGAGCCACCTTCCCTTCCTATCATTCCACCCCCATTGCTTCCTAATCCCCTTTGCCAAGCCCTTGCACACAATCCGGTTGGGGCACCATACTTTTATCCTCAGCCCTATTATGCACCGTACCAACCACCTACTCCCGGAGGTGGGTATGGACAATACTATCAACGTGGTCGACGGGGTGGTTTTCGAGGAGGTCGGAGAGGCGTTGGTCGAGGCACCAACCTTAGAAGACCTATCATGTGTTATCGATGCGGAGAGTACGGCCACTACCAAGATGATTTCCATAGCCGTTTGGAGGACCCTCTTGCACGTAGTGCAACACAAATGATCACTACAATAGAGACTGTCCCAATGTTAGAGGTGAACTAGCATCCCAAGTCAACATGGTTGATGTGGTAGTGGCGGGGGAGGGCGACAAACCCCATTCGATTGGTGCAGTGTGGGGAGCTGTGACAAGGTCACAAACAAAGGATGGTGATGTTATGCACGACTCTGTCTCAACACCATCGGCCTCGTCACTGACCAGTATCAACTCTGTTCCTAGCAGTGCATCCCCTCCAAAGTCACCCCCTCCTTCTAGGTTAAGGTCACCTCCTCCCTCCAGGGTGGACAGTGGGCCAAGGAATATAGCTTCCTCGTCCTCTCCTGTTAGTCGATCATAAAAATCATCAAAGTCCTCACAACCATCCAGGCCCATCAATAGCTCCAAAAGTGGCGGACCTTCCGACGACCAATCTATGCCTTCAAGGTATCAGGCGGTGGTCAAGAGCGTCATCAACGATCTTCAAACTAGTAGTTCCGAGGAGGAGGGAAGCACACCTCAGTTTCCTTCCTGACAGTTCAGAACAGTGCAGTTTGCAAAGGGAGTGAAAACCCTAGGACAAAACAAGGGTACGGAGGAGCAACCAGGACCTTCCAATCTTCTCCAAGAAAGAGGGCCATTGAGACATAGTATGGCACAAGACAAAGGCAAGCAGGTGATAGAAGAAACATTACATGAGTCATAGGCTGGACATTTGAGACACGTTACGGCACAACACAAAGGGAAGCAGATGATGGAAGGGACATCACATGAGTCAATGGCTGGACATTCACATTTGCACCCTTCACCTCGCGTGAGCTTTGACCCCTCGGAGTGAAGCTAGGAGAATGAGGTTACAAAAGGCAACGACCCAACCCTACTCCTTGATCCAGGACTTGATGGGTTTAGGCCCAACATTACCCTACGTCAACTTTGTTTGTTGTCCCCACAAATCAAGGACCAGACCATTGCGCTCCTGAACGGCATGCCAAGGGGTCGACACAAGGGACCTGTTCAACGCGGGCCCACACTAGAGACAGGACCCATTCAGGATGGAGATTAATGCTCGGCTTATGCCCTAACATGTGAACAAAGTCCTAGGCCTAGGCTTACTGTGGATATCAATGGCTTGGAGCTGAAGGATGTATTCTTGGATGGGGGTGCAGCTGTGAATATCATGCCCAAAGGTACACTACAGCAACTGGGTTTGAAGTTGACCAGTGACGTCTCTTTCCAAGTCCGCATGGCTGATCAACGCAGAGTGAAACCTATGGGGGTAGTCAAGGGTGTTAACATGCAGATTGGCGGTGTGACATTCTTGTCCAACTTCGTTGTTTTGGACATGACCGAGGATGCACAAACCTACCCTTTACTTCTTGGTCGACCATGGTTGCGGTCAGCGAAGGCCATTCAAGATTGGTCCACAGATGAAGTTCGGTTGCCCTTAGGATCCACATCCTTGGAAATAGATATGGTCATGGGAAAAGCATGGCACTGATCCGTCGAACTAGGTGAAGAGGATTTTGAAGAGCAAGCTGGAATGGAAGAGGAGCGTTGGGCTCTTGGGGACTGGCCCATTGTAGATAAACAAGATGGAGGAGAGGAAGCACAAATGGTGGAGGGTTTTGAAAGCTTGACCTACTTGTTGGACCATGCTGACCAAGATGAGGGTGAAGGTGTCATCTTAGATTGGATGGGTGCCTTGGACTCCTTATCTGTTAACATGGTGGAACTTAGTTCTCCAGATCATGGTGACCAGCCTCCAAGTGAGAGGGAACAACAAGCAACAAGCCCTACTACATCGGTGACCCCTGGTCTAGGTGAGCTCACCTATCACACGATGCCCTTTGGTCTCTACAACAATCCTCACATGTATCAACGGATGGTGTGTGCAACTAAAGGGGAGGTTGATGCTGCGATCACTAGCGTTACCAGAGCTGATGAGGAGGAAGGTCAAAGGTTGACACACGACATGCACAGCACCAACCCTGAAGAGCTAGGTCCAATGTTGACACACGACATGCATAGCACCAACCCTCAAGAGCTAGGTTCAATGTTGACACATGGCATGGGAAGCATCAGCCATCAAGGAGGCCACTTCACAATCACTACAGCAGAGCAGACTCATGATACTAATAGTACAATGGAGATCGGAATGGGACTACTCCTTGTTCGCTGTGGGAGGTCAGGACAGTTGGAGAGAGCCTTCCTTTTGCAGGTGGTCAGGGAGCTTGGACTTCTCTTGGGGTTACAGGAGGGAGGGAGGCAGACTTCTGGAGCGGTTGGACCGTTTCTATGTCAGTGATTGGGCGATAGGCAGAGGTGGAGAGTCAGGGGTGGTTCCAGGGACGACCCTTTCTGACCATGCCCCAGTCATCCTAGTCCTGGACTCGGCCTCTCATTCCTTACCTCCCTGCATGTGCTGGATCCCAGATTCCATCTACTCCAGAGCAGAGGTTCGCAGCAGGATAGTGGACCTGTGGGAGCAGGATTGGGACCCCATGGGGGATATGGCAGCTCAGGTAGTTCAGGTTCTTGCCGAGTCTAGTCTCATCTGTCAGCAGGAGGCGACCCTGGTCAGGCAGCAGTGGTGGGCGAAGGAGAGGGGCCTCAGACGAGACCTTGCCTCGATACAACGGATGTAGCAGTCTTCTCTAGGCTCGGAGGAGCTCATGCGATAGGAGGTTAGAGCCCGAGCCATGTTAGAGGAGATCACCCAGAGACGCTCAGAGTTCTCGTTCCATGCTTGGTGCATCTTATCATGGATTATGCATACATAGTTTTTGGCATCCATCTCAGTGTACCTACGCCATGCATAGTATAAGTTCCTACAACTTTGTTGTTGTATCATATGCATCTTTCTCTCCGGCTCCATCAGCGAATTGTGCTCATCTTGACTTTTTGTGGATGCCAATTGAGCCTTGATCTGACCACACAAGCTACATTTAGAGAATTCACTCATCTTAGCAAGGGCTACATTTTTTAAGTCTGATTTCCAAATGCTGCCAAATGTGGATGTGGATAGGCTCTGATAACCACGTTGATTAAGTGAAGTGTTGACCTCATGCAAGACATCTATGATCTTCTTATACACTTTAGGTGTCACTTGATGTGTCTCTCTAGAACCATCCTGCATGGTTCTACTCTTGTGCGGCACATGCTATGTGCTATTATCCTCAAAGTGTTGAATGAGAGCCCTTCCCATACTTGTGTGATCCCTGCTTCTTCTCACAATCCATGAATTCCCATGCACATATCGTTGCACACCACTCTCGAATTGCTCCTTGTATCGATAAAAAGATGTCCTTGGAATTCCATGCATCTCGTACCATGCTTTGCAACACACATCGCGACCATTTACCTTGAAAATGTAGTGTATCCTCTCAGTGTAGTCACGATGCCGAGCCGTTGACAACACATCGTATATAAAGTTTGTACGAGACTCCAAGGAGCTGCCCCAAAATTTCTTCCCTATATTCATTAAGAGGTCTCGCCCAGCATGTTGGCAGCACCTGCTCCCACAACAATCAATGGAAGAAACCTGCTGCACCGAATCTAGTGACATTTTGTACATTGGTGTTGGAGGCTCTCTTTGTTTAGGCACCCTGTTAATGAAAGTGTACCTTCTTCTCTTTGAAGTTGTATCCTTCCTTTTCAACATTTGATCGTTGACCACCTCATCTATGCCAGCAACGTGGTCCACGGGCACATATTATTGCAATGGGCTTCCTTCAAGTAAGGTCTTGATGGGCCACTTAACTAGGCTAAGAGAGCCAACATCTTGCATAGAAGACCCTAAGTCACTTCATGTAATAATTTGTTCTTTCTTTTCAATACCCACACCAATGCAATCATTATCAAATAGGTCAAAGTTTACAGAGTCACCCGGGAAAACATACAAGATCACACCTTCCCCCACAGTCTTTGTTTTGCTCTCATCCCACAAGACAACCTTTTTATCTTTGTAAGATTCAAAAATGAAATTGTGAGTTTCCAATGAAGAAACTGGTATTGCCTCAACGTAAGGTTGCTTAGGCTCACTTGTTGCGGTAGGCTTTAGTTATCGGATCATCTAAAGAATCACCAACATGTTTTAGAGAGCCCTTAGGCCACTTGACAATGCTCTAAAGTGCCTCACCAATAAGCACTACATACATAGTGGGAAATGGCAAGAGCATGTCAATGTTGATAGACTTCTCGACTATCACCACCGATACATTTTCTGCCCCAATATTCACACCACTACAGTAGGCCTCTAGATCTATTGCACATGCTACACCAATTCCAACCACTTCATTCCCCATCATCATCATGACCTTGTCCGTGCTTCTGATAGCCATCCCCTATCATTACGATTACCGAGAATTAACTATGAACAAACTAAAACTAAAGAATTTCATTTTTGATGCCATTCTTCTTGTAGTAAGCATTGAATTCATCTGATGTGAATTCTCCTTTTAGAGGCAATATACCCAAGTCATTCCACTAAAATCAGCTATAAAGGTGAAAAAATACTCTGACCGTGAAAGTGATCTGCTACGTATGGGCCCACAGATGTCTGAGTGAACCACCTCAACTGGCTCAGTGGCTCGATTTGTGTTCTCCATCGGGAATGGTGCCCGGTGTTGCTTCCTTCCATGTAACTTTTTGCTTGTTTGACAGTTATGGAAGTCCTTCCACCAGTCTTGCCTTTCGCATCTCATCTAGAACCTCTCGTGCCATAGTTGAGACATCCCTGCTTCCCCTTGTACCATCATAGCACTTAGATTGTTGAGTTCCTCTTCCTCAAGGCCTCGAGCAGTCACTTTATCCGTTGCTTTAGATGTGATGATCACTTCGTCCACATCAAAGATGACTCTCATCTTGTTCTTAGCCGATTGGCTGACAGAAAGTAGATTTTTACAAAGGTCAGGGACGTACAAGAGATTTGTTAACACCTTATCTTTACGTGTAGCTATTTTCACAAGAGATTTTACAAAGGTCAGGGTCGCCTTTCTTGTGAGAGGGGTATCAGAAAAGTTGCTGACGAGGCTCTGATACCATGTCAGAATTTCAAGTGCTGAAGCATGCACCTGTGCACACAGTGTATAACAAAGACAATGCTTTCCAATACACAACAGAAAATCTGAAGCCACAAACTGTAGATGAAACGGAGAGATAGAGCAGCAGAGATACTTCCAAAATATACTCAGTTTAAGTCACCGCAAGACTGGCTGGACTGCTTCAGGATGAAGCCACAAGCATCCAGCAAAGTGCTGGGCAAAAAACAGTCAAGGAAGACTAAACAGAGCTGAGGTGTACATGCGAAGAAAGGATCCGGAGGTTTCAGACAGAAACTCTAATCTGTTGAGAAGTGTTCAGCTCAGCCTACCCTTCCCTGCCTACAGATTCACTGCCCTGGTGTCTCCTCATGTGCGGGACTCACAGGTGGGTCGGTGATCTTTTCTAACACTCACAACAACATATATATTCTATAACGCAAGCTCCAATTGAACTTATTTATGGGTCCACCCCCTCTATTTGCTGTTACACATGACAAAGTGCAAGCAGCCAAACAATTCATTGAGGATCATGGAAAAGGCTTTAATAGCATGTCATTCAATGGTGTGAATGACAACATGTAAACTACAATTAGGGACTTAGTCCAATCAATGTGATTGGGTGTTTTTTGAAACCCGGATGGCGGCTTGTACGTGAGTGCTGATGAAAACAAAATCATAGCTTTGCTACTCGGTTGTTTTTTTCTTTTTTTTTCTCTTACCCTCAACCCTAGGGTCAAGAGACCCATATGAACGTCAAGTGGCTAGCTTAGGGATTTTATATCCAAGACATCTAGAGTTCAAGTCCTTTGGGATGGTTTTGAGCCAAATAAGAGTTTTTCTATTGAGGCACTCCCCTTGATGACGTAATGTGAATTCACTCATACCCTGTGCAAATGTTTCAGGTCAAATGAAGGCTGACCGTCCTTTCAGGTATTAGCTTTTCATTTGATCTTTGTTTCTGGCAAATATTTTAATGGGTTCTCTTGTATCATCCAGTTTAAAAAGATGTTGTGACATTAACGTTGTTCACAACTCTCCCAATGAACTTGAAAAACTAAATCAATAGAAACATTGGGATTTAGAGATTGCAATTGCTTGAGTCAACAAGGATGTCTACGCATTATGCCTCATAAATACAACTGACCTAGTAACCACTCTCAGGGACCCCATTACAGCTCGAGCATGACATTAGATTAATCATTATAGGAACTAAAATTTGCCAATGTCTTTCAAGCGCAAGCCAGAGTACTTGCTTAAACTTTCCACAAAAGGAAAGTCCACCTTGATACATGGTGAAAGTATGAGCGTGCATGCTAAAGTTCATGAAGAGAGAGAGGGAGAGAGAGAGAGAGAGAGAAGGTTTTAATTGTATGCTATATACATAACATGTCCCTGAAGGCAACAGTCGAAAAGAGAACATGACTTACTAGGGAACGTGAACAGCAACGGAACGTCGACCCCCTGGGGAACGGGAACGCCCAAATCCTAGGGAACGTGAATGGGAAGGGAACGCCACGTCACCATACCCATAAACAAACATACTATTCTATACATTAGAAAGCTTAAACTTAGAATCCAAGACTCAAAAACGTTGCAATTGCTTTTGGAGTAAGGACTCGAGACTCATGATTCATGCATAATCATTGATAATAGAATCTAGATAAATCATTGTAGCTTACCAATGGCATACAAAAGCAAAGTCCATTATAGATAAGGCACAAGCATATGAGATTATGTAAGGAGAGTGAGACCTACTACTACCTAGAATTTTAAAAACTAGCTGCTACATGCATGATCCACTCAACATTGTCAACATCAATTATCAATCTAAATCTGCAGCATTGTGGTTGTTGCCCTCTTCATCCTCTTCATCATCCCCATCATCTGGATGATCTGCATGCAGGGAACGGCTTAGGGAACATTCCCTAGACGTTCCACAAGGGATGTGGAACGTTCCATAGCCGTTCCATAGACCAGACGTTCCACAGACGTTCTCTTCAAGCTCAGTGAAGAGAACACCATTCCAACGTTCCATAGCTATGGAACGGCGTTCCCTGGCAACTATGACATGACTGCAAGAATAGGACTTATGGCAAGGTCTTTGTATCGGAGGCTGACAGTTGAAGAGCCTGTTTGGGGGAAGGAGCTTGTAGGGCTTTGGAGTGGGGTCTATGGTCCCCATGGGGTTGAAATTATCAATGTTTCATACACAGGTGAAGAAATAATTGGTACCAAGGTTCTGGGTATGTTGCTCATTACCTCAAGTCTTTGGGGGAGTGATGCTGTCCTGTTTTCTTCTGTATTGTATTCCTGTGCTTCTCGTAGGGAAGAAGTTGCATGCCAATCTTTTTGGAATTACTATTGAGAGCACTGAACTAGTTGGTATGATCTTTGTAAAGCATCTGACACAAAAGGGAAGTCCACCTTGATACATGGTGAAAGTATGAGCGTGCATGCTGCAACATGTGTAAAGTTCATGAAGAGAGAGGGAGAGAGAGAGAGAGAGAGAGAGAGAGAGAGAAGGTTTTAATTGTATGCTATATACAGAACATGTCCCTGAAGGCAACAGTCGAAAAGAGAACATGGCTGCAAGAATAGGACGTATGGCAAGGTCTTTGTATCGGAGGCTGACAGTTGAAGAGCCTGTTTGGGGGAAGGAGCTTGTAGGGCTTTGGAGTGGGGTCTATGGTCCCCATGGGGTTGAAATTATCAATGTTTCATACACAGATGAAGAAATAATTGGTACCAAGGTTCTGGGTATGCTGCTCATTACCTCAAGTCTTTGGGGGAGTGATGCTGTCCTGTTTTCTTCTGTATTGTATTCCTGTGCTTCTCGTAGGGAAGAAGTTGCATGCCAATCTTTTTGGAATTACTATTGAGAGCACTGAGCTAGTTGGTATGATCTTTGTAAAGCATCTGACACCATCCTTTATAGGTGATCCTAACGTTCCTTGCGGACAACTGACTTTCAAAGCCAAGTTCTCTACAGAAAGTGCACAGGTTCCAACCGAGTTGCAAAGATTAGTGGATATCCATGTGAGATCTGAATATGAGCAATTCACAGTTGTTAAGACGTAAGTGAAAATTTTCTTCCTTTTCTTACGTCACATTGATTATCATTAGTAGTTCATCATTGTGAGGTATCTGATGATTTATTGAAATTTTGATAGGCAAATTTATAATATGCAACCTCAAGCAGACTGCAGAAATATTGGTCAAAGGCAAAACTATGACTTCCTAATAATCTTTTTCCACCCATCAACATTTTTCCAGGTTTAGGGGCTATGGACGCATTGCAGAACGCAACTTTTTTAATCCACAGTGGGTTCCTGGTCAGCTACTCGTCAATCAAAACTGTGACATAGCCTTTCTATGGGAAGATGACCACTTCATCATACCATTTCAAAGGATGAATTTGTCAGCTTTCTACGAATCGCAGCAGATTTTCTGAAGAAGAGTGTCGTTGTGTCAAAGAATTTGATGGCTGTTCTAATCTACTTTTAGAGCTTAGGAGTATGTGTAAGCATGTCTAGTATCTGTGGGTTCTGAGGAAATCTTTTGATTTACTGTACATGGTGATTTAATTGTTTGTACGATTGTCACTTCCTTGGGAGAGGAGAATGAACCTAGTGATTGCTCGAAACTCCATAGTGACTATGGTACTGGAAGTATGTTCAGCATGTAACAGGATTCTTTGAAGTGTTATTATCTTTGTCTCTGTTGAACCCATAAGGGAAGGGCACAGGGTGCCTGCATATCTTCTCATAAATATGTTTGATGAGGCATTGATCGGCTCAGGAATTCAATCAGAGTAAGCTACTCCTGTGCTTCTCATCTGAAGGACAATGCACAAAGTGCAGTGAAAGTATCCTATCGTCATAATGACATGCTAAACCTGTGTTGTATGGGAGAAAAAGCTCTGTATCCTCTACATGCTGTCCATGAATGGTGTTGCTGCTAACTCCGTTGCTGTTTCTTATTATCTATGTTGCACAAAAGGTTTCCATGCAGGAAAGGCGATAGTTTTGAAACGTTTCTGAAACGCCACATGATTTAATAGGAAATGGCAAGGGTAGGCTGAATAAAGTATATTTCTGCTCACATATAGAAACTAGCAATCAAACAAAACATGCACCATATAAGCTAGACGTGTGCGCAAGGCGAGCAATTGGATTCTTGGAGGGCATGGAGCAGATGATCCTTGAAGATGCGATTCGTATAGTGCATTGACAAATTAGTCATGTCTTGTGTTACTTCTAAACCCACCATGATAATGCAAGAGCCTGCCATCATCTCTTGTCAATACTTGCCCTTGTTGGCTTTCTTTTGCCACACTTGTAGATTAGGCGTTTCCAAAACGTTTCCAAGTTTCGGAAACGCTGCAATTTTGGAAACGTTAGGAAACGGGGTTTCCTAACTTTTTTGGACGTTTCTTGCAACTAAGCTTATTATAACTCCAAAGTTCATTTTCTTGGTAAAGTTCATGTAAGAGCTTTTGAGAGAGTTTCCAGGGAATATCCTAAGCCAGATAAAGAGGAGGAAAGGATACACAAAGGTGAAGGATTGCGATAGTTTTTAGGATGTTAATTGTGTTACTGAAGCGTACAACAAGGCCAAGTTTCAGTTGATTTATAGCCTTTTCCTGAGCAGTTTGATTTACTTATCAAGCAAGAAAATTTTGCTTTTAGTCATGGGCAGTCATGAAGGGAAGAACCGTCACATCAAGTGGATCTATTGTTGGTGTTTTTTCCACATTTGGATAATCTTGCTCCGTATTTTTGAAAGGGGGAGAAGGGGAAAAGAGTCTCATCGATTGAGATGGCGAAAGGCGACACAGGTGCATCCAGTGACCGCTGTCCACCCTGGACCTTTGGAAGCCCCTCTACCTCTGAATCTCCCTAGATGTAGGGCAGCACAAAGACACGATAGAATAGGTGGAACCCCCCCTTTTTTTTCACCTTATCCCCCATCCCCTCCATGCCATATGTAAACCACTCGCCAATAGAAAAGCCTTGAGCCGCCAATAGAAAAGCCTTGAGCCATAGGGGCCCAAAGAATGAAAAAAGTACCCCTTTTAAAAAACACCTTAGAAAAGGGTATAAAGTCCCAAAGAATTAGAGAAAACAATGCAAAGGTCAGAAAAAATTAAGTGGTAGAACAACTCTTTAGTTGTTGCCAAAAAAGTTAGGTTGGTCAACCTAAGGGTTGACAAAAATTGGAGCCTTGGTGGAAACATTAGTAAAAACTTTAATCTAGGGTTATCAATCTGTTTGCCATGATTGGAAGGTTTTAAGACCTTATCACAAACTTTGGCAAATTTCTGCAGAGAAAAAATGAATTGGCGTCCATGTCACAAAATAGGATGGAGGAAGCAAACCCATCTTGGCTTGCTATAAGGGGCAGTGCACACGAGGTTAGAAATGCTCCCTTGGTGCGATGTTGAAGCTCCACCTTAATGAATGACGTAAATCAAAGTGTGAACATTTAATAATTCATAGGGAGCTTTGTGTGAGCATAGAATAAACTGACATTTTGAAATTTTCACTCGAGCATTTTTTATTGTGTCATAAATGCTATGTCCAAGGACCCAAATGGCTTTCTACTATTTTGGTGTGGAATTTGGTGGTTTTGGCATCACCATTGTGTTCAGAGCAGGCGAAAACCCCCAAAACAACTTTGAATCAATAAATTTGGCCTCCTAAAGTTTCAGAACGACCAGAATAGGTGCATGACATGAGTGTGCTTAAGAAAGCGATTTGGGAAGTGAGGTGCATGACATGAGTGTGCTTAAGAAAGCGATTTGGACACTTGGTCTGGGGCCAAGTGTCCAAATAGCTTTCTTAAGCATATTTCTGTTAGGTGCCTATTTTGGTCATTTTGATTTCTCTGGAGAGACATTTATGACACTAAAAAATGCTCGAGCGGGAACTTCAAAATGTCAGTTAATCTCTTTCAGGATTTGGTATAGCATTTATAACACTAGAAAACAAGAGCGAGAACTTCAAAATGTCAGTGTGTTGAGCTTCTCTAGAGAGAGAGTTTATTTTTTAGAAAAAAGAAAAACATGTCAAATGTAACGTTGGCCTCTCTCTCATTGGAGGATCTCTATTTTTTGTCTAACCTGAAAGGCCCCAAAATGAGATCTGTTTTTTTCTAATGTTGGCCAAGGCCAAAGAGGCGTGCTAGTGTTGAAAATTGCATCTTCAAGAGTGAAGGTGCCATTTTGCACATTGGAGGCACTTCACTTTGCGTTGTTTTTTGAGTGAGCCATGCATTTTCTAGTGCGTGTGCATTGGCCCTAAGCAAAGAATCCCAATCAAAGCCATCTGGCTTGTTGCCAGAGTAGAATATACA
The DNA here is from genome assembly GCF_047967505.1 of Dipteris shenzhenensis. Lineage (NCBI taxonomy): Eukaryota > Viridiplantae > Streptophyta > Polypodiopsida > Gleicheniales > Dipteridaceae > Dipteris > Dipteris shenzhenensis. The sequence goes on along the minus strand of NC_141628.1, from coordinate 12,841,784 downwards.
TAGTTTCCCTCTGTGGTATTATTGCTACACGAGCAATTTTCGATCCCGGTGCCAAGAAATCACAAGAACGGTTATACTTAAGAGAGAATAAGTGCCCAAAGAAGGGAAAAGACTACTAGTGCAACAGATTGAAAACAATGGGATGACTCCTTTAGAGACGGCAACCCAACATAAGAAACCACCTCAACTAATACATATCGATGATGTAACTCCTCCCATTGATGTCCTTAGATCACAACAGTAGTGAGAATCCCTTGTAAGACAATATCCTTCTGACTGATAAGTAGAAAAAGAGGCCTCTTCAGGTCTTGATACAACAAGTCTTGATTCAAAAAAAAACCCAGACATTTGCACCTCAAAGTCATGGAGAAGAGACTCCCAAAAAGCGTTTGCCCGACGATAAACAACATTTAGAAATAAAGGACCGTGACAGAAACAACTCCTTCAACATTCTAGTCTTCAGAGGCAAGAGTCGCATAATGCCTATAGTTACAAATTCTTCAGTGGAGTAACTAATCGACAAGATTCTATTGCTTATTTACAACCAACTAGTTACTCCTTAAGAAACTCTCTGAAACTCATCCGGCAACAATATAAAGACTCAAGAACAAGGTGAATAGTGGCAATGAATGAATGTATCCTCCCAGAATAGCTTAAAAAATGACCTCCAACAGTCAATTATTGCAAGCAAGACAACTGCCTTGAAGTAAACCTTTAAAGAACCAAATGGCAAGATAAAGTAAAGGATCGAGAAGAGCAACTAGGCTCTGATACCATGTTAGAAACCATGTGAAGAGTGAGGAGAATAATCACGGTGAAGGGAAGGAGAGAAGAGATCGAGGACCACAAGATAGTAGCGGACAAATGATTGGTATTAGCGACCAACCTTATCAAAGAAGGCGAAGATGATCCATACCATACAAGGGGGGTGACCGACCATTAATTAGGAAACCAAGTCCTCTTCTCCTAATCCAAATCCTATCCATGATCCACAACCATATTTACATATCATCGTGATGTACAAATATGAACAAGAGGCCAATTTTGGACTCCACTATGAAGCGAGATCTAGCCAGGACTAGATTGTGGATAGGTAGTTTGAAATTAGATTCCAGATAGGGACCAAATTTGATCCAAAAGAAAAGGATTCTTAGATTAGATCTAGAGGGCAAGTATTTCTATAGGCATCATGGACAAATCTAGCAATGAATCAGGATATGATTCTAGGATGATTCTGTAGCTCTAAGCCAAGGGCTAAATCCAACTCATGGAATGACCACCAAATCTTCGGATAATGCAGAGAGGGCTCTTGCTTTTGATAAGTAGGCATGGCTATGGGACAATTGGTGCTAATTGGGGATGGTGCTTAGAGCAAAGAGACAAGATGCGAAGTGCTTAGGAGGCTAGACAAGGAGGATGAATTGCACAACAAGGTGAAGTGCTTATACAACAGACACTGAAGCAATGAGGAGGAATTGTAGTGAGAGCAAGGTTGAGAAGCCCAAGGTTGTAGCAATGTGAAATAGTCACATAGTGAGGGAAAGTCATAAGGCAAGTTAGAGCAATGAGAGAACTATAAGTCAAGCACGCACATGAACCCCATCATTGGAAGCATGCAATATCTACACCCATCCCTTGAGTAGCCAGTTTATAGCCAGTTAATATCAAAGTCTTTGAAGCTCTTTGATGAGCTGTACAAGTAAGTGTGATCTTTTATAATAAATCTCGCAAAGTTTTACATGTGCATTTGTTTCTTGTGTACTGAGTAGCCAGTTTATAGCCAGTTAATATCAAAGTCTTTGAAGCTCTTTGATGAGCTGTACAAGTAAGTGTGATCTTTTATAATAAATCTCACAAAGTTTTACAGGTGCATTTGTTTCTTGTGTACTATTGGTCAACGTACCCAAGAGAGTATTGAAGTCCTGTCACTTGACAAAGTCTTCTAGGGGAAGGGAATGGAACAATATGGTATCAGAGTTGCTGAAAGCTCTCATAGTCTAGATCACATTGAAGGGAATCGAACAATATGGTCTTTCAGGGGAAGGGAATGGAACAATATCGCATCAGAGTTGTAGAAAGCTCTCATAGTCTACATCAACATTGAATGGGAGGAGTTCCTCCTAATTTATCTGCCTTGTGCCCCTCCAATCTGTTGGGTTTATACATTGAGATTTTCGTGTCATGCATTCCATGGCTCTAGCTATCTCTATATCTTGGTTCCTACCTACTTGGTCTCTTGATTCCTATCAAATTGGTCATGTCCACATCACCCAACGCTACAAATTTCATGTTTAGCACCTTTTCTCCACTCTTTGTCATATTGTTGTCTTGAAATCTTTGCCAGTTGACCCTGTGCCCAAACTTTCACAAATAAGCTCCTAGCTTTGCCTCTAAGCTTGCCTCCTATGTTTCGCAGCTCTCTCTACTACTATTCTTGTTTATGCTTCTCTAGCTACTTTCCCCTTATCTGTATCTCTCATAGAGCTTGCCCATATTTGTCACCCTCATCTACGTAGCTCAACCTGCTAACCACACTCTAGAACCTTCACACTTAGCTACTCTACCTATATCTAGCCACATCCAAACCATAGTGAGGTTCCCCCATTTCCCACCTCAAGCTACCATCATTCTATCCCCTCTATCCCTATTGCCTACATGAACATGTATTATATCTTAAACTAGACCTCCTACCTTGGATAGACTGGATAGATGACATAGATTTGACACATGGAAAGAGAGTTAAACACACATAGCATAACAAGTGTGACACACAGCACACAATAGATAGCACGACAAGTGCAACATGTAGCACATACCCATAAGCAACTCATGTAGATAGATTGATGCAACATAGACAATAGCAGTAGCAAATAGCTCATTAGGCAACAACCACAGTATCCCACAAACAATAGCAAAGATTAGTACACAAAAATATAGCATGACACATAGCACAAAAGGACACATCATCAGCCTTGAATACTACATGCACACTTGATTAGCTTCAAGAAATAGCAAAGAAACAGATAGATTGGGATGAGAAGACATAGTTACCATTGAATATTACCAATTTCAATGTTAAAGATCTTATAATACCCATTTGAGACCCATTCTCAAATGTTAAATGTCTATCTAAATGCATGGAGAGCTCTTGAGAGCCATTTTAATGCAAATAATTTGTCCAAGAATGTTATTGGAGAATCAATTGAAAAGTTACAAACTACAATAGGACTAGACTGCCTGATTAGATACAACTGTTTAAGAATTCCCCCAACTATGTTGTAGAACAAGACATAAGAAGAGGCATTCACAACAATTAAGCCCTTAGTTAATCACTTGAAAGTCTTTGGGCATCTTTCCTATGCACATGTTCTAGATGAACTTAGGCACAAGCTTGATGTGTGAAGGCAATCAAGAGTGTCCTTATAGGGTATGCTAAAGCATCCAAGACATATAGGTTACATGGACCAAGCAAAGATTGATTAGCTCTAGAGATGTTGATGGGGCTTTATCATATTTTGATTAATCTACTAGTTTGTGTACCCACTCAGTGATTAGTTCCAATGATACAAAGGATTTCCTTGCCTATGCTATCAGATAGTGAGCAATCTAGTGTAATAACTCAAAACAAAGGTGTCCTCGGTATGGTGGATATAGCCACTTCCATTGTCATCACTAATATCCCCAAAAGAGTTCCATTACAAATCTCTGAAGAGATACTCATGCTTGAAAGGAATCTGAAAGATGGACCTATAAAAGCAATTTTGCATTCATGGACAAAGTGATGGTATTTGACGAGCCGATCTCATTCTAAGAAATAGTGCGAGCTCCAGAATGGAAACATACAAATGGATGAAGAGAGTAATGCCCTTATCAAGATCCAGAGTTGTACTTTGACAGACCTCTGTATGGAGAAAAAAGCCCATATTGTTGCAAACTGCTTTGGATATTCAAGCACAACTCAGAGGGAGAAGTTGAAAAGTAGAAAGCTAGATTGTTTGCCAAGGGATATGCCTAGCAAATGGAACAGATTATGAAGAGGCCTTTGGACCAATTTTTTGATGACTATTGTTAGGCTAGCCATAGCTCTACAGCCTTTAGGGTATGATGTTAGTAGCTACAAAAATCTCTTTATGGTTTGAAACAATTATACCGTGCATGGAATGCAATGATTCAACATCATTTTCTTGCATCTTTCTTTCAAGCATCAAATTCAGATCTTGCCCTCTACATCAAATAAGCTATAAAAGAAACATTTATTATAGTATTTTATGTTGATGATATAATTATCACTTGGTCCAATGGATATCTTATCTTAAAGAAAAAGGTCAAGTCACCTTGGAGTTTGACATGAAGGATATGGTAGAAATCCATGATTTCTTGGGATAGAAATAGGCATCATACTTTCTCATGGCAAGTACACACAGAGGGCACTTAGGTCATTTCACATACATGACTACAAGCAACTTCCAATTCCTATGGAAAGCAACATCAAATTTTTAGCTTGACAATTGTCCGGCTTTTAATACTCATCAATATAGACAACACATTGGCAGTTTGATCTATTTGACTACCATCATCCCAAACAATCCCAAGAATCCTTACCTCATTGCAACAAAAAGTACATAGACACCTACATGGTACATGGATTAAGGATTGCCTTGTCTAAGTTACACTTCTATGGATGCACTAATGTTGATTAGGTAGGTAGTGTAAATGACAAAAGATCCACTAGTTTGGATGTAGGTTTAGTCTTGGCTCTACAACTTTTTCATGGCAAAATAAGAAGCGACCAACAATGGCCTTGTCTTCCACCACTGAAGAAGAGCATAGAATATCCACCAAATGCTACATGTGAAGTAATTTGGATCAAAGAATCCTATCAGAGATTGAGATTCTTTCTAGAGAACCTATAGTGATATATTCTAACAATATGTGAAGCATTCAAACGGTCAAGAACGATGTGCTTCATGCTAAAACAAAACACTCTGAATTGCATTATCAATTCATTCCTGAAAAAGTACTTAGCAAGACCCGGTTGACTATCCAACACAAGTATAGATCACACTTAGCTTTACCAAGCCACTTTCCCTCGATAAATCCTCACACTTTTGACATTAGCTTGGTCTTTGCCATTTGCAACTTAAGAGGGGGGAAGTGAAGGATAATTTATACAAGATGTATTCAATGTAAAGACTATCACTGTATAGTCATGTGTGCTCAACACATACTACTATAATCTTTTCAACTTTTCTAATTTTCATTTTTGGTTGCTACCATATGCACCAAAATATTCAAAATTATATCTTGTATATGCTCCCTCTACTTATAATGTAGTGCAATTGAAGAGGGGGTGCTGAAAATATTGGACTATAAGGGCATAGAGACAAAACCTAACCCTAACCCTAACGGGTAACAATGTATATCCTTTATCATGTTCATTATAGAAGTAGTATATATTGTGTGCAATTTTCCTCTCTCCCATAATTTCTCAACAAGGAGTGTTGACCCTGTTCCATCACATGGTTACCAGGATGAATTTTTTTTGCGATGAGAGAACGTGCGTGAAAAGCCTAATATTGAACCCCAAAATAAAGGTGTCTAATGATGATGTGAGGAGCAAAACAAAGGCTAAGAGGAAGTGCATAACAAAGGAGAGACTAAGCCATGGCCCAGATTTTAAATCATGTGGATTGAAATTGTGGTAGAGCCTTGAGAATGGTGGAGTTGGCACATCAAGTGGGAGGGTGGCCAAAATTCATAAAAGATTTTTGTGGGTATGTGAGATTGAGTGGCATCTGATCTTAAAACTTTGGTTTGCTCGCTTATTGGCATACATCACATGTCTAAACAAAATGCTTAAGAAAATCCTTCAAAAGGCCATGAACAAAAAACACAATGACTGGGATCATAAGATGTAAACTGCCTTATGAGGTTATCACACAACATTCAAGGTCACCATGAAGGATACAATCTTTCAATTAGCATTTAGATAGGAGGCGGTCGTGCCAATGGAATTTCTCATACCAAAAGCCTAAGGGTATCTATTCAACATACAAATGGTTACAAGGAAGCATTGAGGAGTAGGCTAGATGAACTGACAAAGATTGACAAATTGCAGAGCTATTCTTTGACACATCAAAAGAAAAACTTTGTAGAAAGCATATTGGCCTTAAATTATAATACCATGCTAGGGGCAAAGAAACAAAATCTTCATTGAATGTGTGTGTCAAGACATGCAAGATCAAGCATTGTCAAAATAATAGGATAGTCATTCTTAGAGATCTAGGGGGGAAGGAATTGAAACAACTAGTGAATGGCATGAAGATTAAAGAGTGTTGGCTTGAAGCACAGTACATTATGGTTGAGGAATCAACTGCATTGGCACAACTAACGAGCACCTATTTCAGTGGGACAAAGGGAAGCAATCATGAAGGACGAAGGTGCTAAATCTAGCCAAGATTCTTAAAAGCTAGGAACATTAAATGGCCATGATACCATGAGAGGAGGATCACAAGCTTAATTGGCAATGAGCTGGTAGTTAATGTGTAGTCATAGGGAGGTAATTGTGGCTCAAAAGGGATCGACATATAGCCCTCTTTGGAATATAATTAGCCACTAACATCCATTCCACAGCTGGAGGAAATGGGATTGAAGGTGTTCAAAGAATTGCCTTGGAAATAGGTGTTTGACTGAACCATCTTGCATATTTTATGATATCCAATTGGCCAATTTATAGTGTTACAACCATAGGGTAATCACGAGATTCCCTAGAATGATCCACTAAGATCTAATACAAATAATCGTATCATGACATGCCCTCTTGCTTAAAGAAGCAGATGTCCTCATCTGTGTGCCTCTTCAAATAATCTTCAACAAGTGCAGGGTAATCCTTCAAGTGATCTTCGTTGAACCATTGACCATCTTCCATAGGATATCCTTTAAACTTTACCAAATATCGAGATCTCTGTCTATTCCTGGTAATCTCGACCTCATGGAATAGTATTCGTTCCAGAACAAGTAATTCTACCCCGTCTTCAAGTTCTGGTTCTTCTTCTTCAATAGGCCTCACTGGCGGTTCACCTTTAAATGGCTTCAAGATGCTAACATGGAAACCATTCTTCATCCTCCAGCTAGTAGGCAATGCCAATATATATGAAGTCGGAGTTCCCGCTAGATGTATAACCTCTTAAACCTGGAAAGGTCTCAATCTACACGGGCACAAAATCATTCAAAGTTGCAGGCAAGCAAAATTTGGTGAACAAGACTAGGTGGTGGCATGTTCAAGCTCTCAAACAGAGATGACAATTCGCAAAACCACCTAGTGTTGAGTGCGACCAATTTTTTCTTGAAGGATCTTAGCTGCAAGCTAAGGCTACATCATGAGTAAGGAAATCAAGATTGATAGCAATGAATTTAGTTTCGAACATTAGACACTTGCATCATGAGACAACTCATCCAAAAAGCAATTAAGGCATTCGAGGAGCAAGGGTGAATTGGGCAAAGCTAGTCATGGCAAACATCAATGACTAGGTCAAGAAGCCACAAAAGGACAAGTAGATGACATGTTGAGTAGAAGAACACCTGTAAGAGGAAACGAAGGAATTAAACCAAAGCACATGCTTGACATGCCAAACCTCCTAGATGAATTGTTTTCCAAATCACCACAAAGACCTTCCTAGCGAACACCCATCCAAGAAAGTTACAACACATCCAGCACTTGAATAAGAAGCAACCAAAGAAACAAAGGAAAGATAGGTGTAGGTGTAGCAATAGGAAGGGGAAGCAACCAATCCAAGAAGGGTAACAAGGAAAGCCGAGTGAGAGCTTTTCAAACTTCTAAGTTGAAGGATTTTAAACCCTAGTGGGTTAAGCTTACCCCTCTCCTTCAATGTTTTTGAGGTATGTTGTAGACACAATTTAGTAGGATCCCCTTTAGCAAGATTGAAACATCTAGCTACTACACTAGGCATTTAATGGATAGCGTGGATCCCCAATCATGAATATGGGATACCACCCATTCCATGAAATAACCTCAAAAGGACCACACCAAAAGACCTTAAGCAATACAAGGAAGATGGGATACCACCCATTCCATGAACTAACCTCAAAAGGGCCACAATAAAAGACCTTAAGCAATACAACAATGCATACCACTATGGGTTGTGAATGTCATGGCCCATGTGATGGAGAATTTCCAATCCCTTGGCTTAATGGAGTTTGGGCTAGAGACAACAAAGGATGACATGGATCCAAGTGTTTTACATTAGATGCGAAGAAAATAAAACCAGAAAGAAACAAAGGAGGTATTCTCCATGGCACAATGAAGGGAGATATTGATTTGCTAAACGAAAAATTAGCAAAATCCAACCAGGTTAATAGGAAGAGAATGCATCACGTATAGGCAACAGCAGAGAAGCAAATAAAACAAGCACTATCCTCTTGAGATGTTTTGGTTTGAAACTTTAAATCCAATTGAAATTCTCTCCAAATCCCACACCATTTCCATATGACTTCTTCCTTGGTGCACAAATCGCAAGTTGCCATCTAGGCACTCTTTCAAAATCACATTATTGCATTTCTCTATGACTTCTTTTGCCCAATTACACTGAGCGATTCTTGATCTTAAGTTTCTTTTTGTGGAAATGCCTATAATGCTCATATATTGGAATTTTTGCAACACCATTTGTGCATGACATTTTAGTAAGCTACCTTGTGATCCTAGGTGTCTAACATAGCTACAATTATCAAATGTGCTCTAATGAAGAGTACTTCATTTTTCATCCTAAGTCTCTCCCTAAGGCTTTTCAATCCTGCTTTTAGCAAAAAATCAGCAAGTCCCCTTGAGGAAACCATTAGTGTGTATGCACGCATGTGCACACAATCTTCATTGGTTATCAAAAGTCACATGCACTAACCTTAAATATTGATGCTCCTTAGAGAAGGAATTGTAATGTCTACCTTTGATGCTTGCACCTTATACCTTGAATAAATGCCTCCGTCCATCATGTGGCTTACCTTCCTTAGGAAATGTGTTCTAACATGCATGTCTATCTGACGTGTCTACTGCTGAGTTGTTGTATTCAATTAGGTGCAATCGCTCATGCCCAAGGTTGAGTACTAGAGTGCGGTGGCTCTAACTCTTGCATGTGTCGTCTGTCATTTGATGTTGTATGCTTATGCATGCAAATTTTTTGCTTCTACTAGAGGCAGACACATCCATGAAAGAGACATTGTAGCTAGTCGGCCTAGTTCATACTACACATAGATCCAAGGTTGGTTTAAAGGTGTGTTTGTAAGCTTGCGATGCTATAAGAGCAAAGCCCATTTAGTCGCATGCAGCCCTATGGTGCATATATGTCAAAGAACTTGCAATAGAAGCTTGGAGCCCACAATGCTTCTTTTTACTTTGAAGACACGGATTGGTGGTGTCTATGCATCCCTATGATGGTTCATGAATTTAATTGTCGAAGGAGACGAAGGCAAAAATGTTATAGATGAATCTTATGCATTGTGAAATTCAAGCCAAGCGTAGACTGCATAGATGGCTGAGTCAAAAGTCACTGCCCAACTGACTGGAAGGCTTAAAGGCTGCAACTCCTCTAATCAATGCTGCAAAGGCTGATGATGTAGAATGGGCTCAAGATGTGCCCATCTTCTAGGCCTGCGCCTAGCTGACCTTGTATGCAGACCAGCTGACTTTGCCAGTCTAACGGTGAATGGCTGCTGCTGAGCTAGTCAACTTGCCACCTGATGTGGCAGCTCAGCTCCTGTAGCTCTGAACTGATGCTACAAATGCCGCACTGGTCGCTTTCATGCTGCCTTCAGGTGCAGCCTTATGCTTGGCGACTCTTGCTGTTGGCACGCCAGAATTTGCATGGCTGCAGTCATGCCATATGGTCCTGGCAAGGATGCACATGAATGCTGCATCTCCGTAATCGATAATCTCTTCACAAGAAGCTCGCTATCAAATTTCTAATACCATATTAAAACCCAAATAGTGCACCTTAGAGGGCACAAGAATATTAAGACCAAACAAGAGTCATAGTGAAATGCAAATTGGAAATCAAGTTAAGGGCTCACATACAGAAAAGCCAATAGGCCACAACTGATGCTTAAGTGGCCAGGCCAATTGCTGATATTGCATGGATGTACGATGTTATGGGGCGTTTTCAGCACAAACCTATTTAAAAGAACAGGCAATACACAAAAGAAGACCTGCAACTTCCAAGGTGTCATCCATTGCAACAATTTGTCCAATGTTCCCACGCTATTGCAAGTTACACAATAGATTGAGGTAGCCTGTGTTTGATAGCAAGCTATGGACCCAGCACCACTTCAAGTTATACGATTGACCCCAAGAAAAACCTCTGGTTATATGACCGGTGTTTTGCAATCAGGAACTAGGACGCCCTGCTGAATGATGCTGCAAGTAAAAAGCCTTATGAACTGTAAAACGGGCAGCACATAGAACTTGTGCTACAATTTACAAACGAGAATTCCTTTCAATCCACATCGTTGCATTAACATTAAGAGATGCGTTAACATTAAGAGACATCCTCAGTGAAGATTACATCATCTTGCAAGGAAAAAACTAATAACTGAAAGAAAGTCAGCACATTTTATTCTGGCGTTAAAAGCTGAATCAGAATCTACAATGACCATTTCAAACCTCATTTTGCATCCACAATAGATATAGCTCATTTGGAGAAAATTGTCGTCAACCTGCACGTATCCCCCCTCTCCCGCCCCACAAAACAATTATCCATCCATCCATCTATCGATCTACCATCCATCTTCAAATACAGTCTACATCAAAATGAGGTGATGCCAGATGCAGTAAACTCTGGAAGTTAACAAATCATGGCAAAAGCCAAAAAGCCTTCATTATAACCATATCACTGCACAAGTTGATTCCCACAGCTAAATAATATGTTAAGATCTGAACATTTAAACGACTAGACTTGTGCTTCATGGAACCCGCTAAAGTAGGGATAAGGAATCAAGCCTTATACATGGCTTGACCAAATCATACATTTGATATCTTTCCCGATAAAATGTAAACACCTCCATGAGATATGAAACCACTACTCGTGCAAGAACCAGAGCTTTGCTTCGGTCTGCCCTGTTAAAGGGATCCCTCTCCAAAAGCATCCGAGGGAGCAACTTCTTATGCCATTCCTCCGCTGGAAGCTGTCCTGATTATCTGCAGTAGAGCTGCAAATTTCAAAGAAAGACATCATTTCCGGATATTGCATGAAAGTTGTGCACGAATCTAGGAATCGCGTCGTATCGTGAGAAGAATCTTTATCAAACGTAAAAGATCTTCACAATTTCGTTAAGGTGCGACCGATCGGTGGAATGTTTACCTGAACCAATGACCACAAAGATGAAGAAACCGAGCACGATCGGCCCGACGGGGTAGGGGTTGCTCTTCTTGATGCTAGTCTCGGGTACGGAGCCACGTTTGAGGACATTTTTCTGGAATTTGGCACTCTTACGATCGGCGAGGCGTTTGGAGGTGGTCTGCACAGGAAAAAAAATGGAATGAACCAAATTCTGCAAAGGAAGGATGGAATTCGAAGCTGAGAAATCCGTGAGAAGCAAAAAAAAACATACCATGGTGGATGCGAGGACCGATGAGCGAAAGGATGATGGCCGATTGCAAGGATTTGTGAGGAAGAAGAGATTGAAGTGGCGTGAATTTAAAGGGAGGAGAGCTTGGACGTGGTCTGCTTTTATTTTACCGACTGCTTGGCCGATTGCATTACTTCCTAATCTCCGTGCTTAACTCTTAATTAATCACGGCCCGCATTGTCCCCTTCAACCTTGGTACATCCTCAACCTCTGTGTGGTCTGCTTTTATTTTACCGACTCCTTGGCCTATTGCATTACTTCCTAACCTCCTTGCTTAACTTTAATTAATCACGGCCCCTTTACCCTTGGTACATCCTCAACTTACTATATCTCTATATCTGTATTATATGTAACTTGGCATTGTTCTCTTTCTAGAACTACACCCTCTCTTGGCTCCCTCTCTCCATTTGTCACCTTCACAAAGCTCCCAGTTTGAGGTCTACAAAAATTGCTTGACAAAAAAAAAAAGAGCATTATCGCCCCCCTTGCTAAATCATGCCCCCTCCCCACGTCCCACCATCTCCCCCTCCCTCCCCATCTCGAAAACCAATCGACACACTCTACAACGAGTATTTCATACCTTTGATGAGAACCATGATGGCAAGAGTTTCTAGCGTCGTGCTTTGTTCCACATCTGCCCTGAGGATCAATCCGGAGCAGCCTCGGTTCGTGAAGATTCATTGAAAGCAACAACGTGTGAGTCCCCACTACGGTAATTGGTTGACATTATGCTCTAGAACTCAACGCTCTCTCTCGATACATGTCACCTTCACAAAGCTGAGGTTTTTAAGGAGAGGCGAATGAGCACGCAGCTACCATGTGGCAATTTAGATGTGGCACAGGGACGGTGACCACATGCACATGCCACGTGGCTACACACCGCCCGCTAGTGAATCACCATGCGTGTCGTTAGGGATTTCCAAGACCACTTCCATCACACTCAAGAGCATTGCCCACTAAGTTAACAAGCCAATAGTGATACTTTCCTCTACCAGATAACGTGAACTATAATTTAAGACTGTTCCTTCAATTTGTACATCCTTCACCACTTGCTAAGAACCTACCAATAGGTACAATCATGTTGTGCCACAGCAACATGCGGGACTCCTACTAGTATAATTGATCGATGTTGTTCTCTCTCTAGAACTCTCTATGCATGCCACATTTAAAAGCTCCCAAAAATGAGGTTAAAAAAAAGGAGAGAACGTGCAAGTTGCTTGGCAAGTGGGAGGAGAGGGAATGAACATGCAGTTGCCATGTGGTGATTTAGCTATGCATAGGGACCAAAGCAAGGAAGGCAGTTGCCTATGTTTGCCATGTGGTTGCACACACTGCCCACCAAAATGTGAATAGCTACCCACACCTTCGAGGATGTCTAGAATGGAACAATGGAGGTCAAATGGAGGATTTGCACTGTCACTTATGTGTGCTCTATCCATTATTGGAACAAAGGGATTAACCCTCTATTTATATTCACAAGACCCTCCATCGTAGAGGACCATTGCAACAAAGGGATTAACCCTCCATTATTGGAACAAAGGGATTAACCCTCTATTTATATTCAAAAGACCCTCCATCGCAGAGGACCATGAAGCCATGCCTCCATTCGACCATTTGGCTTTCAATCATCCATGTAGCCAAGCATGTGGCTGCCCTCTTACCCCATCCCATCTTAACATAATGCATGCATGGCATAGACAATCAAGTTGCCATTCCCTCAACCCATCACATCCTTGTGCATAAGCGTATGCACCAATGTGGTCCTCATATATGGCTCAACATGTGTTGGAAAGATGCGATAGAGCCTATTGCTTAACAATCTTCGTGATATGTGACTTTCACATGCCATGTTTGTTACGTGGACATAAAGTCAAAGCTACCTTGTGAAACTTGATGCTTTTGGGTAATCATAAATTTGGCACATTGGTTAGGGTTCACATTGTTGATGTTGTTAGCAAGCGCTTCACTTAAAATCTTTAAACTCATTCACAAAAACATGCCTTTACCTAATTTAATAAATGGCACAACCCCTTCCCTAAAACACAATTCACCACCTACTCTTTACCAAACAGCCCTTAAACATACTTCACCAAACACTTGCTCAACCTCCTCTTCTCCCCATTTCACATTTATTAACTTCCCCTAGCAAGGCCTTCTTTCACTTTAAACACAAATAAGTTACCATCGCATATGCATCCACATTACATGATTTTGGGTCCCTCAAAAGGGAAAACTAAACTTTCCTAAAAGGCACAACTCTCTCTCTCTCTCTCTCTCTATATATATATATATATAGTGCCCTAATAAGATAACAGATTTTGTGGTGTTGGTACTCTTGAAAAGTTTCCACCATGAAGTGTTGAAAGGTTAATGCGCATGTTTGAGCTCAACAAACATCATGTTTCATGTTTAGGCTTTCCATTTAGGCATAAATGCTATTTTCTTGGTTTTCTATGATGATGGACATCTAATATATATTGTGTCCTACCACCTCATCCAATATTTGACCTATGGAGGGTATTGGAAATGAGCCAAGCACAACATTAATCTTTTGATAATCTATATAGACTTGAAGCTTACTGTGAGAGTACTCTCAACGGAAGCAAGAACGGAAGAAGGAGAGAGAGAGACAGAGAGCCAGACAAGTTTGGTGGGTGCAGAACCACCCTAATCTTCTTTTTCATTCATTTATATATGTGTTTGAGTATTGTACATAACTGGGTTTAAGGCACAGTGACCTTTAACCCCACAACCTCCCACTTAAAGGACAATGTGCCTTTAAGGGAGAACAACCAGTGAGCATACTATCCAATGCCCATCAATACACGACAATACTCAAACCGCTGACTAGGTAGACTCTTCGTCAGCATATCTGCAGGGTTATCATCTGTATGAACCTTGACAAGCTCTATGCGCTTGTCCTCAAGTACCTCCCTGATGAAATGGTACCTGACCTCAATGTGTTTGGTCTTTGCATGAAAGACCGGATTCCGTGCTAGCTGAATAGCACTCATGGAATCATTATGCAATGTCGGTACACCTGTATGAATCCCCAAATCTCCCACTAGCCGATCAAGCCATATAGCCTCCTTGCAACCCTCTGTGGCTGCAACATACTCAGCCTCTGTGGTAGACAAAGCAACGCACTTCTGTGCGCGAGACATCCACGACACTGCACCACGTGCAAAGGTGAACACATAACCAGAAGTGGATCTCCTACTATCCACATGCCCTATCCACATGCCCTGCATAGTCTGAATCTGTGTACCCAAGTACACGCATGTCTCCTTTACCAAAGCAAATGCACATCTCCTTGGTACCCTTCATGTACCTCATGATGCACTTAACTGCCTCCCAATGCCTCTTTCCTGGATTAGCCATATACCGGCTAACAACTCCCACTGCAAATGCAATGTCTGGTCTAGTAGCTATCATAGCATACATAAGACTCCCAACTGCTGATGCATAAGGAACCTTGGCCATCATGGCCCTTTCCTCATCTGATTTGGGACTATCTGTATGACTCAGTTTCACATATGGAGGCAATGGAGTACTCACTACCTTCCCCCCCTCCATATTGAAACGCTGTAATACTTTTGTAACATACTCTTTTTGTGAAAGCCAAAGGAGTTTCCTACTCCGATCACGCGTGATGCGCATACCAAGAATATGACCTGCAAGTCCCAAATCCTTCATATCAAAGGCCTCATGCAACTTGGCCTTTAATGCATCTAGCTCATAAGTATTCTTGCTAGCCAATAGCATATCATCCACATATAGTGCCAAGATTATCAGGCTATTATCCTTAGCCCTTTTAGTGTAGAGGCAGTGATCAATTTCACTCCTTCTGAAACCCTGGGACCGAATGAAAGCATCAAACTTCTGATACCATTCTCTAGGCGCTTGCTTAAGACCATAGAGACTCTTCTTCAGCTTGCAAACTAAATGCTCTTTGCCCTTTTCTTCAAAGCCTACCGGTTGCACCATGTAAATTTCCTCATGCAAATCCCCATGCAAGAAAGCTGTCTTGACATCCATTTGCATAAGCTCCATATCCTCTACTGCCACTAGTCCAAGGATGCATCTAAGTGTGGTCATCTTCACAACTGGAGAGAATATCTCATCAAAGTCCACACCCTTCTCTTGCTTGAACCCTTTAGCAACCAAACGATCCTTGTACCTAGGCACATCATCACCTGTGACCTTCATTTTGTAGACCCATTTACATGGCAATGCTTTCTTTCCATGTGGCAAAGAAACCAAGTCCCAAGTCTTATTCTTCATAAGTGAACTCATCTCTGATTGCATAGCATACTCCCACTTGCGTTGATCCTCATGCATCATAGCCTCTCTGTAGCAAGAAGGCTCCCCGCAATCAGTAAGCATCACATAGTCTACCCCTGGAACAAACCTATCAGGCACTCTAGACACTCTAGATGATCTTCTCAAGGGCATTTTAGCTTGCTGTCCCACTTGCATATCAGCCACATTTGGCTCATCATTTCCACCAATAGATGATCCATCATCTACCCTTGATTGTATACCTGTGGGAGTACTTGGTGGTACAATTTCTTGCACATTTGGTGCATGGACAGCTTGCTGCCTATCAACATATGCAGGTGGATTCACATCCTGGAAAGTGATTCTCCTCATTTCCACATCCCTCATGGGTGCCTTATGCATCTTCTTCTCATTGAAGACCACATCATGGCTGCGTATGATCTTCTTTGCTTCTGGATCCCAGAGATGATAGCCCATCTCTCCACTTTCACCATAACCCAGAAAGATGCATTTCCTAGACTTAGGATCTAGCTTCTTTCGAAGCTCTTTTGGCACATGTGCATATGCCTCACACCCAAATATACGCAAATGAGAGTAAGAGGGCTTCTTGCCACTCCATGCCTCTTCAGGAATACCACCATCCAAACTCTTACTAGGTGATCTATTGATCACATGCACTGTAGTCTTCATTGCCTCAGCCCAAAAACCACCAGAAAGACTTGCATTGGAAAGCATGCATTGCAACCTTTCTTGAATGGTACGGTTCATCTTTTCTGCAACTGGATTTTGCTCAAGAGTACGAGGGGATGTGAGCTCCCTCTTAATCCCATGTGTATCACAGAAATGCTGAAAGTCATGAGAGAGATACTCTCCACCATTGTCAGTCCGTAGGCATTTAAGCGTTCTACCTGACTGATTCTCAACCAAGGCCAGCCATTTCTGAAATACCTGGAACACATCACTCTTTCGAGCTATAGCATAAGCCCACACTTTCCTAGTTGCATCATCAATGAATGTCACATAGTATTCAGCCTCGCCTAATGACCGTGTAGGCATGGGACCACATACGTCTGAATGCACCAAATCAAGCATTTCAAACTCTTTCTTTCCCCTTCTTTTATGGGCTGATTTAGTCTGCTTCCCATAGAGACAATGCTCACAAAATTCAAAATCAGAGAAACTCAAATGCGGTACATAACCCAAATGGCATAAGAGTTTCATTCCATTCTGGCTCATGTGCCCCAACCTACAATGCCATAAAGAAGTGCTTGGCTGCTCGGTTATTGCAACAACATGATCAAATACCCCTGATACATGTAAGGGATACAAAGTCCCACACTTGGCACCCCTGGCCAAAAGCATAGAGCCCTTTTGAATTTTCCAACTTTGAAAGCCAAAAGTGGTGTGAAAACCAGCATCATCTAGCTGACCCACTGAAATAAGACTCTTGGTCAGCTTAGGCACATGTCTCACATGTTTCAAAACAAATGCAGACCCATTTGCAAAAGAAAACTTTATGTCACCTGCTCCCACTATGTCACATGCATAGTCATTTCCAAGATGCACACAACCTGTCTTTCCACTATCATAAGTGGAGAACCATTCCCTATGGGGAGTAACATGGAATGAAGCACCAGAATCCAAAATCCAATCCTAGGAATATGCATCATCTGAAGTGGTAAGCAACTCTGCAGATAAAATAGACATGAAGAGAACATCATTGTCACTATCACGTGTGACTGCATTGATCTCCTCGATCTTCACTTTTCCTTTGTCCTCCCTTGGACTCTCTTCCTTTTGATTTGCACCCCAATTTGCATTCTTTTTCTTATCCTTTTGCTCTCTTTTCAGCTTGTAGCAATCCTTTTTCATATGGCCCTTCTTGCCACAGTGGTAACACTCAATGTTTCGTGCCCTGGATTTGCTACGAGACTTCCCTCTTTCTTGGGATTTCCCCCTGAACTGTGATCTGCCCCTTTGCACATTTAAGGCTGCATCCTGCTTGTTGCCATCCATAGACTTCCGTCTAATCTTCTCGGCCAACAAGCTACCCACAACATCATCAAATTTCAGCACTCCACCAGGTGCAAAGTTACTGACAGCTGTACAGAAGGTATCCCATGAGGATGGCAATGAACATAAGAAAAATATTGCCTTAGTCTCCGCATCAAAATTCATTTTCTGAGCGTGAAGCTGGCTGAAAATAATATTGAATTCATTCAAGTGAGAAGCAATGGAGACCCCTTCCTTCATATGTAGCTCAAACAACCTCTTCATGAGGTAAACTTTATTAGAGGCAGTTTCCTTCTCATAAGTGGCACATAGTTTCTTCCACAAATCTTCTGTAGTCTGCTCATTTACTACTGTGAAATAAACTGACTCTGCAAGATGAAGTCTAATAGTAGACTTTGCTAATGCATCCAACTCATTCCAATCATCCTCAGACATATCCGTAGGCTTAGCTTCAATACCTGCCAAGGGTTTAATCTGCTTCTTGTGAATAAGCACATCTCTTATTTGTTCTTTCCACAAAGAAAAGTTTGTCCCATCAAACTTTTTAATGCTGAAAAACTCCTTTTCAGACATGGAAGAGGATGCCATGATACAAATGAAACAAAATCCCAAATGCTAGTGCCTGCAAGAGAGAATCACACCAAATACCAGGTGCACCCAAATGTGTATGCCACAATAGTGTGAAATATCACCAAAACTCAAAGCTCAAAGCATCAAAAGATGCATCTGACTCATGTGCATATACTATGCATCCATATGAGCAAATCTGGCCCAAAAGAAAATGCCAATAAGTGCCAAATGACTCAAGCATAAACACTGTCCACTGGCATATGCATCAATAATGTCTCATCCAAGAGAGCATAGCACTATCAGTGCATCACCTGCAATGTTTCAAAGCTGTCCCTCAGCATAAAATAGCATCCATGTGCAAAGCGTCCATAAAAAATAGCATCCCACAAGGCAATTTGGGCCTATTAGCGCATCCAACAAGGACCGCAATGCATCCAAATGGCTTATAAATCATCCACTGCAACCCAATGCATACCACGAATGAGCGCACACTGCTCAAACTGCAACCAGAGTGATCTGCATAAGGTATGCTCAAGAAATCATAGTCCCACGGTAATGAGCGCTACTGAAAATAGAACCTGAGATGCCTCAAAACATGGGCGCCATTGCATAATCGGACTCAGCAAGAAAATCTGCAAATATCTCTCTTCTGCCAGAACTCCAAAATCCCAACTGATGAGTGAGAAATGGGAGTCAACACTTATCCACTGCCATGTGGCATAAATCTAAGGTTTCAAAACCTTAGTATGAAAAATGCATAACAGAGAGACGAAATCGAATACAAAGAGATTTATAACTCTGAAAATCCTCCATCGAATCACTTAAGAACTGATAGGTAGGGGTTTTTGGGCATCCGGAACGCAATGGGACAGACGGTTTTGGAAACCGTGGTCTCAATCACTGGGTCCAACGGACTGAAAAACGTTTTTTGAAACAGAGCTGTTTGTAAACTCCACCAGAGTGCGAATGATGAGCAACATAGAAGTTTTAGGACCTCCTGAGTCCATCGGAACTGACAGATCTGCAAATGGTTACTCCAAACTTGAGTTCCAACACCCGGGCAAAAAACGCAGGAACTGACATAGTGAGTCAGAAATCCAATGAAATGATCCCAGATTCAAGAATGAAGGTGTTTCCAAGCTTCTGAAGTGAAGTGGACACCAAAAGCAAGCAATAGTTACCTCTACAAGTCAATATGGAGTCTCTATCATCGAACGGAACAGGGAAAAGCTCAAAAAACGACTTTTTCTTTGAAAGCTCTTAACACGCTCTCAAAACCACTTCGTAAAGCCAAAGTGACTTTTCCAAAGGTTTCTCCAAGGTCTCTGCATACTCGGATGCAAGTAAAGTCACCCACAAAGCTTCCCACAGAGCTTCTCCTTCCTCCCACAGAGCTGCTGAACTTCAAAGCATTCACGCACGCTCAGCTAGATCACTCGGGCTCTGATACCAGTTGAGAGTGCTCTCAACAGAAGTAAGAACGGAAGGAGAGAGAGAGACAGAGAGCCAGACAAGTTTGGTGGGTGCAGAACCACCCTAATCTTCTTTTTCATTCATTTATATATGTGTTTGAGTATTGTACATAACTGGGGTTAAGGCACAGTGACCTTTAACCCCACATACTGTTCTTTTTTTGATATAGGAAGGATTGGAAATAACCAATTGCTTTAATGGATTGTCTAGATGAGCCCTGCTTGCAAGAGCTGGTCTAATTCCACATTTACTTGCTTGGCATAGTTAGTATTCATCATGCATCTTATAGCTTTATCGGTTTCCTACTTTAGGTGAGTGCAACTCTAGGAGAAGCTTCTAGCAATTTTGAGAATAGATTCTTTTTTTCATTATTAGGAAATCTTGGGGGTGCTTCTCATAGGTTTGTTTGGTTTCAATAACAGATCTTATATGCAATGAACAAATATCATGCTTAGTGCTATAGTACTTGCTCAGGTGCTTGGCTGAGCTTAGTTGGGTGAAGGTCCTCCTTGGCTCCCATATTCAGTTCCTAAGACGACTTGAGTGTCAAATCCTTAGTTAGTAGTGGTTGGAATCTTCTTTAGCTCTCACCCTCCTAGTCCTTAAGGGAAATGGGTAGGTTGTAACTCCCTAGTACTTGGGATTTCCTTTACCTCCCACTCTCCTAGTCCTAAAAGAAAAAGGGTAGTATATAACTCCTTTTGTTTAGCAATGGTTGATTTGCTAGTCAAAATCCTTCTTGAGTTAGTAGGTATCTTGACATTGCAGTGTCCTCAACCCAAATGGTCATCCTCTAAGCTCCCCAATCATCTGGAACTTTGGTCTCTTCAACCATAGCCTCCCAAGTAGAAGGCGATAAGAATTCTCTTCCATAGCTATAATGATGAGATTGATTGTGTAGTATAGTCTATCAACACTGAGACATATGTCTTGGAGCATGCCCTTGGGATCGACTAGTCGCTAATCTAACAACTTGGAATGGGAAGATGGTTTCTTCATCAAGTACCTGGAGATTATATTTATTCATAATCCTCCATCTACAACAACTCCTCAAACATTGGTATCTTTTGAGATGACTAGAATGGCCTCATCTACTAGTGGGGTTTGGGTAATAGGCATGGTGACGAAACTATCAATCATGTTGGCTGACACTACCTGCAATTGCTCCTTGAGCTGTTCTCAAGTAGCAATGAACAAATCTAGATAGTCAAGGACAAGCTAAAACAATTATCAATGTTGAAGCTAACATTTAAGCTTTAAACTCTTCTCAAGAGTTCTGAGCCATTGTGTTCTTGCTTGCATCTTCCTCATTCTCAAGCTCACCTATACTATGTGGTTATTCCCACATAGGTTACGTGGTGATTGCCATCGAATGAAGGTTACGTAACCCAAATATCTTTGGACTCACCTTAGGAATATCTTCAAGCAGTTTCACAATTGGAGTAGCCTTGCCTTTTATCACCTTAAGAACCTTGGTAGCTACTCTTTCCAACTAGTGCATCATTCTTGCTAGGTTTCCTTTGGGATATTGGGGAGCCTTCTTCTGAGATTTAGTGACTACTTGGGTATTTAGGGTCTCCACTATGTTAGTTAGGATGGCCCAACACTCCACATCTAGGTCTACTTTCTTATTTCATGAATGTTCTTCAAAAGATTAACCAGCTTCTTCCATGCCTAGCAGTCAATTTCCAATTGCTCTCTTGTTCTTATCCAAGACTCTTTGATGGCATGTCATGCGTTCACACAAATGTCACATACTTTCAATGGTGCTTTATCACTATCTGCCTTGGATTGTGGCACTTGCTACACCATTTTCCATTGGGTCTGTATCTTCCTTGGATCCCTAGCTTTTGGATAAATATCTTGAACTCAATCATTAGCAAGCCTTTTATCCCGAAGATAGTTTCACCTCTTCCTCTTCATTGTTATCTATTTTTTGGGTCTCAAGGAAACTTCAACTTCTTCTTCATCATTGTTATCTCTACTGACTTCCTTTTCATTTTGGCTTAACTAGATTTCCCTTCTTGATAGCTATTGCTCAGTTTAGTATTCATTGTATTTCTAGGTCAAGTTGATGGATTTCCATTAGATCCATCAAAAGACCACTCAGCAACCATGATGTCTTAAAAATCCTCCTCACTGATCCTTGTCCTTGTATACATTTGTGATGAAAAGGATACTTACCCACGAAAATCATAGAATTTTAACTTAATTCTTGATGGTGGTAATATCGAATTTACCTGCCTCCCTTGGCTCATAGCATAGATTGTAAGCCTACACAGCTTGTAGACTTTTGGCTCGCATGTGAGTGCTCTTAGCTTATACATGATATTTAGGTCCTCACCTCCATCCTCTATTAGTGGGAAGGTTCTTTGCATGTGGTGTACACACTTTGAATGAAAATTATATTTTTTTTTCCGAAAAAACAGTGCTTATTATATTACTTCGAGAACAAAATACAAGAGGTCAGCTTATAGCTGACGGGCTGCGTTCACAAACCGGACGCAGCCCTAAAAGGTAGCATAATAAATCATACTCTCACGGAGGGATATGCTGAGTGTGAATGAACAGCCATCGGGGTGGTGAGTAGTGCCACCGAAGGCCCTGCGTAGTCTGCTCGAAGAAGAGGCTCTGTGTGTCCCAAGCCTGGAGGAAGCGTCTCCGCTTCTCCTGACCAGCCCGGGAGTCTCCCTGAATCTGGTCCCACTGGCCTCTGAGGGTATGAATAATCTCACTCCAAATCTCCGCCATGATCTGGGCAATCGATAAGGAAGTACCACCGAGGATCTGCGAGCAGCGCGAGGTCCAGATGTGCCATCCTGTAATGCTGCTGATAATCTCCCAGACTGGCTGGCTCTCCCGAACTCTTGTATCAGCCTCTGCTAGGTGCTGTGGGATACCCTCGAGCGGCCCCCACGTCCCCTGTGTGATAAGGAAGGTGGGGTCCTGCTGGCATGCCTCGAACAAGTGATGAAGACCAGGTGCGGTGCTGCACCAACAGAACGCGCCCCAAGTGATCACTCCTAGCTCTGGTGCTGCGCGGGTAAGAAGCCCGAAGGTCCACCTCCACACTTCCTGGGCGCGCGTGCAGCTCCACAGGCAGTGTTTTGGTGACTCCTCGTCCGCATGGCAAATCTGACAGCAACCGTCCTGGCCTATCTGCCTCAACCAGCTCCCCACTGGAAGACCTTTGTGGGCAAGAAGCCACAGGAAGTATGAGATCTTCTGCGGCCGCCAGCTCTCCCACAAGGCCTTCCAGAATGCCTGCAAAAAGAACCTGGAAATACCCTGTGCGTACCAGCTAGGTCGCTGGGTGGGGGGGCGGCTCTGCATCCTCCCAAGAACTCGCCTGCCCAGAGTCGTGCTGTAAGCGAAGAAGGAAGTCGGCCCCTGTCCTGTCACAATCTCTGGCCACCACCACTCTCCTGGGTCCCACTCAAGCTCTGACAAGGCCCGCCCCTCCCATAGCCAAAGACGCCAAAGCTGCAACTGGTCCTGCTCGATACTAGGGTCGGTACGCCAGACCTTCCCCAGAAGGCCTACGACCCTAACCCTCTGCCACGGGAGTAGGGGGTCGATGAGCGCATCCTCTCTCCTGAGTCGTCCATCCCCTGAAACCGCAAAGAAGGCGATAGAGGAGTCATCCAAACGTCCTGCGACCACCAGTGGGATGCCACGGGGGGTGAACTGTCCCAGCCAACGGGTGTGTCCAGGCATGAGGACCTGAGGCTCAGGTGGAGCCAACCAAGCGGCTGGGATCGCTCCGTCAATCTCCGTGCATCTCGCCTGGACTCCACGTGCACCTCCAGCTGCGACTGCAAGATCGGTCATCTCCAGATGTCTGTGCGTATCCCTCCAAACCAGAAGGGACCGGGCTGGGCCCCTCATCCAGCCGTCCCACCTGATATGTGATCTCTCCCCCAACTGAAGGCCCTCGGCGTCTCTGACCTGCCCATTCCAGACGAGCGGCTGGCGATCGATCTCCTCCTGACAGCTGGGCTGGGACTGTATGAGACTGAGACAAAGCCGCCTCCACACCATGAGGAGGCTACGAACGAGTGGAGAACGGGGCTGAGTGAGCGGGGCAGAAGTGAAGATCCACCTGAGGGACGGTGGCCACTCTCCACCTCGGCGCGGGACACAAGAGCCTATTCCCTGCTGAAGCAACATCTTCCACGTCTGCCCCCCCGGGGTCAAACCGCGGATGACAAGCTTGCCTAACAAGGCCTGACTCTGAAGCTCTGGATCGATAACCCCCAGGCCACCCTCTGCCTGCGGAAGAATGACTGTCTGCCAAGCAACCCTGGCTCTGGTATCTCTAAGACCATCCTCCCCAGACCAAAGGAAGTTCCGAACCAACCTCCTGAGCTGTGCCACGCTGGATCTCGAGAAGCACCAGCATGAAGCCACATACCAAGCCGTGGCTAGAAGGACCTGGTTAACTACCAGGGCACGACCTGCAAGAGACAGCTTAGCAGTACTCCAGAAAGCCAGCTTCCGTCGGATGGAGTCTAGCACCGGGAGAAACTGCTGAGCTGGCGTGATGTCTAGGCCAACCTGGAAGCCAAGGTATCTAGTTGTCTGTCCTCGTGGAATCCATCTGAAACCCAGAAATCGCCCCCACTGAGAACATGCCCCAGGGTCTGTGAGAAAACCAACTGACTTGTTCCAGTTGATTTTCGCACCAGCGGCCGAGCAGAAGACCTCCAAGGCCATCCGCACCCTCTCTAGCATCCTCTCATCATCCTGGACATAAAGGGCTGTATCATCTGCGTACTCCGAGTCCAGAAGCTCCGTGTCCTCCCGAAGTGGAAGGCGAACCCCCCGGATCCCGGTAGACCTCGCCCGAAGGTAGTAAGTCATGGCCTCGGCGAAGAAAAGAAACAGGTAAGGAGCAAGGGGGCAACCCTGACGCACTGATCTCTCCAGGCTAAAGCGCTCACCCATCCTGCCTCCAATGATGACCCTGCTAGACGCTGTCCTGTACAAAGCTGAGATACTCTGAATCCATCCTGCGGGGAAACCTAGCCGCTCCAGAGTCCCCTCCAAAAAGGCCCAGTCCACGCGATCGTAGGCCTTCTCAAAGTCGAGAAGTAGAATGGCAAGGTGTGATCCACTGTGCTGAGCCCACTCCGCCGCCTCTGAAAAGGTGAAGACATTATCCAAGATACTGCGATCCTGGACAAAGCCTGTCTGAGTGTCATGAATGAGGTCTGGGAGTAGAGGCCGAACTCTGGCACTGATCATCTTAGCGAGGATTTTGTAGGCAGTAGTAAGGAGAGTGATCGGACGCCACTGGCGGATCTCCTGTCTATCTCCTCCCTTCGGGATGAGGCAAATCAGACCCGAAGAGAGGCTCTCTGGCATCAAACCGCTGCTGAAAATCCCCTGCAGAGCTGCGAGGAGGGGCTGATGGATCTGGTCCCAGAAGGAAATGAAGAAAGCTCGGGGAAGCCCATCCTCTCCTGGGCATTTCTGTCCGTCGATAGCCATCAAGGCCTCCAGCATCTCATCCGAGGTAAACGGCGCCAACAACATCGCCTGCATGCTAGGTTGGACCAGGGATGGAATGTGCCTCCACACCTCCTCACGGGCACGACTAGCACGAGGGGCAAGCGGCTCCTGCTGGAAGAGGGTCCTGTAGAAGTCAGTGGCCAACCCCAGGACCTCCCCCGAATCCGTAACGATGTGACCATCCGCTGTCCTGAGACTCCGAAGCTGATCACCTGCAGCTCTCTGGCCATGCGTCTTGAAGAACTCTCTGCACATCCGATCACCCTTCCGGGCCCAGAAGGAGAGAGAGGCGTGATAGGAAAACTCTGAGCGGCGCTGGAGTGTCTCCTCCAGGAGGGCTCTGGCTCGAAGGGCCTGGATCCGAAGCTCCTCCGAGCCCGGGGAAGCCTGCTGGAGTCGCTGAATGGATGCGAGGTCCCTCCGAAGAGCTCTCTCTCTACTCCACCACTCCTGACGAACCTGTAGGGCTGCTAGCTGGCAGATCTGGCTGGACTCCTTCAAAGCCTGCGCAACTGAGTCCACCAAATCCGTACACTCCCCCCAATCTCTGTCCCAAAGACTGCAAATACTGCTACGCACGTCCTCCCTCGAGAAAATAGAATCGGGAATCCTGCATGACCGGGGGGGGAAGGTCTGGGCTGCCGAATCTAATGAGAGGAGTACCGGCGCATGGTCGAAAAGTGTCGTCCCTGGAACTATACCCGCCTGACCGCCTCTACTGATGGCCCAATCACTGACATAGAATCTATCAAGCCTCTCCAGGAGTCTGCCTCCTTCCCTGCGGAAGCCCCAAGAGAAGTCCAGGCTCCCGTGCCAACGCCGGAAGGACGGGTCTCTCCAGCTGTCCCTACCTCCTGTCGCGAAGATGAAGGAGTCCCAAGCTGACTCCTCTGCCTGAGCCATACCTGTAAACTCCGGACCTCTGCCCTGCTGGTCCTCCAATGACTCCAGATTGTTGAAGTCACCTCCAACAATCCAGGAATCCATGACTGGAAGAATCCCTGTAAGTGTCCTCCAGAAAGTGGCTCTGCATCGGAGGTCTGTAGGAGCGTAGATATTGAGTATTCCAATTTTGGATCCCTCCAAATCCAGGCCTACCCAAAGGGCTCGGCCTGGAACGTGCCATGACCGAAAACTCCCTGGGCTAACTGCTCGCACACGGAGGTACAGACACCCCCACTCCTCCCCTGTGCACCGATCGAGGGCTCCCAGTAAGTGTAGGAACGTCCAGGGAGAACCTTCCCGCAGCTATGGGAATGAGCCGCAGAGAGCTTGTGCTCCTGGAGCAGAAGTACATCCAAACGACCAATCACTGCAGGCTGAAGTTCCTGCCGCAAAATGAGCTTCCTGGGACCACGGGTGCCAGAAGAGTGAAACCCGTTCACATTCCAGGATACGAGGTGTAGGCTCATGGCGAGGGATGGGGGGCTGCGAACAATTGTCTGCTCGCGGTCGAAGTCGATGAAGAATCAGGCATGTCGGAATGGAGGCGCTGCCGCTTATGAGAAGGTTTGGAGGGGGAGACGGGATCGTCCTGCCCGTCCTTCAACACCTTCAACAAAGGCGAGAGGCCTTTGGTGCCATGAACAAATGCTTTCTCGAGCCAGCTCGAGATCTCTGAAGTGGTCATCCCATAGAAGGTGCGGAGTTTCTGATGGGACCAAGCTCTGACATCCTGGGGGAGAGGCCATGACGGGGCAAGTCTGAGGATCACAATCAGTCGGAAGCGTTTGGCGGCGCAGCGCCACCGCAAGCGCACATCGCCCTCGGACCACTGAGTCTCGAGAAGCTGCCCACCGGACGGGCCTATCCAGGAACAGACCTGGGCGTGTGTCTGCTCTCTGAGCGCCTCCCAAACCGTGTCGTCTGTCCAGGTCTCGGTGCCATCGCTGAGGAACGTGAAGGCGAAGCTAGGGCCATCCCTAGGGGCCAAGGCGACAATCTTCCCATCCGCCCCTTTGCGGAGCAAGAAGATGCTGATGTCGAGATAAGCCGGGAAGGTCCCAAGGTCGGCCACGTCCAAGTAGTCCCAGGGGCCTGATCTGTAAAAGTCTCGAGGAAGCGCTCTCTCCTGAAGCTGAGACCCATCAGAGTCTGCCACTGAGGGGCTAGCAGCCATGGAAGCCTGCTCCGGTGGTGGTGTAGACTCCGGGTGTCCTGCCAGCGGGGGGGAGGGGGAGGAGGCTGAGGGGCAGGCGACTCGAGCTCCACGGAGGCGACTGGCGGAGCAGGTGGAGGAGGCGGAGCGGGGGCTGCCCTCGACTGGGAAGCCGAGGGTGCAGCTAACACTGTAGAGGAGTCGAGGGGGGCGGAGGGAGGGGGGGGATGGGGACTCCTCTGGAGCTGGGGCTGAGAGGGAGGAGAAGGAGACTGAGGAGGAAGAGACGGAGGCTGAGGCTGCGGGCCGGGCGAAGGGAGGGGAAACTGGGGAGGGGACTGGGGCTGAGTGGAAAGGGGCGGGGGAGCGGGAGAGGGGGGGATCTGAGGCTGTGACGGGCGGCCTGCCGTCGACGAAGAAGCTCTCCCAGGTCCCTGGGGCAGCTTCCTGTCAGGTCTCTGGGGTGCTGCTGCCGGAAGGGTAACCTCTGCCTCCTTGCCTTTATCCGAGATCTTCTTGTTCCTTCCTCTTTTCCTTCTAACCTCGGTCCAGCCACCCACTAACTCTGGACCGGGCTCCGCCTGCCTCGGCTCCTCCTGACGTGACTGTCCAGGGGGGGGGCGGGGGCGGAGGAGGCGGGGGCGGGGGGGGTCGAGGTGAACTGGCGAAGCGTGGGCACGCAGCCGCCAAGTGCCCAAAGCCATGGCACCTCAGGCACTGACCTGGCTGTCCGGTGACTATCATGCTCTGGGTGATGCTGCCGGCATCTGTCACAATCTCGATCACTGCAGGGAGGGTCGCAGGGTCTGCCACAGCCACTCGGACACGGGGGGCTCCTGCCGTGGTCACCGCATCGGCGAAGGTGTCGTGCATAACCCATCCAAAATGGGAGCCCAAGTCCCTGACAATCGGCCGCAGCTCAGCAGCAAGCCCTGGAAAAACTAGTGTCACTGGGTGGCGAGGTATACGGAACCGAACATCAAAATCTGCTGCTGCGCTGAATCCACGGTACCACGGGACTATCATGATAATCTTTCCATCCACCGATGTGGGGGAACCGGCAATCAGGTTGCTCACAGCTTTCTCATTAGAGAGTTTGAGCCAGAAGATGCCCCTTCCCATAAGGGCCACCTCCTCAATATGGCCATCCTCTAGCAGGAGAGTGGACTGGAGCCAGTCCCTGATGGCTGCTTTGGAGGGAGAGTGTCCAATGACTCTACCGTAAACAGAGGTACGGGCAAAGTCAGTGGCAACCTCCTGCACACGGGATGATTGTTGCTCTGTCAGGATAACGCGGTAGGCATCTGGAGAGGGAGGGTCCGACTGGGCCTCCGGATCCGGGCAGGGGGCCGCCATACCGCCAAGACTAACTGCAAGCTTCCGATGAAGAACAGGCTGCCACCCCAAAAGGGGAGACGAAGCGGGAGGATGGCGCCTGGGTATGGAAGGGATGGTGGTGGAGGCGGAGGGTGGAGGCGGGGTGGGGAAGTGAAGTAGAGGGGCGGGCGAAGCGAGGTGGGTGAACGGGGGGGGTCGAGCGGGGCGGGGTGAAGGGTACGGGGCAGGCGGGTGGCGCGGGAGGGCGGGGGGGGCGGGGGTGATGTGGCGGAGGCGGAGGGGTGAATTGGAGGGCGGGGGAGCGGAGTTTTAAAAAAAAAAAAAAAAAAAAAGTGGAGCGGAAGGAAGCGGGGGGAGCGGAATGGAGGCGAGGGGGGGTGGAAGGCGGAGAGGCGGGTGAGGGCGCGGGGGACGGGGGGGAGCGGGATGGAGGCGGGGAACGAGGGGGTCAGGTGAGTGAGCGAGGCGGGTGAGCGAGGGGCAGGTCGGGTGAGCGAGGGGGGCGGGTGAGCGAGGGCGGGGGGGGGGGCGAGGGCGGAGAGGCAGGGGGCGGGGGATGGGAGGCGACGAGCGAGGCGGAGGGATGGGTAGCGGGTGAGCGGGATGGCGGGTGAGGCGAGCGAGGCGGCGGGTGAGGGGGATGGCGAGCGAAAGGTGAGGGTGGAGAGACAGGGGGCGGGGGGTGGTCGCGGCGGGGGGGGGGGGGGGGGGAGGTAGCTAGCGATGGGGGATGGAAGCTCGCAGGAGCGACGCGTGCTGAAATGAAAATTATATGCTAATGCACAATGCGCACTTTTCCAAACAATGTATTTTAAATTTGGAGAAAAAGAATATTCCTTTGATTGCTCATTCATTTGCAAGATGCAGTTCAAGCTTAGTACAATTGGCACTATTGCACTCAACACACCTAAGCATATTTTTTCCTCCCATGCACTTGTCTAACTCATCTCTACACTCAGTCATGAACATGCCACAACTTATTCCTCTCATTTAGCATTACGTGCAGGCATGCATGTGTGCAAAATGCATGTCCCTATAGCGGTTACAACTCCCTCAAACCATCTTATATGTCCAACCTTCTAAACCTGTATTTCTCTTCATATTAATGCCTTCTATATTAATGTAGAGACATTAATCGAATTTTTATTAGATGTAGATCTATCATCTAGTTGCACATCATGCTCTTATCCTTCATGGAGAAGGTGGTGCAAATCACAAGAGGCAAGTATGTTCTAGATAACTTGATCTCAATATTTAGCAATACTACATTAGATGTATCTTATAAGTCATACACATCCTTATGTTCAAACTAAGCAAGATTGCAACATGGGCCACAAAAAACAAGGTGAGCTACCACACCCTTTACCTTTTTTATGCATCCTCCATTTAAGAATTCATATTTCCTCTAATGGTTGTGCATTTTCTTTTTTTAATCAAGAACAAAGAATCTTTGGGGGGGGGATAAAGAATGTAGAATGTAGAAAGAGGGACTACAAAGCTGTGAAACTATCTACCAACCAATTGTCCATATGAAATGTACAAACATAGTGACCTTTTTTTCAAGAATCATAACCTCAACATGAGAATTCTAAGGGAATCTTTAAGCGATTCCTTTTTAATCTTCATAAATTTGCAAATTGAGAAAAGTCTTAGGGGAGAAACGGGATCTCAAAAGATCCCAAATTAGTGTTTCATAATCTTTAGGGATTAGGAAGAGATTCAAGTGGACCAATGGGAGTGATCCTATCTATGGGCCAATGCCATGAGGTGGCACATAGGAATTCATGAGGGAATCTACCATTGACTGCTCCTCTTACACAGAGGGCCACCCAACCCCCACCCCTGCCTTCAACCCATGCTTGACCCTCCCCAATTCACCCTCACTTGCACCTACTCTAAATCTACCCCACCCTCTTCAACAATACTAAAGGTAGTCCCCTATGGGTGAAAATATCCTTGGGATAACTCCTGATCTAGCCTATTTCTCTTTTGTCCCCTCCTCCACTCCTCTATTGTGGTCTAGTGGATCCTTCCTCAGTTTTTTGATTTGGCCCCTTAGGTGCCGTACAACACCTTAGCTCACTAGATCTACTACCCTCTCTCCCTCCAAGTAGTACACTCTAGATCCCACCCCCTTTAGCTTTCTCTCTCCCTCTCTCCTTTCTTGTGTTTCACCCTCAACTTCTATCCTCTCATTTTATGTCCCCTTTAGGTGGTGCTAGAGTTTCATTTGTATTGGGTTGGTCTCTCTCCTCTTTTGTTGTATTTTTATTCCTTTTTGTTTTCTTGTCCTTTAATATGCACTACTCCAATGGAACCTCTCGGATAGCAAACAACTTCATCCACCCCATATTTGTTGATTCATTACTATATGTAAGCATGGTGAGGGACATCTCCACATGACCATGTAATGGTGTGGCTACTTGTATGTTCCATAACACCAAAACTGCATTGGGTGATGGATCCCTTGTACCTACAACTTGAATGATTGGATAGTCCTGAGAGGAATCCAATCTTGTATGGGGCCACATAATCTACCCAAGAGAAAGAGAGGGAATGTTCTACATGAGTAGAGGGGCCACATCTTGAGTCAAAGCTTTGGAAAGAAAGGGTGGCTTGCAAGGGTGCAACATGTCTACATGGAAAAGGACTTGTGCTTGCCTCCATCAATCAATCAAGCCATGATACCATCATATTGCAAGCTCTTCTACTCTATATACACCTTTAAACGTGATTGTAATTGCTCTATTTAAAAACCTATATTGGTGTTGGAGTTTCATTGTCATTAGTTTGGACTCTCTCCTCCTTTTTGTTGTAACTCGAATCCTTTTGTTTTCTTGCCCCTTAGAGGCACCACTCCATTGGGGCCTCTCTTATAGAAAACAACTTCATCCATCCATTTTTTCTTGATTTGTTACTATGCAAGCATGGTGAGAAACATCTCCACACAACCGTGTAATTTTGTGGCTACCTATATGTTCCACAATACCAAGAAGTCATTAGAGAGAGGGGATGTTCTACACTCACTTCATGAGTCGGAGAGACAACATCTTGGCATTAAAGCTTGGTAAGAAAGGGTGGCTTGCAGGGATGCAGGATGTCTACAAGGAAAAGGACTTGTGCTTGCCTTCATTAATTAATCAAACTATGATAGCATCATATTGTAAGCCCTTCTACTCTATATACAAATTTAGAACATGATTGTAATGGATCTGCTTTGAATCATTGGATAGCCATGAGAGGAATCCAATATTTTATGGGGCCATATAAGCTTCCCAAGAGAGGCATGTTCTACATGAGTAGAAGGGCCACATCTTGAGATTAAAGCTTGGGAAGAAAGGGTGGATTGCAAGGGTGCAGCATGTCTACATGGCAAAGGTCAAGCTATGATACCATCATATTATAAGCTCTTCTGCTCTATATGCACCTTACAACATGATTGTAATGGATCTATTTAAAAATTCTATGTTGGGCTTGCTAGAGTGCTTATTTGTGGAAGATGTATCTCCTTCAGACTTTGAGGAGGGGAAACTAGTGGAGCCTTCATAGGGAAGTTCACTTCCATTCATGAAGATGTGGGAACCAAATGCATGCTGGAGAGAAGTATTCTTCTTTATAAATGAGGAATGTATATTGGTGTAATGCAACCTAGATTTTTCCAAGGGAGAGAGGATATTGTGGCTATCTTCAAAGCATTCCATAGGCACAACTTCAAGACATGGATTGCAACCTAAAGGATATATATATTGCCATGAATTTCACATAGAGCTCCAAATGGGAAAGGTTGTCTTGGTTCATGCTACTTCATATTTTTGTTTCTTGTTTTCAAAATATTTTAATGCATAGAACAAAGACTATGTGGTCATGCAAATGCATATATGAAAGTTCTCTTGATGCTTTGCTTGGGGGAAATTTAGCAAGCAGTAGGGTGAACAAAAGGGTGGTGTGTTTCAATGCAATTAGGTACTACATTCATGACATAAATTGTATTTTTCTTTTCAGTACAAGGAAGCTTTTGCCCATTGAATTCTCCTTGACTTGAATGAGGACAATGGTATGTTGACCTATTGAGGTTGATGGTGGAGATGTTAAGAATGTGACTATTACATCACAATGGACTTGAAAGGATGTTTGAGAGCATTTGTTGGTCATGGAGGATAGTATGTTAAAGTCTTTCAAATTTACCTTGAATGATCAAAGGGTCCACAAGAAGGCCAAAAAGTTCATGCCCACCAATGTCAATCTCATCTCTCTTGCAACATTGAAGATAGTGTTTAACTAGTATGGGCATTAAATTAAGGATGGAAGTTTGAAATGTTATAAAAATTGTGGGTATTCGAATATGAGGTTTCATGTTTTAATTGTTTAAAGGCTTGAGGTGAATTTTTATTTAAAAATTACCATTTTATGGGTTTTTTAAATATATAAGGGTGTAGGAGGTGTTTGTTATTCACTTTCACTCTTCTTCAGCTAGAATTATTCTAATCATGCTAGTCCCTCATTTGTTGTAACATCCATACTATTGATACCGCATTCTCCATGGATTTAGCATGAGCAGTATTTTGTGAGTTCCTCTCACAAATCTTGTTTGTTGATAGGAGGATGAGCTTTTTCCTCTATTTTGCATGACCCTAGATGTCATAGGGATTGAAATTGGATTTCCATGATCTCATCAAGTATATGCAAGGCTTTATTAAGGATTTTACCATTTATGGGTTTTTTAAATATATAAGGGTGTAGGAGGTATTTGTTATTCACTTTCACTCTTCTTCAGCTAGAATTATCCTAATCATGCTAGTCCCTCCTTTGTTGTGACATCCATACTATTGATATCACATTATCCACCGACTTAGCATGAGCATCATTTTGTGAGTTCCTCTCACAAATCTTCTCTTATATTCCTTACGAGGGCTATTACCAAACGTGAGAGCACGGAGCTTCGCGGGAGATATGGCATCAAAATGAGTTTTGCGGGAGGTTCAGCACCACGTCCGAGAGAAGCGAAGGTTTGGGGGACACGTCGTGATGAGAGAAGCGGAGGTTTGGGGGAGGAGGAGGGAGCTTCAAGGAGAGAGGGCATGGTAGCTACACATGCACCACGTGGTGCTATCGTGAGCAGACAAGAGGTGGGCGAGCGAGCGCTATAGGAGTGCCATGTGGCACTGTCGACCAGCGGAGCAGGGAACAGAGGCACCATGTTCTAGACAAGGGAGCAGACGCAGGGGCCACATCACACAACCACAGTTGGCAGCATGGGCCTCAGAGGCACGTAGGTGATATGGCACGTGCGGAATGCCAGAACCATCAAGATGGTTTGCACCTCAAAATGCCACATGGCACTGTGAGGGATCACATAGGAACAGTCGACCAAATGTAGTGCGGTAGGTAGGAGCCACGTGGAACAACGAGCAAACAGACATAGCCAGAGGGATTGAGGTGGCAGTCATGACGATGACGAGCAGAGCAGAGGGGCCAGCGAGTGGGACGATGCGCCATGTGGTAGAGCCATGGCAAGCAACAGTGGGTAGAGGGATAGAGGGGGCCAATGAGGATGTGGCGGCCTCGTGTGGTGTTCACAGCGTAGCAGACTGTGGTGACATGGTGAGAAAAGGTGCATGCATGAGTTCAACCCTCAACTAGGCCTTTGTCTAGTTGTAAGAAAGTGTGTGTGTGTACGCACGTGTGCTCATAAGTGTTTGTGTGTGTGTGTGTGTGTGTGTGTGTGAGTGAGAGAGAGAGAGAGAGAGAGAGAGAGAGAGAGCATGCATGCATGCATGCGTGAGTTCAACCCTCAACTAGGCCTTTGCGGCTTTAAAGAGGTTTAATAAATATTGTAGCCTATATTTATTTTTTCTAGATGTATTAAGTCCGTGTGTGTGTGTGTGCATGTGTGCGTGTGTGTGTTAGCCATTTCTCTTATAAAGAACAAACAAAAATTCTTTATAAAGGTATTGTTTTTAAATATTATTTTTTATTTTTGCAAGCATTCCATTGAGCTATTAGCCGTAGCCCTCCAAACTAGGACCTTCTTTTGTTTGGTGAGGTAGGTAATGTTTTCTCCTTGCCACTTGCATTTGCTTTAATAATATATGGATAAATGAAAAATGAAAAATCGAATTAGTTTTTATTTAAAGTGTGTCAGAGTCTCTCTCTCTCTCTCTCTCTCTCTCTCTCTCTCTCTTCCCAATATTTGTATTCTACTTGGATATATGTTACAAGAAGGTGTTACAAGAGATTGCAACTGAACATTTTTCCCCTTTTAAATTCTTTATTATATGCATATGTGCGATGTCTTGGAAAGTATTCCTTTTTTATAAATTATGTGCCATGTCTTGATCTATTGTCTATCTATGTCATTCACCTCCTAGCTAGACCTTAGCGGCATCACAAGTTTTAAAAAAAAAGAGAAGCATTTATTTCAGGGGGGAGAGGAGGGGGGGAGGGATGATGTGGATGGATGCACAAAGATTGGTTTGCTAGGAGAGATTGCAAACTGAAAATTTTTTCCTTTTATATTCTTTATTATATGCATATGTGCGATGTCTTGGAAAGTGTTCCTTTTTTATAAATTATGTGCCATGTCTTGATCTGTTGTCTTTCTATGTTGTTCACCTCCTAGCTAGGACCTTAGTAGCATCACAAGTTAAAAAAAAATAGAGAAGCATTTCTTTCGGGGGGGGAGGGATGATGTGGGTGGATGCACAAAGATTGGTTTGCTAGGAGAGATTGCAAACTGAATTGTATTTTCATTTTTATGTTCTTTATTATACTCAGGTGTGTGTGCATAAATCATTTTCTATTCCATCGAAAATGATGTTTAGCCATTTCTCTTATCCTTGATCTTTAGCAGTGATGAGTGGATGTGTATTGTGGGCCTTATTGAGCTATTAGCAATTATTCTTTATGAAGGTATTGTTTTTAAATATTGTTTTTTATTTTTGCACGCACTCCATTGAGCTATTAGCCGTAGCACTCCT
This sequence comes from Dipteris shenzhenensis, assembly GCF_047967505.1. NCBI lineage: Eukaryota > Viridiplantae > Streptophyta > Polypodiopsida > Gleicheniales > Dipteridaceae > Dipteris > Dipteris shenzhenensis. The sequence goes on along the minus strand of NC_141628.1, from coordinate 12,805,886 downwards.
AACTAGGACCTTCTTTTGTTTGGCGAGGTAGGTATAGATAAACAATAAATGAAAAATGGAATTAGTTTTATTTCAATTTTTATTTAAAGTGTGTTAGAGTCTCTCTCTCTCTCTCTCTCTCTCTCTCTCTCTCTCTCTCTCTCTCTCTCTCTCTCTCTTCCCAATATTTGTATTCTACTTGGAGATATGTTACAAGAAGGTGTTACAAGAGATTGCAACTGAACATATTTCCTCGGGGGGGTCACTATGTATAAAACCCTCTTTATCACGTGCGTTCAAGGCGTATTTCTAAAATCCCTTATCTTTAAATTTTTCATCAATAAAATGTACCATTTTTCTATACAAATCCGTAAAATTTTCCCAAATTTGTTTTAAATACTCCCTTATGTAAATTAACTTTTGTTAAATTTAGATATTAAAAAAATCCTTTTGTTGAACTCACATGATAGGGTTACATATGATGAGTGACCCCCCCGAGCATATTTCCCCTTTTAAATTCTTTATTATATGCATATGTGCGATGTCTTGGAAAGTATTCCTTTTTGATAAATTATGTGCCATGTCTTGATCTGTTGTCTATCTATGTCATTCACCTCCCAGCTAAACCTTAGCGGCATCACAAGTTTTTTAAAAAAAGAGAAGCATTTATTTCAGGGGGAGAGGAGGGGGGGAGGGATGATGTGGATGGATGCACAATGATTGGTTTGCGAGGAGAGATTGCAAACTGAACATTTTTTCCCTTTTATATTGTTTCTTATATGCATATGTGCGATGTCTTGGAAAGTATTCCTTTTTTATAATTAATGTGCCATGTCTTGATCTGTTGTCTATCTATGTCGTTCACCTCCCAGCTAGACCTTAGCGACATCACAAGTTTTGAAAAAAAAGAGAAGCATTTATTTTGGGGGGGGAGAGGAGGGGGGAGGGATGATGTGGATCGATGCACAAAGATTGGTTAGCTAGGAGAGATTGCAAACTGAAATTTATTTCCCTTTTTATGTTCTTTATTATATGCATGTGTGTGTGTGTCTTTGTGTGTGTGTGTAACTCATTTTTTATTCCATCGGAAATGATGTTTATCCATTTCTCTTATCCTTGACCTTTAGTGATGAGTAGATGCGTATTGTGGGCCTTATTGAGCTATTAGCAAACATTCTTTATAAAGGTATTGTTTTTAAATATTATTCTTTACTTTTGCAGGCACTCCATTGAGCTATTAGCCATAGCGCTTTTTAAATAATCTTTTTGTGTGTTTTGGAAGACAAAGAAAAAAAGAGACTATTTATTTGAAGTTAACAAGAATCTTAGTTATTTCAGTTTTTGTGTGTTAGATTAGTATTTTTAAATAATCTTTTTGTGCATTCTGGAACACGTAAAGAAAAAAAGAGACTATTTATTTGAAGTTAACAAAAAACTTATTTAATGAAAGCTAGAGTTTGTGTGTGTGTGTGTGTGAGGTCTCAGAATTTAGGGCAACCAGATCGAGCTTGCAGACATCTCTGGTCTTGGAGCAAGAAACCAAGGCAGTGTTGGTTTTATTTGGGCATCTTAAATTAGGCAGTGTTGATAATTAGGCTTGGTTTATGATAATTCGTGAGGAAGGTATTGAGGGTTGAAAAGTTTGTTTGTGGTTGATGATGAGAAAGGCATGATGTAGCTCAGAGAGTAGGTTTGGGTTGTAGGATGGGATGTCGGCAAGGGTGAGAGGGAGAAGGACGTTGTAAGGGGCATGTAGATTTTAGGAATGTCCCTGTAGATGAGTAATTAGACTTGGTGTATGATCATTAGTGGGGAAGGTAGTAGGGTTGACAAGTTTGTTTGTGGCCGGTGATGAGAAAGGCATATTGTAGCTCAGAGGTCCGGTTTGGGTTATAGGATTGAGAGGGAGAAGGATGTTGTAAGGGGCATGTAGACCTTGGGAATGTCCTTGTAGATGAGTATGGGCGGTAGAAGAAGCTTTTGTAAAACGATATAGCTTGCATCATAGCTTAAAGGAGACACCCTTCTTCAATAGGGAGTTCAGCATCAATTAAGCATCCAATATAGGAGACTTTGATAGATGTCTAGGAATAGATAGAGATGTGTCCAAAGCCAAGGGTGGTGGGCATTCCATAAATTGTAGGCAGTGTTGGTAATTAGACTTGGTGTATGATGATTCGTGGGTTGAAAAGTTTGTTTGTGGCTGGTTATGAGAAAGCCATGATGTTGCTCAGAGAGTAGGTTTGGGTTGTCGAATGGGATGTTGGGAGGGGTGAGAGGGAGAAGGACATTGTTGGGGGGCAACTAGACCTTGGGAATGTCCCTGTAGATGAGGATGGGAGGTAGAAGAAGTGTTTGCAAAACGGCATAGCTTGCATCATAGCTTAAAGGAGATGCCCTTCTTCAATAGGGAGTTGAGCATCAATCAAGGATCCAATGTAGGAGACTTTGATAGATGTATAGGATTTCTCTCAATCTTTAAAGCCTTGAGTCTAATGCAGTTTGACAACTGAGTCAATATACATCCCTGAAAATGTTTTTCTATTTTGTTTCGTCGGCCGCAGTTTGCAAGGATGACTTCTGTCATTGTAAAGTGGGGCATATGTCATTGTTGCCATTGGAAGATCCACCAGAGAATCTAAAAGTTCTACTTCATGGAAGTGACGCCAGAAGCAGATCATTTAAGGGTGATATAAGAGCCTATAATAGTGTCATGGTGTTTGCCTCCTTGGGAACCCAAGTTAATCAAATGTTTTTGGGGAATAGGGATATACATAATTTTTGGATTCATGGCATGGTGTACCCTCATGTTGGGAGTTTGCTACCTAATGAGTCTAGACAAGAGCTTCCACGGTTTGCACAATTATATGTCCATGATACAGATCATGAGTTGTAAAACCATTTAGATGGGATGCTTGGTTTGAATCTTGGTATTTTGGAATTGTTGCAGAGGATGATGCATGAATACAATCCGTATGCCGATGCACTGGTTGCTATGGGGGAAGTATTGAGAAGAAATCCACATGCAAACTTGAAGATGGTAATTTGTGAGATCTGGTCAACCTCAAGATAGTACTTGGTCCCGCAATGGATTGATAACCAGAATATCAAATTTGCATCGATCATACATGTCATTCATGTATGTTTTTGTATTTCCCCGAGAGGAGGATGGATGGCATTTATATATCCCTTATAGAGATGTTCCTAATCACGTATCATTACATGATGTACAAAGGAAAAATTGTATGACACAGAGACAGTATTATTCATACCATCTACAGGTAAGGCTTGATGCAAGTGTGTGCCTTCTAGGAGGGGGAGATTATTACCGTAGCATGGAAGAGTCCAAATTAGTGTAAATACGCAACAATCAATCTTCTTTATGTGCAAAAGTTCATCAAGGATTGATGGACATGGTAAATGCAGCTGATGCAGTGCATAATGTATTGGGCAATGCTGTCGGGCGTAGAGTTATGTTGCCATGCTCTTTTTTCCCTGAGTTGCATGAGATTATTGCACAATGCAATGTTCATGGCCCATGCAGTGCACTTAATGTCTCTATTGCTTGCATGTTTGATGGCAAATGTAGTCGTCATTCACTATCCGCGTCCCTTCTCTCAGTCTACTGTGGTGGGTAATGACGGTTACCCTATCTACATGCATCGAGATGATGGTAGAAAGATACAGGTGAAAGAGGGTATAGTGGATAATCATTGGATTGTGCCATTCAATCCTTTCCTCTCTATGAAATACAAGGCACATATCAACGTTGAAATTTATTCCATAATTACTGCAATCAAGTATTTTATATAAATACGTGTATAAGGGACATGATAGAGCAACCGTCAGGATGTAGATAAACTATGTAAAAGGACAAGGACAACTACACAACCCAGTCGATTGTGACATTGATGAGAGAAACAATTAGCTAGATGCACGTTATGTATCAGCATTAGAAGCATGCTGGCGCATTTATGAGTATGATATGCATGATGAAAAGCCAGATGTACAAAGGTTGTAGGTCCATCTTCCGATGTTGAATAATGTGATATTCAGAGATGATGATGATTTGCACAACGTGGTGGATAGGGAACAGAACAGAAAGACCAGCCTCACGAAATGGTTCACTTACAACTGAATACAACATGATGCAGATAATTTGCTTTATAGTGACTTTCCATGCGAGATGGTCTGGAACAAAATCCAATAAAAAGTGGTCTAGAAGAAGGCGGGGCAATAGCATTGGTCAGATGTATAACATTTCTCCATCTGCTGGTGAATTACATTTCATGCGTATGCTACTTAACGTTTGCAAGGGTTGTAAGTGTTTTGATGACTTGTGCACTTTTGATGGGCAAGTTTACCCTACTTTCAAGGCAGCATGTGTAGCTAGAGGTTTGTTGGAAAGTGATGAGGAATGGTTTATCTGCATGCAAGAGGTTGTTTTACATCAAAATAGCACACAATGAGGCACCTTTTTGTTGCAATGTTGATTTTTTTGAGCAAGCATCTCTAGGAATTTTGTGGGAAAGATTCTCAGACAATCTATCAGATGATTTCTTCCATGCATTGGAATCAAGTATGGTTGACCATCATGGATTGGCACGGAAGGAGGCTCTATGGCACTTGGAGCACATTCTCCAACAACATGGGAGAAGGTTGGTAGAGTTTGATGGATTGCCTACCTTGGATAGATCATGTGTATTGGCAACTACAAATGCTCTATTGCACGAAGAAAGAATGTTTGATTTTGAGAGTGGAGGCACGACTTGGTCAATGGATGGAAAGTACCTTAAATCATTGTCAACGGACTACCTTCGATCGGATTTTGGCAACGGTCTATGCAAATGTTGGTGTAGTGTTTTTTCTTGATGGTCCCTAGAAGAGGATCTGGAAAGACTTTCCTATACAATTGTTTGCTTTCTCGGTTGCGTGGGAGGGGCATGTTGCTTTGGCATGCGCTTCTTCTGGGATTGCAGTGTTGTTACTAAGCAATGGACTCACAACACACTCGTGATTCAAGATACCACTGGATTTGGATGCCACCAGCAATTGCAATATAAAAGTTAACAGTCATCTTGCAGATGTTCTAAAGATAGCAAAGTTGATAATATCGGATGAGGCACCCATGACTCATCGATTCGCATTTGAGGCACTGGACAGGACGCTACAAGATATCATGTCATTGTCAACTCTACATTTTGCCACTCAAGGATTTGGAGATGCATAAAGGTATTGAAGCTAGTACAGAATATGCGGGTTATTCAAGAAGGTGATAATTCAATAGAGCAGGACTTCAAAGCATGGGTGTTAGATATTGGAAATGGAACTAACAAGTGTATAAAAGAAGACACTGTTGCAGTCCCATCAAATATGCTTTTAAGGACAAACTCTATGGAAGGTTTGATTGAGTGGGTGCATACAGGACTTGCAAGGGAACTATGGATTATGCACCGTAATTTCAAGACCACACTATTCTCGCACCTCGAAACCTTGAAGTTGATGTAGTCAATGCTACTGCACTAAAGGCAATGCACGGTGACGAAAAGGAGTATCTAAGTGCAGACTCAGTAGAGAGAGCTCATGTGGAGATTCTTTTTTGTATGCAATAGAGTATCTTAACACACTCAATCTTGGTGGTGGATACCCACCTCATCGGCTAGTTTTGAAACAAAATGCTCCCCTCATTTTGTTGCACAATCTGAATCCTCAGCATGGATTATGCAATGGGACTCGGCTGATATGCAAAGAGTTTCACACAAAGGTATTGGAAGTTAAGATTATCACTGGGACCAATGCTGGAGATAGGATGTTCATTCGAAGAGTAACTTTCATTCCAAGTAACTTGAAACTTCCATTCGATATGAGAAGGTGGCAATTTCCTGTTTGGCTAGCATTTGGCATGACGATAAACAAGGCACATGGCCAAACAATGTCTATCCTAGGCTTATACTTGGCAACACCGGTGTTTAGTCATGGGCAATTATATGTGGCTCTCGCCTATCCGATCATCAAATGCAGTCAAAGTATCCCTTCCAGAGAGTGTGGATTGGGTTAGTGATGAGGATGCTAAAATGAGTTGTACCACAAATGTTGTATACAAAGAGGTTTTACAATTGGCATCAAGAAGAACCTAGCAGTATGCAAGTGCTCTTTGAAAGCCTCTTCAGACTTTGTTGGGTGACAAATTTTCACAATCTTTGTTGTATCATTGTGTTCTTTTAGGCGATCAAATGTCTATCAATTGTAAGCCTTTGAAGTGTGGATTAAAAATTGGTGATGACTATCTATTGTTACTGTAATATGATATGTATTGTTATTGTAATACATGATATGATAGGATGGCAACGTCATTTACATTCACCACCAAGACAGGTGCACAGGTAGCAAGTACATAATTGTGTAGTACTCAATTGCTAAGTTGACTTATTTAATAGTATAGTCATTTACCTTTAGGAATATACAGATCCCGATGGTTGGAGAGCTGGGGTACATGCCCAGCTATTGGTTGACATCTTGGAGTTGGAGAGCTTTGTTGGGTAGATAACCTATATTTATTTTTGCTTTGTTTTTTCATATAGGTGAAAGCTACTTAGGTTACATAAATAAGCGAATAAACATGATATTATTTTCCTTTAGGGCAGTTCCCGTGACTCAAGTTTTCCATTGAATCTCCTCGGTCCAGCATATGATGGGGTGGAACGCCTCAATTTTGGATATTTTGCTGTGAGTTCTCAGCGTCTTACTGGGAATAATGGTCCCCAGACCATCTATGTGCACTTCATTGGGTACATGGAGCCGATGGGAACTTGGCAACCATATCATATGACATAACCTTCATTAAGCATCAATACATGTGGCAATTGGGGTCATATTTAACGTCCATATGTGTATCTAATCTAAGATCCAAAATGAGAGTCACACACTTTGAGCTCATGTCACATACTTTGAGTTCAAATATGACCTTGAGGGTCTCTTAAACATTCCACTTCCTACCAAAAAATCCATAGAAGGCATGCATGTTTACCTAGTTACATTAAATATCCCAAGAATGCATGTTTTCACTTTGAAGCAAAACTTTTAAAAAAATAGAGCTCAAATTTATAAATGAGGAGCTCAAGCTTCAAGGAGGAGATTGAGTAGTTATGCCCTATCAAGATGTAAGATCACCTAGGCCGAATTTAGGACCCTCATACACCTTGCAAATACTATATATATCTTGCAAACTACCCAAGCCAAAGTAAGAACCCACCCCTACAACTTCCAAAAACCTACATCTACCTTGAGGAAAAGCTAGGTTTGCACAACTAATTGCAAACAATGAGGAGCTTAAGTACCACCTCTAGAGCTTGAATCACATGCTCTTGAGTCTCATTGAGATACATGATTTTCAATAGAAGTATCCATAATTTCTTTAAGTTTCCCACCAAAGCCCACATAATTCTTTTTGAAGCACATGAAGGCACATGCAAACAAGTTTAATTTACCTTATCCTACACAAAAACATAGAAATACCCTGGCACTACACTCAATCTTGAATTCCAGCTCTTGAGCAAGTGAAAAAAAAGGGAAACCCAAATAAAACTTGGCACAATCACATCCTTTCACAAGCACAAGTTTAAGAATGATTTTGTTTAAGAAATTCAGTCACATTTTAAGTGAGAGAATGTACGATTCATTCATTCACATTCACATGTAAGAGTGATGATCTATAGATATTCATTTATTTACATGCACAAGTGAGAGAATGTAAGATTCATTCATTCACATTCACATGCACAAGTGTAAGAATGATTATCTATGTAGCTATCCATTCATTCACATGCATGAAAAAATATGACATTTTTCACAAGCACTCATTAACACAAGTGTAACAATGATATTTATATTATTAATGAAAAGTGAAAATATGACATTTTTTCACAAGCACTCACCAACACAAGTGTAAGAATGCTTCTTCTATAATTATTCACATACATACACATGTGAATGATATACATTTTTATTTATTTGCATGTACAAGTGTAAGAATGGTTCTTCTATAATTATTCACGTACATGCACATGTGAATGATATACATTTTTATTTATTTGCATGTACAAGTTTAAGAGTAAATAATTTCAAAGACAATTTACAACACTATTTCATATAGTATCTAGAAAGATTGACTACTACACGCCAATGTATTTCTGATGCTTATCTCTCAAAGTTTTGCAGGCCTTAGATTATTTTGTGCCACGGTTGTGGAATTTGGACCAGTAGGACTTGTGGGTGGGGAATCTATCGGTATGGCCGTTGAGAATCAACACCCATACTGACAGCCATCCCAGCTCTACCGACACCCATATCGACTCTAGCATTCCAAATACCGACAAACATATGCTAGACATACCGATACCCATATTGACTCTAGCATTCACCAATGAAATTACAAAAAATATAAAAAATATAAGAATGTGTACACCAATATATATTCATGATGTGAAATTATTATACAAATCGACATAATGCAAGTATAAAAGTAAAAGGGCCAAGGACAAAAAGCTTTCTCGATGGAAATAGAACTAATTAGTAGCATTTACATCAAAGGCTAGGTCTTCATCCAAGTCCATCATAAAAAATAAGTCTATCTGTAGTTCTATGCCCAACTCACCTATATCATCATGGCCTATACTACCTAAGACTTGATCCTCTAATTCACCCTCTTCAGTATTATTAGGTAATACATTATCCCCATCTTCTTCCCAATGTTGTGATCTCCACCGTTCTCTATTATGATGTTGTTATTTCTACCTTCTTCTCCCATATCATGATCTTCACCTTCTTTCCTAGATCCATTGGCATCAATATGATCCATTGGCATCTTCATATCCACATCCCTATTTGTAAAAGTCAGTTTACTTGGAGGAGAAACTTGGACCATATCCCATTATCTTAGACTGATCTAGATGAAAGACCACCTATGTTCACATAAAAAATGCCATTAATTATATTAATTTATGATTAAGTAACTTTCATTGGTCCAAATATTCGTGAAGTCTATGGCAAAAAGCCAGTACCGCCTTTTATGATTGTAACATTGGGACTGTTGTAGATAGTTCTGAAACCATTTTACATCAAGGATAAAAATACTAAATTCTTTAAGCTCGACTTTTAAGATATCGTATACGGTCCCATAATAATCTAATTGTGAGGAAAGGAGGTTGGTATCAGATGTGTTTTCTCAGCTATCTTGTATGAAGCTAGCCATGACTCCACAATCAAATGTGGCTCTCTTAGAATCAATGCGTTCCACCTAAAAATATGATCCATATAACAATAATGCATTGTACTTTTTGAACTACAAAAGAAAATCATTAAAACAAAGAGGATCCATTATTTTATAGTGATTATGACCATGATTTGCTTAAGAAAATCAAAAAGTAAGAAACTTACATGTAGATCACATCCTCATGCAAACTCCTGCTCTTGCATTGTTACCACCTTTGGCTTGACGAAGAGCTTGTTGTAGTTAAGCACGTGACATATCTTTGGGTAGAAGAGCAAGGTCCTGTGGATGTGGTTGTGTTCACCTATGCAAGGCTCTAAATCTTATCCTTGCCTTTTCTCTTTTTATTTTAGCCTCTTCATTTCTTTGAATCCACTTTTGCATGTCTGCGCTATTGAGGATACAAAATTTATTGTTTTCCTTCCTCAACTCTTTAGCCATGTTTCTTTGAATCCCCTTTCCTTGAGAAATCTCGGCAATGATACGATTAGATCATCCTTGTTATGCCAAGCCTGTGGCATATTAGGATCCATGGATGCAAGAAACTCAATGATATATACTAATGACTCTTCAACAAGCCAACCCTCTGCCATGCTTCCTTCAGGTCTTACATTTGCCTTACAAATCTGTTCAAAGTTTTCATAAATTGTTCAAGGAAAACATCCAATGACTATGAATGGTTCCTGCAATAGCAACCTCCTCTACTATGTAGACAAGCAACTAGTGAACCTAAGTTTTCATAATGCTTGAGGAAAATTGCTTCTCAAGCAAGTATATAC